>NW_027187341.1:4116210-4158841 GCF_028583685.1 Petaurus breviceps papuanus | reverse complement strand
ACACACACACACACACACACACACACACACACACATATATATATATATATATATAAAATCTGATTTTGTCTAATCAAAGTACTTAGCAATGTAGTTGTTTCCTGGCCCTGTTATGATCTTCAAAATATTGTTGTCTTATCTGAATCTGAAATTACTGATATAAAAGACAGTATAAACCCCTTGTCTACAGCTTGTGAGATGTGTTCCCAGTTTTGTTATTAAATCATTTTTCTAGTGATGATCATGAGAAAAACTAAAACATTTTGTATGGATTTCAGATAGAAAAACTCCTGGGGCAAGTCACTATTCTATAATTCTTCTAAATTCAAGCTATTCCACCAGTAGACAAAATAACTTTTTTTAGTTAAAAAATATTACAATGCAAACCCATCTTCCTATTTAGTGAAAGACTCCTTAGTAAAACTCTAGTAGTGGGCAGATGTTAGTTAGTTATGTTAGTTAGTCCAGTTAGATGTTAGTTAGTCTCCCCCCACTCATACATGATTTTAATTTCTTTTTCTATGGTTCTATATTTTTTAAACTTTTCATTAATGCAACTTGAACATTATGAGTATTTTTTCCAAAATATATTAAGGTTACTGTTTTTTTTTTTTAAGTTCGTGTTATGCCTGGGTAATTGTAGGCAATAATTTACTTTTTAATAGTTAACTCTGATAACACCAGTACCAGGAAAATTAGATTTTTTTTGTTTTTCATTAATATTCAAGAATACTTTGGGGTATTTGAAGTATAAAGATTTGTCATCTATTAGTTGACAAGTCATAGCAAACTTCTGATGACATGTTCATGCTTTTCTATGATAAATTTTTGTCACCTGCAGTTTCAACTGTTTGCACAAATAGCCTACATTATTCAATAAATTATTATTATTATTGCTATTCGTCTGATTCTCAAATTCTTATATGGATGTGAGATGAAAGTGGTCCCATGACAAGTTGTTGTCCTCTTTCCTTTTATACGAGAGGCTTCCCTCTAAAGTCTGAGTTATTAAAGCTTAAAAATTCACTAACAATTTTGGGACACCCTGTATATAATTTCTTTATGGTATAGGCAGATAAAATAACTTTTCATAACTGAATAAAAGTATTGGCATATATAAAAATTAACCATAGACATATTGAAATCATTTTTTTTGCAACACAGTATATGAAGATACTGATACACACACACACATATACCTAATCTCTTTCTCACAGTTTTTATTTTTTCTTTCATTTTTTACTAATATGCTAGTAAATATATATATATATATATATATACACACACACAAATATATGTATATGTGTATATGCATGTATACATACACATACACATAACTAAGTAGGAGTATTTGGTATAGCTACACTGATTAAATTTTTTCTAAATTTCTTTTGTATCAGTGCTATTTCTAAATAGTTGTGGATATGATTTTGCTTGTACTAATGCTTTGGCTTTGGCACAGGTTAATTGGTGAATTTTCAGGAATATTTTAAGGATATGAGTGTTGTTATTTTAGTTTATAAAGGATAATGATCTTCTGATGTATAATTTTCTGGTGTAACTTTGGAGGTGTCTGGTTGATTTTTAAATGTGTGAAATATGCAACAATATTTTTCACATTTTCTACTACCTCATTACAATGTTCATTGATCAATAATTCTCAGCTTCTTTAGGATAACTTTCTATAATTTCTAATATCAGTGAGCTAATCTTGAATCACTGTCATAAAAAAGTATTTCTATCAACAAATATGCAAAACTCAGATATTTTTGACTTGTGTTTACCAGCATATTGCTGGTTGAATTCATGTAGATGCAATCCATGGAATGCCTTTTTCATTGCATTTTTGGATTTTAGTCATTCGATTGTTTTCCCCCTATGGAAAAATAACATTGATTCTATTCCACTAATTCATTTTCCCCCTATGGAAAAATAACTTTGATTCTATTCCACTCTTTCATTGTCTCATACCTGTTGTCAGCCTTTACAATTTCTTTGAGACATGAGATTTCTTTATTCCAAAAGCATTTATGTAAATGCTGAACCTATTGTGTTCTTTGAAAATATCTATCATTCATCTTTCCTTTTGTGGCAAAATATTAATCTTTATAGAGCTTTTTTAGGGTAATAAGCTCTTGGATGTATTAATATTGCATGATTTTTTGTTTAGACATCTTTCTGATCTGTTGTTATTCATGCTTATTGTTTTTTAAAAAAGTATGTACTAGAACTAATAGAGTATAGGTGTTAATTGAACTGAATATATTCTTCTCACTAAACTTTGTAATCAGGATCTCAGTCTCTTAACATGCACAACATTAGTATTACTTTTTTTTCTTGATAGCCTTATATTCAATATGCCATGACTGGAGAATATGAAGGAATATGTAAGAATGTTTGTCATCCTTTGATTTAAATTGAACTCCAGATTCAAGCTTGCTCCTCTATTGCTCTTTCGTAGAGATTAAAGCTGTTACTCACATTTATTGAGTTCAAATAACATTTTGATATCATTGGAGAAAGATGAAGTAACTATTTAGTGTTCTTCTCAGTGGCCCTAAGTGATTAACATGGTGTTTTGGTATGATTCCTCTTTGACTTGAATGCTGATTCTATTCATGAGGATGGCTAATGAATTGAAAGCTAGATGGAACCATAATATGCTTAAATTGGAACATGCCATGTTTTATACCAATTGTTCTTGACATAATTGTGTTGTTGGAATATTTTAAATTAAGTACAGTATCCCATGTGGACATCAAATATGTTAGTCTGCTTGCTATGCTATGCTTGGATTTATTTTATATACTTGAAGTATATCATTAAACCATGAGGGCACATAAGTCAAAGGCTTTGCAATAGAAAAAAAAATAATATAAATGCTATAGCATTTTCAGGCATCTTGTTTAATAATTCTCCAATTAAGAAGTTTTCTTTATACCACTGGGATACACTTTTTTATTTCATTTTTTTGTAAATATTTAAAGATTTATTATTATCAATTCAAGCTGTAGATGCTTTTTATGAGATGCAGAAACATATAATTTGTCTCTACTTGGAGGTATCAATATGTTCTCATATTTTGTTAATATATAACACCTCTTTTAAGAAAGAAAGGATTATCCTGGCATGAGATAGGGAGTGGGTGACGTGTTTTGCTAGAAATTTATGTGTTACTTTGAATTTGATCCAATAATTATGGATTTGATCCAGACCCATTGCTTTCCAACTTTGCATAGAAGATATTTTGGTCACCTCTCTTGATGTAACCACTCTGCTCAGTATATAAGCTTTGTATTTCAGGTTTGGTTCAACTTACATTTTCTTTCTGTTGCATTTGTTTTTCTTCAGTCGAATAGATAGTGAAATATTCACATTCTTCTTTGTGGGTTTCCTCTTTTATCTAATTGATTTGTTCTCATCCTCCAATTGTATATTTTTTATGTTTTATTATTTATTTTGATCTTTATACTTTTTTGATTCTTTTTGTTGCCTTAAACTTTTGGCTTTCAATTTAAATTATTGATTAAGATAAAAAGACTGATATACTTTTATTTTTCATATTCTTATTTCAAATTCTTCTTTCTTTCTCTCTTCTTTTTTTGGGGGAGGTAGAGGGTGTGTTTGATTGGTTGACATGGTGTTCAAATGCTCTACAGACCACTTCAGGATTCATCCAAAGACTTCATAACTACCTTTTCAGTCTCAAGGCTGCATAAAATCCTTACTGTATTTTAGGCTGGTTGACATTTCCTTACTTTTTAATTTTCCCTTATAATATTGATGATGCATTGGGCTTTCAGGAAGTTCTCATCTTTGTCAATTCATTCTAATTTTTATGTATTCCAGATAGAAATTATACTGGGACAAACTGTCATCATGCTATCTATTTTTAACTCAATCAAGTATTGCACAGGTTAAAAATCCACTTTTTTTCTTTTAAAAATTAGTATTTTATTTTTTTCCCAGTTATATGTAAAATTATTTGCATTTATTTTCAAAACCTTGAGTTCCAAATTCTCTCCCTGCATCCCTCCCCATCTCCCAACATCCAGTGGAGGAGGTAAGCAATTTGATATAGTTTATACATGTGTTGTCATGCAAAACAATTCCATAATAGTTACATTGTAAAAGAAAACATAGACAAAAAACCCTTGAGAAAAATAAAGAAAGCAAAAAATTTTACTTCAATCTGTATTCAGAAATTGGTTCTTTCTTTGGGGATGGATAACATTTTTCATCCTAGTAGTAGTGTTGCTAGGTCAAAGACTTTTATAACTCTTTGTGCATAGTTCCAAATTGCTCTCCAGGATGGTTGAATCAATTCACAGCTCACTAACAGTGCATTAAAGTCTCATTTTTTTTCCCACATCATCTCTACCATATGTCATTTTCCTTTTCTTTCTTATTAGCCAATCTGGTAGGTATGAGATAGTATTTTACAATTGTTTCAATATACATTTCTCTAATCAATAGTGAATTAGAGTATTTTTTCATATGGCTATAGATAATGTTGATTACTGAAAACTGTTAATATCTTTTGTTCGTTTATCAACTGGGAAGTGGCTCTTATTTTTATAAATTTAACTCAGTTCTCTATATGTTTGAGAAATGAGGATTTTATCAGAGAAACTTGCTTCAATTTTTTTCCTGTTACTATTGTTAATTGTATTTCCCTTATTCATCCTTGCCATTTATTATATTCATTCTCTCCTTCCACCCTGTCCCTCCTTGAAAGTGTTTTGTTTCTGATTACCTCTTCCCACCATCTCCCCTCCTTTCTATCTCTACCATCCTTTCTCTTACCCCTTTTCCTGCAGCTTTCCTGTAGGTTTCTATACCCAGTGGAGTGTTTATGTTATTCCATCTTTGAGCCCATTCTAATGAGAGTAAGATTCATTCACTTCACCTCAACTTCCTCCTCTTCTCCTCCACTGTAAAAGCTATTTTTGCCTCTTTTGTGTGACATAATTTACCCCTCCCTTTCTGTTTCTCACAGTACAATCTTCTCTTCCACCTCAATTTTGTTTTATATTTTTTAAGATATCATCCCTTCATTTTTTTTCTTCAGTGAATTTTTGTGCTTCCTTTTCCATTGTACAGGCTTTTGCTAAGATGTTTTTCAAATTGAGTCTGTTACAACTTATTAATTTTAATGAAATGCTGCCTATGGTATCTAGACAGCAATGTTGTACAGTCAATAGATCTCTGGCCCTGGAGTCAGGAATACCTGAGTTCAAATCCAAGCTTTGGTATTTGCCTGCTGTGTGACCCTAGGTAAGTGATTTAATCTTTGGTTTCCTCAACTGTAAACTGATAATAATAAACAGCACCTACCTCCTATGGTAGTTGTGAGGTTAGAATGAGATAATATTTGTAAAGTATATAGCACAGTGCCTAGCACATAGAAACTCCTTCCTTCCATACTCCCTTCTTTCTTTTCTTCTTTCTTTTCTTCCTTCCTTCCTTCCTTCCTCGTGCCACCCAATGGGTAACTGAAAGATATGCTTTGTACCTAAATGTATTATGAACCCTTATAAATGGAAAAAAATGTGCAAGAAAAGTAACACCAAAGTTATCATCAGGGAGATCTGTGACCTTAAAAGGCAGACCATGTGACAAGAGGAAGGAATAACTGAAGGACAACACATACTATAAATTTCTTGATATACATAAAATGTCAAGAGAATGATACAAAAACTCCAGTACTTTGGACAGAGCCACTATGAATGATTGATGGGAGGACATGGGCAAGAGTCGCACAGAGTAAACAGATTTGGATGGGCGTTATCTTCATTATTGGAGGGAGTACTGCTGATGACATATTTGATTTAAATTGAAGTAGCTACCTTTATTTTCTCCCGGTCATTTCCCTCTCCCCCATGATTTATATGCAGATCTTTTGAGGAAGTCTATTAAGGGTAATATTTATAGGCAGTGGACCACAAATCCATAGTCACTAAAATAATAATAGGCAATTACATGTGTAGGGTCACCCTTTGAATAAGTAGGGTATCCTATAGCCTGGGGGTGATATCCCATTTCCCACAAAGCATTAGAATCCCCCTCCCCCCACCAGACATATACACAAATAGAATGAATTGTATTTATTCAATACCTTTCAGTTGAGTGCATCCCACTGTGATTTACAATGAGACAATACCATAGCTCAGCTATGTGAGATATGTCAAAACAAGGAAATGGAACTTAAGCATAGATTTAAATCTATGATAAAGCTATGGCTTGGATCCCAAATAATAAGGACTTCTAAATCTTGGCAAATTAACAAATACAAGCTCCAAAACAAAAGAGTGAGGGACGAAAACCCATTGCCATCCCTAATATTTTAAAGTAGCAATATAAAGCATTATTCCATTCCTAAGGGGGGAGGGGTACAACAGTAATAAAGCTTCTACAAAATGAGCCATTTCATTTACTTTTTTTATTCTTTTTTTTCAACCTTATCAAAAGACTGATCATCATTGTCATTTCCTTTTCCTAAATAGCCATTTTTTTTCTCTCACAAATGTTGTGTACAACTGATCAAATAGTTTGGGTAAAGAATTAGTTCTCTGTTAGTGCCCAAATTCAAAATAAAATTAGCAAAATTATTAAACTGGCTCTGAAATTTAATATAAATTTGCTATGATACCAAATTTCATGATTTCTCTCAATCTTTATTTTTGCGAGCAACAAGGTAAGACACTGAGAAAATAACATGTTTCAGAGAGTCATGCAGGAGCAGTTTTTGATAAGTACTGCTATGAAAAGCAAAATGGAGAGAAAGCTTGTATTTGTGTGAAATGGGTTTCTCATAGTACAGATGACATGGTGTGCTTTCTTTTTCAATCCCTTGAAAGGCTATGACTACTTTAGCCTTGTCCTCATCTCATCATGTAGCTGACTATGCTTCAACCTCCTGACCTCACTCCAAATTCTTTGCTGTTAAGACTCAAATCAACACTTTCAATAATGCTTCAGGAAAAAAAAAGTGAACCAAGTTCCTCCCTGTTATCCTGAAGTAACTTATAATATATAGGCAGAGGGCTGAGGGATATGCCAGCTGCCAAAAGCAATCAGTCAATAAGAGTGTGTTAAGCACCCACTATGTGCCAGGCATGGTAATAGGTACTAGGGACACAGAGGGAAAAGTAAAATACACCCTGTCCTTAAGAAATGTACATGCCAGTGTAGTAGACAAACTACACACCTGATAGGTATATAAAAAGCA
Source organism: Petaurus breviceps papuanus (assembly GCF_028583685.1). Classification (NCBI taxonomy): domain Eukaryota; kingdom Metazoa; phylum Chordata; class Mammalia; order Diprotodontia; family Petauridae; genus Petaurus; species Petaurus breviceps. The sequence continues at coordinate 4,151,610 of NW_027187341.1, read as the reverse complement.
TACAAAGCAGATGCAACAAGAAACCAGAAAAAGACTCATGTAGTAGGTGGTACTTTTGCTGAACTGCAGCCAGAGATCGGATTTTAAGAGGTAGAAGCAGGAAGAGGGTTCATTGCAGGAAATGGAGACAGCTAGGACTAGGACCCAGGGAAGGGAAATGGAGTACCATGTGAAAAAAACAACAAGGGTTTCTAGGGGGTATGAGCAGCAGGAAAGCATAGTAGACATTTTCTCTAATCCCCAAGACAGGACATGTGCATGGAAGAGAAAGCAAATTCAAGTTTTTTTTTCCATGCTATAGCATAAAGAATATAAAAGGAGCCTTTTTTAAAAAAATGTAGGAAGTAAGACCCATTGACCCCGAGCTCCCATAGTACCCCACCCCAACTTCCCATGCTGCACTAACAGACTCAAAGATATAACACAAGCTTACATCAAAACATATCCCTGTTTCCTCTGTCTTTTCAATGCTGTAGACTCCAGACTGAGTTTCTTTGAGCCTCAAGAAGCAGTTTGGTCACAGCTTTTCAGTAGCAAAACCTTGCTGGGGGCTGCCACCTGGAAGCACCAACACTGCAAAGTAAGCAAGCTCCAACCTGCCTGAAGTTCTGAACTGCCAGTGCCACAGAAAGCAGTTTCTGTTAGTGCCAGGGAAAGCAGGCTCTGAACTGCCAATGCCAGCTTCTATGAATTGCCAGTGTCAGACCAGAGAACTAAAGAACAGAGAGAGAGGGATAGGGCACCAGGACAAGGTATAGTGAATGTGGGGAGCTGTGCAGCACTCCACCATTCCTAAGGGAAGAGCACAGTATTCAGAGGTGAGTTCTGACCACCCATAGAGCAGTTGGAGTGGAGACCTAGGCTGGTCAACTATGAATTGCCCAGTTTGAGAAGAGACTGAAGCACTTAGAGACCCAGCACCCAAGGAAAGTACTTACAGAGTAAGAGCATGGAAAAGACATTTGCATAATGCAAAACTATGCCTCACCTAATAGAAAGAGGAAGAAGTAATGAAATAATATGTTCCAAAGAACATTGGAGTTCAGAATACAGTCCATAATGACCTATCCTACAAAGCTGAATCAAATCATTTAGGACAAAAAAAATGGATATTCAATAATAAAAAAGAGTATGAAACAATTTTAGGAATAAAGTCAGAATTGAAAAGATTATTTTCATCTCAAACACATGAAACAGCAGAAATTAAAAAGTGAACAAATGCAGACAACAACATTAGCAGAGGGACAACAGAAAGACAGGGGATTTTTTTTTCTAAAAGCACACTAGGAGACAGGGGTTATTACAGAAATCTGGTAGATGTAATGATGATGAAGCAGACTGAAAATCATGGACAAAACCTGGTGACACCCTGTCTAGAGGTAAATGGGACTACATTACAACATGAAAGGGGAGGAGGACAGGGGAGCTGGGAAATAAAGAAGAGTGAGTGATGTGTAAGGGTCATATCAAGGGCTAGCAATGAGGGGAAGGTGACCCCTGTGACCTCAGAAAAAAGAAGAGTCTACAGGTGAGTAGGTGAAGAGGACAGGTAAAAGATTCAAAAGAAGAGAAAAAAGGGTGGGGGGCATACATAAGAGGTTGGAGAGGGTTCTCCTGGTGAATGCTACTATGGGAAAAAGAACTGAGGAACTTACACTGGATGAGGCCAAGGAACTTTTCTGTATGGAAATTCTATGTGGCCCAGGAAGAAGGTAGTTGGAACTTCTAGGGTCAACTGGCACCTGGAGAATTAGGATGGCATTTATACCAGGAAGGAATTTCCAGGCAAATGTAGAATAAAAAGGTCAACAAGAGAGGATACAAATCAATGAGAGCACCGACTCCTTCCGCCACTGATCTATGCCCTTTATGACATCCATAATAATTGGCTCTTTTCTTCAAGGGAAATCTATGTCAAACACTGCAAGGCAGTGGCAGAAAGTGCCTAGAGAGCAGGGCCTAGAATACCTCAGAAACTTTGATTGTATGAAGGATACAGAGAACAAAGAGAGACCAGATGATTAGAGGGGTCATGAATCAGAGAATGCAGATCTAGAGTAAATGGAAAGAGAAGATGAATAATGAAGAAAGTGAAAGAAATGTTTGTTTGTTTTTCAAAAAGGGTGCAAAAATGAAACATAAAATAATAAAAGATTATTTTTATGAATGGGAGGAGATGCAAGAGGAATATACCAGACTTACTGAAAAAAAAAATAAAGAGAGGAAAGAAATGTACATGGATCCAAGGCAGAGAGAGGGAAAAAATCCCTAAATGGAAAGGGGTACAAATAAGGACAGGGGATCAAGGGTGAGGGGAAGGGAGTGAGTGAGAATATAGCCACTTTATAAAAAAGATTAGAGTTAAGTAACTGAAGGAACATAATAACTGTGTTGACAATAGAAAAGAGGAACATATAACTTTGAAAAAAATTAGAGATGGAAGAAAATATAATTTTAAATTTAAATAGATTAAGCATCCTATAAAATGAAAAAAAAAGCAGCAGATTAGATAAGAAAACAAAATCCAACAATCTGTTACTTACAAGAAATTTTAAAAATGAACACATTCCAGAATAAAAGTGAGGGGAAAGGGTTTTTTTTTTTTACTGTTCATTAAATGAATTCATAAAAACAGTGGTCTTCATGCTATCAGATAAAGCAAACACAAGCATTCAAAAAATAAAAATGGATGAACAAGGAAATTATATTAGGTTGAAAGGAAACAGACATCAAACCAATATCAGTAATATATTTATATGTTCCAAATGTTTTATCATCATGATTCATAAAGGAAGCCTCTGAGGTTCAAGAAGATATAGGGAGAGATGCAGGGGCAGGCCAGGGAGGCTCAGGCGCCGCCAGAAGAGGCAGGCCCGGAAGGCGCCGCCAGCAGAGGCAGGCTCAGAAGGGGCCTGATCAACTCAGAGGGCAAGTCTTCCCACCAACCACAAGGGCCAATACCAGGCCTATCACCAAAGGGCTGGGACTGGAAAGAGCAAGGTAAGAAGAAAATACAGGGGCCCCTGTCCTAGACAGCAAACACTCCTGGGGCTACCACTTCATAGCCCAGGCTTATTTTTAAAAGCCCCTTTCAGGACCTCCAAAGACTAGGATGATAGATGAACCTCACTTGCTCCAAACCCCCCCTCTGACCCTGAAAATATAGTAAATCTTGCCCCAGGGCAAAACCCTCTACAGTAAAGGCTTGGGATCCTAGAGGAAGGGTGTGGCTAGGACCCTGCCTCAAAATGGGTAGAAAGCAGAATACAGAGACAAAGACTCTGGAGTCCTACTATCCTCAGAGGGAGGAACCAATCTCAGAGGGTGGAACCAATCTCAGAGGGAGACAATGTGGACTCCACACCCAAAGCTGAAACTTCAACAGGGAATGGGTATCAAGCACAGAAGGCTCTCCTAGATGAGATCAAAAGGAACTTTGAAAACAAATTGAGAGAGATAGAAGACAAAATGAATAATTCTCTCAAACTCGAAAATAGCAGAATTAGAAAAACATTATGAGGAAAACATCTGTCTAAAAAGTGTATGATATGGAAAAGGAGCTTCAAAAATCAACCAAGGAAAATGATTTGCTAAAAACCAGAATTAACCAAATGGAAACAAATTACTCTATGAGGAACCAAGAATTAGCCAAGCAAAACAACAAGAATGAAAAATTAGAAAAAGAGGTAAAATGCCTCAAAGAAAAAATAACTGACCTGGAAAACAGATCCAGGAGAGATAATCTAAGAATCATAGGCCTACCAGAAAATTATGATGAAAAAAATGAGCCTGGACAACATTCTCCAAGAGCTCGTTAAGAAAAACTGCCCTGAGTTACTAGAAACAGAGGGTAAAATAGAAATCGAGAAAATTCACCGGACACCTACTGAAAGAGATCCCAAACTGAAAAGTCCTCGAAATGTTATGGCCAAACTCCAGAACTACCAGATAAAAGAGAAAATACTTCAAGTGGCCAGAAAGAAATAATTCAAATATTGAGGGTCCACAGTGAGGATTGCACAGGATTTGGCAGCCTCTGCACTGAAAGATAGGAGGCAGTGGAATACAATTTTCCAGAGGGCAAAAGAGCTCAGGTTACAACCAAGGATCACATACCCATAGAGACTGAGCATATTCTTCCAGGCAAAGAGATGGTCATTCAACGATATAACAGAGTTCCAGACCTTCTTGATAAAAAAGCCAGAACTCATTGGAAAATTCAACCTCCAATTATGAGATGCAACAGTGACTTAGAAAGGTAAACAAGGAGAACACACATATACACACACCCTGCTATTTGATAAGAGCATACTGGTTATAGACAAGTAGAGGGTATGAGTATAAAATACACAAAATGTCAATTAAAAAAATCTTATTAAGGGCTACTAAGGGACTGCAATGGAAGAAAGGGAATGGTTGAAGTGGAAAAGGGTAAATTATGCCACTCATAGAGGCATAAAAACTGTATAGCAGAGGAAAAAAAGGGAGGGAGTTGGGAAGCATATGAACTTTTCCCTCATTGGTTCTGGTAGAAGGAGGGAATAACAACCAGTTAAGCATAGCACTCTATGGAGAAGAAACACAAAAAGTATCATTTTAGAGGGAAAGAGGGGAGGGAGAGGAGCTTCGCATGAGATTTGTTCCTGTCACTCTTGATGCGAAGAAGAAATAGCATACTTCATTAAGTATAAAAATATCCTACAGGCAGTAGGAGGAGGGAAGGGTTATGAAAGGGGGGTGGGAGTGGTTTGTAGGGAGGGAAGTAATAAGGGGAAAGGGCAGGACAAAGGAGGGGGGCTAAAAAGGAACACTGAGGGAGGCGGTGGTCAAAAGGAAAACAATTAAGGGGGAAGGGAGAAGGGAGGGAAAATATGAATATTAACAGGGGAAGGAATAGGATGGGGGAAAGAAATAGATAACAATCATAACTGTAAATGTGAATGGAATGAATTCTCCCATAAAACAGAGACAGATAGAAGAATGGATTAGAAATCATAATCCTACAATATGCTGTTTACAAGAAACACATCGGAAACAGGGATACACACAAGGTAAAGGTAAAAGGTTGGAATAAAATATTTCATGCCTAAGCTAAAGTAAAAAAAAGCAGGGGTAGCAATCCTTATCTCAGATAAAGCAAAAGGAAAAATTGACCTAATTAAAAGAGATAAGGAAGGAAACTATATCCTGTTAAAAGGCACCATCGAGAATGAAGCAATATCATTACTTAACATATATGCACCAAGTGGTGTACCATGCAAATTCCTACAGGAGAAGGTAAAGGAATTAGAGGAAGAAATAGATAGCAAAACTATACTAGTGGGAGACCTTAATCTCCCCCTCTCTGAACTTGATAAATCCAACCTCGAAATAAACAAGAAAGAAGTTAAGGAGGTAAACAGGATTTTAGAGAGGATAGGTATGATAGATCTCTGGAGAAAACTGAATGGGGATAAAAAGAAATATACTTTCTTCTCAGTGGTTCATGGCACACACTCAAAAATTGACCATGTTCTAGGGCATAAAAACCTCACAATTCCATGCAGTAAGACAGAAATATTAAATGCATCATTCTGAGATCATGATGCAATAAAAATTATATGCAATAGAGGGCCAGGGAAAGACAGACTAAAAACTAATTGGAAATTAAACAATTTAATCCTAAAGAATGAGTGGGTCAAACAAAAATTATAGAAACAATCAGTAATTTCATTCAAGAGAATAATAATAATGAGACAACATACCAAAATCTGTGGGATGCATTAAAGGCAGTTCTTAGGGGAAGTTTTATATCCCTGAGTGCATACATGATTAAATTAGAGAAAAGGGAGCTCAACGAATTGGGCATGCAATTAAAAAACCCAGAAAAAGAACAAATTCAAAATCCCCAATTAAATACTAAATTAGAAATATTGAAGACAAAAGGAGAGATTAATGAAATTGAAATTAAGAAAACTATTGAATTAATAAATAAAACCAAGAGCTGGTTTTATGACAATCCAACAAAATTTATAGACCCTTAGTCAATATGATAAAAAAAAAGAAAGAAGAAAACCAAATTATGAGTATCAAAAATGAAAAGGGTGAATCTACCTCCAATGAAGAGGAAATCAAAACAATAATTAGGAATTATTTTTCCCAATTGTATGCTCATAAATTTGACAATCTTAGGGAAATGGATGAATATCTCCAAATATACAAGTTGCCCAGATTAACTGAAGAGGAAGTAAATTACTTAAATAATCCCATCTCAGAAAAAGAAATTCAACAAGCCATCAGTCATCTCCCTAGGAAAAAATCTTTAGGGCCAGATGGATTCACTAGTGAATTCTATCAAACATTTAAAGAACAATTGACTCCAATACTCTACAAACTATTTGGGAAAATTAGTGAAGGAGTCCTACCAAATTCTTTTTATGACACAAATATGGTACTGATACCTAAATCAGGAAGAGATAAAATAGAGAAAGAAAATTATAGACCAATCTCCATCATGAATATAGATGCAAAAATTCTAAATAAAACACTAGCAGAAAGACTACAGCAACTTATCTCAAGAATAATACACTCTGATCAGGTAGGATTTATTCCAGGATTGCAAGGATGGTTTAATATTAGGAAAACCATCAGTATAATTGATCATATCAACAATGAAACTATCAGAAACCACATGATCATCTCAATAGATGCAGAAAAGGCTTTTGACAAAATATAACATTCATTCTTATTAAAAACATTAGAAAGTATAGGAATAAATGAAGTCTTCCTTAAAATAATAAGTAACATCTATTTAAAGCCATCAGCAAGTATTATATGTAATGGGGAGAAGCTGGAAGCATTTCCCATAACATCAGGGGTGAAACAAGAGTGTCCACTATCACCCCTCTTATTCAATCTGATACTAGAAATGTTAGCAGTAGCAATTAGAGGAGAAAAAGAAATCAAAGGAATCAAGTTAGGCAAAGAAGAGATCAAGCTATCACTCTTTGCAGATGATATGATGATATACTTAGAGAATGCTAGAGAATCAGTAAAAAAACTACTTGAGACAATAAACAAATTTGGCAAAGCTGCAGGATATAAAATAAATCCACATAAATCCTTGGCATTTCTATGTATTTCCAAAGAAATTCAACAGCAAGAAATAGAAAGAGAAATCCCATTTAACGTTACTGTAGACATTATAAAATATTTGGGAATCTATCTGTCGAAACAAAACCAGGACCTGTATGATCATAACTACAGAACACTTTTCACACAAATAAAGTCAGATCTAACTAATTGGGAAAATATCAATTGCGCATGGCTGGGTCGAGCTAATATAATAAAAATGACAATTTTACCTAAATTAAATTATATATTTAGTGTCATACTAATTAATTTACCAAGAAACCACTTTATAGAGCTAGAAAAAATAGTAACAAAATTCCTTTGGAAGAATAAACGGTCCAGGATATCAAGGGAATTAATGAAAAAAAAATGCTAGGGAAGGTGGACTAGCTATACCAGATTTCAATCTGTATTTTAAAGCAGCAGTCATCAAAACTACTTGGTACTGGCTGAGGAATAAAGGAGTGGATCAATGGAATAGATTAGGCACCCGAGATTCAGAAGTCAATGACTATAGTAATCTATTGTTTGATAAACCCCCAGACGCTGGTTTTTGGGATAAGAACTCACTATTTGACAAAAACTGCTGGGAAAAGTGGAATATAGTATGGCAGAAGCTGGGCATAGACCATTATCTAACACCATATACCAAAATCATGTCCAAATGGGGGCATGATCTAGGTATAAAGGTTGATACTGTAAGCAGTCTCCTAAAACAAGGAATAGTTTACCTATCAGACTTGTGGAGAGGGAAAGACTTTATGACTAAACAAGAATTAGAGAATATTATAAAATGTAAGATGGATAATTTTGACTACATGAAATTGAAAAGTTTCTGTACAAACAAAGCCAATGTAACCAGGATTAAGAGGGAGGTGGGAAATTGGGAAAGAATCTTTACAACCTATGTCTCTGACAAAGGACTCATTTCTAAAATATACAGAGAATTGAGTCAAATTTATAAGAATACAAGTCATTTCCCAATTGATATATGGTCAAAGGATATGAACAGGCAGTTTTCAGAGAAAGAAATTAAAGCTATCTATAAGCACATGAAGAAATTCCCTAATTCACTATTGATTAGAGAAATGCAAATCAAAACAACTCTGAAGTACCACATCTCACCAGTCAGATTGGCTAAGATGACAAAACAGGAAAATGACAAATTCTGGAGAGGATGTGGGCAAATTGGAACACCAGTGCATTGTTGGTGGAGTTGTGAACTGATCCAGCCTTTCTGGAGAGCAATCTGGAATTATGCCCAAAGGGGTATAAATACTTTCATACCCTTTGATCCAGCAATACCACTCCTAGGGTTATATCCCAAAGAGATCATAGAAATGGGAGAAAGACCCATATCTACAAAAATGTTTATAGCAGCTCTTTTTGTGGTAGCAAAGAATTGGAAATTAAGGGGGTGCCCATCAATTGAGGGATGGCTGAACAAGTTGTGGTATATGCATGTTATGGAATACTATTGTGCTATAAGAAATGAGGAGCAGACAGTCTTCATATTTACCTGGAGAGGCTTAAAAGATCTGATGCTGAGTGAGACAAGTAGAACCAGGAGAAATTTGTACACAATTACAGACACAACGTACGTGTGATGACCAACTTTGATAGACTGGACTCTTCTCAACAATGCAGGGATATATGTCAATCCCAAAAGACTCATGATGGAGAGAAATGTGTGCATCCAGAGAAAGAACCAGAAAGAACTAATTTTATATCCAGATGGAAGCAAAATACCTGATCTTTTTCTTTCTCTTATTTGGTTTTATGTCCTCTTTACCATTTTTCATTCCAGCTGGTAAAATCTGTCCTTATAACCTGACTAATGTATAATGTGACAGTATTTACAGATCCTATACTTGATTATAAGCTGCCATGGGGGAGGGAGGGGAGGGACGGGGACAAAATGTGAAATACAAGGAATTGTGGAATTGAATCCTGTAAACTAAAAGGAAACAAACAAATTAATTTAAAAAATTTTTAAAAAGTCAACAATGAAAAAAGTTAGTAGTATGAAAATTGAATTGGAAATTATATTTCCACAATCAAATCCTGCTACAATAAAAATGACTCTTAGAAAAAAAAAGATATAGGCAATAACACAATAGTGACGGAAGACTCCAATATTGTTCTTTGCATTTTAGATAGGTATCAGAAAGAGAAGTAAAAGGGAAATATGGAACTAAATCAATTTCTGAGGAAATTAAAATTAAAATATTTATTTTTTGTTAAGGCATTTCATTTCTATCTAAGACTTTGTCACCCCATTTAGGGTTTTATTGGCATGATAATGGAGTAGTTTGCCGTTTTCTCCTTCAGCTCATTTTACAGATGAGGAAACTGAGCAAAATATTTACTTGCCCAGGGTTATATTTGTCTGAGGCTCTATTAGAATTCAAGTCTTCCTGACTCCAGGCACTCCAAGCAACGCATGAATTCTTTCAAAAAAAAAAAGTGATCATGTATTAGGGCTCAAAAATGTTGAAAACAAATAATAATAAAAACAGAGATGGTCAAAAGATTCATTACAAACCATAATGCAATAAATTTGCTTCAGAGACCACAAATAGAAAATATAGACACAGAGACTTAATAAGGAAATCTTAGAATATTAATAATAGACTCAAAGATGTAATTGATAACTAAAACAATTAATAACTATGTAAAAGAAAAGGATAATAATCAAATAGCATAGCAAAAGTTCTTAGACTCATCTAAAATAGTCCTAAGAGGGAAAGTCATATACTTATAATCATACATTAACAAGATATAAAAGAGAAAATTAGTTAACTGAATATATTTAAAAATTAGGGAATCAATAAATAAATCTAAAGTAAGAAGAAAACAGGAGACACTAAAAATTAAAGGAGAAATAGACAAATTCAAAACAAAAAGCATAGAAATGGTAAATAAATAAACACCAGTTTTTTAAAGACTAACAAAATCTAAAAAAACCTTTAGGTAATTAGATTTCAAAAAAGAGAGCAGAAAATCAAATCAATAAAATGACAAATGTGCAATGTGAAATTACAGCAAAATCAGAAGAAAAAAATAATCTGAACATAGCTTGCACAATTATCTGCTAGCAGTACAGGGAAGAATACCTTCAAAAATAAAGAATGAAAAAATACCCAAACTATCTGAAAATTAGATAGAGTTTCTTAAATAATCAGATTGCTTTGAAGGAAATAGGTCTAGCTATAAAGAACCTACCAAAGGGGGGAAGTGGGGTGGAGAGGCCCTGTACATGATAAATGAATAGGAGAATTTTATCAAAGTTTTAAAGAACAGTTAATACCCACACTCCACAAATTATTCTCAGAAACTGAGATGGGAAGAACCTTGGCAGAAATCTTTCATGGAACAAATATGGTACTAATATCTAAAGTACAGAAAGATAAAACCCATAAAGAAAACTATAGCTCAATATTATGGCTGAATATTGCAAAATATGCTTGAAAATTTTAAGCAAAACCCTTTCAAACAGGTTACAGTGATTTGTCCAAGACATCAAGTTTCAAAAGAGAACTGATAGATAAATGAGAGAAAGGAGAAATTTATCTGCCAAATTAGGGCTTTATTTTCATTTTATTTTATTTTTATGGTACAAGTTTCTCTCTACAGTAACAGAAAATCCTTAATTTACCACTTCTGAAACTTTAATTATGTCTTTATTATAGTAACAACATAATCTTCAGTTCCTCAAAGTCACTCCAGGATCAAGGAGCTTCATCAGAAAATCCTGAAATTTTTCCATTTCATTTTTTTTTTCTCTCTTCTCATGAGATAATGGAGAGAAAATAGGTCTCCGACAAAATTGGAATTAGTGTAGTTTGTACCTGAGCAGGTTATTATTGTAGGATCATGGGATTTACAACTGATCCAAAAGGAAACAACATCCTTTTAGGCCAATCTCTCATTTTACAATTGAGAAAACTATGGAACAGAGGGGAAAGGATAGGGCAGGTGAGAAGGGGAGTTTTGGGGAGACATTTGCCCAAGATAATATAAGTGAGAAGAAATATAAGTGAAAAGAGTTGGAATTTGAAGTCAGGCCTTCTCACTCCAAATGTAGCAGTCTTTTATTTGGAACTTGAATGAACTGCTAAGAGGCCTAAGTTGAACTTTTAATTACTTACGGTGCAAAGCTAAAGTAGCCTGGTATTTTGTCATTGAATCCAAAAATGTCTTGTGAAAACATTATTATTTTCATTAAATAAATTAATGGTCATGTGCATAAAATAATTACACATCGGGGGTCTCTTTCTCTAAAAGCAAAAGGTTAAAGACACACAGAGGTATCTGTGTAAATAATTCTGGCAATCAATCAGGAGACTTTTGTCTGGAAAACATCCCTCAAATTCTTAACACAGAGGTGAAAAGAAAAAGTGGAACTAATTCAGACAAAGCGACATTGCTCCCATAGCCTTGTTTGCCAGTTTATATCCCCTGCCAAAAGTCTTGTTTTCTATTGTACAGACCCATGCTGGAAGTCGACTTGAGGTTAGGTTGTTGCAGTGCTGAAAATAAAACAACTCAAGCAAAGAGTTGTTTCACAATCAATTTATTAATAGCCTTTTTTTTAAGTTGTGGTATTAAAAGTAATTAGTACCTCAGTCAGTAAAATAACCTTCTCTTTGCTAAAGGTTTGGAAAGCAATTTAAATTGGACCTTTGGTGTGACAAAAGTCTCACTAACTTCCTCATCCAAAGAAGGTGCATGTCAAACTGAAGATAGTTAATTTTTAAACTTTATTAACTTTTTTCTTTTAATGGAAATGACTTCAAAGAAACATAAACTACTTTTTCATGATGGATCACATTTGCTAGTTATTCCCTAGCCGGGCCTTTAGCCATATTATTTGCATTTAGCCTTTGCTAACAAGTACTCTTCTCATATTCTTCTCAGAGCTATTACTCTGGCTCTAGTAAAGAAAGGAGGCTATCTGTATTCCTGACGTTCTGGGGCAGAATAAAGGAGCAAACACTTCTGCACAAAGACTCTTTGAACCGTTTAATTTACTTTTTGACAAAAAGGAAGATGACATTGAGCCCTCGACAAAGAACAAAAGCAATTTCTTTAAAAAAATATAATGCAGATGATAATTCAATCATTACAAGAAATTCCATTAATATACATCCAGGAAAATTCTATTCTTTGTTGATTATAGACTTGCTGATCTAGGCCGAAGACTGAAATTACTAATGTTTTCCTGAACTTGCATTTTTTTAAGGAATAGATTTTTTTTTAAGCTTATTTTAATTAAACATAGTCAGATAAGAGAAAAATTAATATTAAGAGAAGAAAAAAATTCTAGGCTTCTGTTTCTGGGCTATATTGAATATTTGTATCTTTATTTTATCTCCATATATTCCTTTTTACTTATCTCACTTTTAATAAAGATGGGAGCATCTTTATTAAAGAAGTATTTTAATAAAGTCACAGAGAGGTTTAAAAATGGATATAGTCAGTTTGTGAAAAAATAAGGTTTCCTAGTTTATTAGGGAGTTATCATCAATATTAGATCTGCCCTGTTAATGGTTATATTGAGGATCATTGGTGGTGAGTAATAGATCTTCCAAAAATAAATAATAATAAATAATAAACTAATAAAAAATAATCTTCCAAAGTGACTGATTTACACACACACACACACACACATTAGTGGATGGGAATAATGTTTACTGTAAAGGTTTGGTTTTGGTTTTGTTTTTCCTAAGCATGTAAAAACAGTTTACTTTATATTGTGAATTACTGGATTGCTGTCATCTCAAAATAACCTTTAAAGAACACATCATAACTTTACAAAAGGCCACCAGACTCTGGCATGAATGTCAATTCCCGTGGGCTCTACAAGCTCTCTATCATTCTTCGTAGATGTGAGAATGGATTAATCAAGACCCAAGGGTGGGGAACCTGTAGCCTTGAGGCTACATGTGACTCTGTAGGTCCTCAAGTGAAGCCCTTTGACTGAATCCATTTGTATTCAGGACTGTACTTGAGGAGCTAGAAGGCCATATGTGGCCTCAAGTCACAGGTTCCCTACCTTGTGAATACTAGTTCTAGGTGGACATCATTGCAAAATTCTGTTCTAGACTAAGGCATGGCTAAGGAGATAACAGAAAGAGATAATTTTGATCCTCTAATCCTAATCCTCCCCAAATTTGGTTTTCACCCTATTAGAAAAGTAAGAGTCACAAGTTTATGCTAAAGTACCTATAATATACCTAGACTAGGTCAAGACCTGGAAATAAATGATATCCACCATCCTTTAAATCAGGGGTTATTAACCTAGGTTACACAGACTCCCAATGTGTATGTGCATATATTTCAGGAGTCTATGAACTTAGACGGGAAAAAATGTTTCTGATAACTGTATTTCAATATAATTAGTTTACTTTGTAATATTTCATATTTTATGCATTTAAAAATGCTATCTGAGAAGACATGCATAGGCTGCATCAGACTACCAAAAAGGAGTCACAAAACATGAAGCTATGGTTAAGAAAACCTTCCGTAGATTGGAAGATTGAAAACTTCTCAGGGGCCTTACTTTCCTTTTTTTTTTTTTAATAATGGATAACTATACAAAACAACTTCTGAATTCAGAGGCTAATGTATCACAGCTCCATATACCTGAGAATGATGAATTTGAGTTCTGGTAGCAGTCCCATACCAAGACCTATACCTTTAAGGAAATGCATTTTTCATATTATACAGAGCTCTCCAGCCCAGGAGTGTGATTGATCAACAGAGATCTGGCAATATTGGTTAGTTCTAATTATGCTGCTGTGTGGATAAATTTCATTGAAGTTTAAGGCTAGAGCATTTCTCATGTGTATTTTGCTATTTAGGGATAAAAAAAATGGTCAAGTGTAGTGGAAGGGAAATATCATTGCTGCCCATAGAATATGGAAAATAATGAAATTTCCACTAAAATTCATTGTCAGAGCAATAATTTAACCACTGACATGGCTTACGATTTACCTCCAGTTACTGAAAGGAGAGGAGGACTTCTTCAACAAAAGAATCTGTAAAAAATTAAATGCTTTCTGCATCCCTTCCTCCCTCCTCAACCTCTATCCAGAGTATAGAGTGGTGGGAAAAATGGTAACTTTCATGGAAACTGCATTGCAAACATACTTCTTTCATTAGTTTTCTTTCATTTATTTTTTTAATTAGGCTATCCTTTTCCCACCTGGCTCCAAGGGTGTAAAAGATAGGGAGAAATATATCACAGTCTTTTGTTCTGACTATAATAGTTTTGTCTGAGAACTTACTGTTGATAAGCACCTTAGAAACAATGCAGAGTTTTTTCTTTGCTATATTTGTTGAGAAATACTTATTTTAAAGCAAGTGTTCTTTCTGATAAAAATCATTCCCTTCTAGCATTTCTTACGTAGAACTCCTTAGCCTTCTGCTTTCAAACTGTTGCCAAAATGATTTTTTAACACTGTCTACAAATTTAATAAGACACTAGACTGGAGATGTTCTTGTGACAGTCTACTCCCAGTTAAGGAATCTCTCTCTACCAATGTTGGTCAGTGCCTTTTCTGAAACTTAAAATCTTAAGAGACCTACTAGGAACACTGAAAGATTAGATGGCATACGTAGGGTCACACAGCCAGTAAGTGTCAGATGCAAAACTTGAAAGCAGGTCTTCCTGATATCAAGGCTGATTCTCTATTACAACACAAATTAGCTATAACAAATAAGAAATGATCCCTTCATTTTTTTTTCCTTTCTAGTTTTTCAAAGTATTTTTATATGCAGCACCTTCTTTTGGTTGATCAAAATGGAATTCCCAGAAATTTTCCTATAAGCAAAATGTCTTAAAGATCATTTTTGATGTTGACCATCAACTTTTTTTTTTTTTTGCTTTTTGGAGGGGGGAGGGCAGGGCAATAGGGAGTAAGCGACTTGACCAAGGTCACATGGCTAGTGTTTAGTGTCTGAGGCTGGATTTGAACTCAGGTCCTCCTGACTCCAGGACCGATGCTCTATTCACTGTGCCACCTAGCTGCTCTAACCATCAACTTCTAAAAAGTAAATCTTCTGAACAGAAAATAACGTAAGATCTTTTTGCATGACAAATAAAAGAAATAATAACTATACTAAACACACACACACAGTCTTATGCTGTTTTTTTTTTTTAAGAGCATCACCTGTCACTGATTAAGTTCCTATTTGGTGCTTTCCTATTGTATGATAATAGAAGAGACTATTTTTTCTCTTCTGCTTCTTTCTGGAAGTCAAAATGCTTTATATTACCTGTCTGAAAGAGTTGTGATGGGCTTTAATTAATTTTTAAATATGTATAGAAATCTTCAGCTGCAGAATGAGGGACAAGATTCATTTCTCTCCTTGTCCAGAACATACTACAATCTTTTTACGATGGAAATAGAAGCAGTTTTTTTTTTTCTTACTAGCATAATTTTCGGAATGGAAGGGCATCTCTTTTCATGAAATACAAACTTAACTAATTTTGACTCTAAGAGTGGGTTCTGCAGGAATATAAAATAGTTACCAACTTGCTCCAGATTTTGATCAGTAATGGTCCAATGGCCCAGGAATAATTACCATTCGATTGGAAACATTAGGGTTAGAATAATTTCTTAACATAAACATAGTTAATGAAAAGCAGTAACAACAGTATGATCCTGGGCAGGTTTGCTTAATCTCTTTAAGCCCTAGTTCCCCTTCCCCCACCCTGCAAAATAACAGAGACTGACCTGACCATTTCTAAGGTCTGTTCAAGCTCAAAACCTATGATCCTATGATCTCAATTCCTACAGAAAAATAAAAACAAAAATATCAATAGTAAAAGGCTCCTTACTGCTGCCTTAGCCCCATACCTTCATCTATATCAATTTCTTTGTCTGAATTCTTCACTATTATTTTTTCTACCACACAATAATATTCTATTATAGTTACATATCATGCTTTTTTCAGCCATATCCCAATCTTGTAACATCTCCTTTCCACCATTTTTCCATCAGAAAAAGTACTATTAAGAATAATTTGGGGGTGGCCAGGTGGTGCAGTAAGAGCACCGGCCCCAGAGTCGGGATGACCTGGGATCGAATCTGGGCTCAGATACTTAGCACCACACCCAGAAATAACTGGCTGTGTAACCTTGAGCAAGTTATTTAAAAAAAAAAAAGAATAATTTGGTAGAGAGGTGACCTTTTCTTTTTATGTCTTTGATAGCTTTGGAGCATATGCCTAGTGGTGGGATTGCCGAATCAAAGGTTATAAACATTTATCTTATGTTTGATTATATAAAATTAAAGAGCTTTTTGCATGTACAAAATTAATTAAGCATTAATTAAATATTAGATTAATTGGGAAAACTATTTTCATCACACTCTTTTGATAAAACTTTAACACTATAGAGAATTGATAGAAATTTATGACTCATTCTCCAAAAGAAATAGATAGAAAAAACATTTTTAGAGAAAAAATTATAAATGATTACATCAAAATAACTCTAATCAACTAGTAAAGAGAGGAATATGTTAAAAACAACACTGGAATGTCACCTCACATTTATCAAATTGGAAAAGATAATTTAAAACTGCTAACATTAGCAGGCCTGAAGGAATATAGATACCTTGGAACAGTTGTATAGAGCTGTAAATTCATCCAACTGTTCTGCTAAACTATGTGTAATTATGTGAGAAAAGTCACTAAACTGTTCTACTCTTTGATTTAGCAATACCTCTTCTGGCTTCATATAGCAAGGAGACCACTCATATCTACCAAAAAAATTCATAAATAAGAACACTATATTCAATAGGGAAAAAAAGTTAGAAATAAATGATGTGCCATTCTGTTAAAAGATAGCTTAGTGTCACCCTCTTTTTCTCTCTCCTTTGCAGAGACCAGCAGGTGGAACTAACATGCTGGTGCCACAGATCTAGTACCCTTTATGTTCTATCGCCTCTGAAGCAAAGCCTGCCTGACCCTGTGTTGGTTATCACAAAATGTGTTTAGTTGTGTATGATTATATTTGGTCCCCTTAAAAACTAAGCTACTACTTCATTCGCTCACATCAAAAGAAAGAACACTTAGAAATCCGTAGAGTAGGCTGGCATTAGAGAATAACTACCAGGAGAGTAGACCAGAGAGAAAAGGTATAATGCAGGGAGTGACTTTGTTTTGTTTCGCTTTGTTTTTAAAGATAGAACCAAAGAAAATAGGCTTTGCTTCAGAAGGGAGGATTTGTTTAATAGGAGGGTTCCTTCAGGCTGTAACAAGAAAAGAAACCTGGCAAATCTCAAAACATATCAGGTAAATTGAAAACTTTTTGACTTAGTAGAATAGTGAGTCAGAACTTAATATTAGCAAGAGATTACTACTGAGCTTCTTTAAAAAGGTCAATTTATGTGTTATTATTTTACTTATAAACATGTATATATTCACTTGCATATGCTACCAAGGGACTCATGACAAAAACAACAAAAAAGGAGTTAAGAACTCCTGTAATGACTATATATGTATCTTCTGAGAGCCAGCCTACCTGAGTGAGAATATAGTTATAAAACAGTTTGGTTATCATATATTATTTTTTCTTCACTCACAATCATTGAAAATAACCAACGACAACTACAACTGCTACTACTACTACTACAACTTCTACTACCGCTGCTGCTGCTACTACTACTACTACTACTACTTACAAAACTTCAAAGAGGTTGCAATATGCAAATTCAGCAAGAGTACCCATAACAATTAAACCATAGGTACTTGAAGTGTTAATTGTTTTATATAGAAACATGTGTGTATTTGATGCACAAATGTCTAATACACATATTTACACATCATATGTGTATATATATTTATATCTACATATCATCAAAACTAGCATTCACATAACATCTTTTATATGCCATGCACTAAGTGTTTTACAAATATTATCTTACTATGCATATATTGATACATACATATGTATATGAATTGACATAGTTGTGCATGTGGCAGCTAGGAGGTGGATTGCAGAGTGCTGGACCTTGAGGCAGCAAGATCTGAGTTCAAATTCAGCCTTAGATAATTACTAGCAGTGTGACCCCACACAAATTACTTAACCTACCTTTTCCTATATTTCCTTAACTGTAAACATGGGGGTAATAATAGAAGCATCTACCTGTTGTTGTTAGGATCAAATGAGATTGTATTTCTAAAGCACTTAGCACAGTGCCTGACATGTAATAGATGCTATATGAATACGAGCTGTAATGATGATGATGTATGGCTAAATATTCTAGATATACATATATAATACATACATATATGTATTATATAGTTTGTGTTAAAATGTACACGCATATTAAAATATGGAATAATGAAACAAAATCTATGAATAATTATTGCGGTTACTTCTGCTGACCTTGCATATTGCAACCTCAGAATAGTAGTAGTAGTAGTAGTAGTAGTAGTAGTAGTAGTAGTAGTAGTGGTGGTAGTAGTAGCAGCAGTAGTAGTCGTAGTAGGAGTAGCAGCAGCAAAGCTATATGGTACAGTGGAAAGAGCCCCAGTCCTGGGGTCAGTAAGAATCATCTTCATGAGATCAAATCTGGTCTCAGACACTTACTTGCTGTGTGACCCTGGGCAAGTCACTTAACCTTGTTTGCTTTACTTTCCTCATCTATAAAATGAGCTGGAGAAGGAAATGGCAAATCACTCTAGTATCTTTGCCAAGAAAAGCCCAAATGGGGTTACCAAGTTGAACATTAATGAAACAACTGAACAACAAAAGTGGTGGCAGTAGTAAAGATAGTGATAATAGTAGTAGTAAGTAACAGTTGTTTGTGTTTTTAATGCTATTCTAAATTTTCATGGGCAAAAAAATATCATATAATGACTGAACTTTTGCTTATAAGTATATTCAAATTCAGATAGGCTGGTTCTTCATTAGAGATACACAGTCATTACTCTAGACCAAAGTTTCTTATCCCATTTTTTGGTCATGAATTCCCTCGAAAGTATAGCGAAACACATGGAATTGTTTTCAGAATAATATTTTTAAGTTTGCAAAATAAAATGTATATGACTATAAAGAAAACCAGTCATACTGAAATACTATTTTCAAAAAGAACACCACAATTAGAAAAAAAAATAATTTCATGTGAAGAGAATCTGTTCTAGGACTTTCAACCTCAGTATACTGTAAGAAATTCTTTTCCACCAGCACAAGGTTCAGAAACCTAAAATCACTTGTGTTCCACAATGAAATATCTGAATAAGATCTGAATAGGGGAAAATGATTAATATATTTCATTCTTTAAAAAAATATGTGATACAAACATACCATACAAAAGATAATAAAAATATAAGAATCATATTGTATCATCTTACCTGAATTGATATAACATTAATTCATCATTTTGGACATACAACAGAATTTTCCCTTGTTTTCTGGTGTATTTTCAAGTCATTCTAGTGATGGAAGGGTTTGTGTGTACATGCACACACATGCATGTATATATATATATATGTGCACACACATATATATGTGCATACACATATGTGCACACATTAATGTCTACATTTTATATGCACATGTAGATAAGCACACATATATAGGATGCATGTAATACATCCTTACAATATATGTATATATGTGCTTATGTTGCTAATGTGCATATAGAGGGTATTATTTCTCTCATGGCATTTCCCAAAGGAATCTTACTTGTTTCACCTTAAAATCTGGACCTAAACTTCTGGTTTTACTATACTCTGCTAACACAGTTCACCTGGTGACAGCACATTGAATTAAAAATCAGGTTGGGAGGGGAAACTCACAGACCATTTAAAAAAATTTTTCCATGCCCTTATAGTGCTAGGAAAAGCTCATTTCCTCTACTTCTTTCCTGTTTTGTATATTTTCAGGTTTCTTTCCCTTGCTCAATCCACTCCTTGGCTCATCTCCCTCTTTTCTCTTTCTCCTTGTCCTATTTCCCTACCTTTATGTCAGTCTAAAGTCAGGGAGCACACCAGTTGTGTTGTTGATCCCAAATCCCAGAGCTCACTGGGATGTTGAATTGGATCAACATACTTTGAGCTGGCCTGCCAGGAGCTGACAAAATCTTCCCATGAAGGCTTTTCCCCTCTTCTTAGTTTCTCACTCTGTGCATGCCTAAAATATCCATTTTCCTTCACTCTCTGTAGACAGCAAAAACGTGGCATGGCATTATTTTTTAGTACCCAATAGTTTCTTTTCTCCAGGGTGATTCATACCTGAGTTATTCCTACAGAATAAATGCTTTATGCTATCAAGAAGTGAAACTTATATTCAACCCTGCTATATGACTCTTCAGCTTTTCAGGAAAAACATTTTGGCAGTTCTATTAAATGACACCACTATCATAAGCGCTCACTCAGCAGTAGTTTTCTTGCCCTATCAGGTTGCACAATTTAAATAAATGTCATTTCTTCAAGCTTGTAGCTAATTCTGATCCAGGAAGCATAAAATAGGTGTTTTAAATAATTTTGCTATTGAAAATCAATAATTTGTTCAGTTGTTATGGGCACAGAATGTGACATTAAAAAAAATGGAATGAGATTTGCATTACATTTTCTTCAAGGACTCTTTAAGGAGCCACAAACATTGCAGAACTACTTCTCCAACCTCCAGATCACTCATAAGTGTATCAAGAAGGGAGAAATTTTTTAAAAAGGAACTTGAGCATTTTCAAATATAGCCTTATACATTCTGCAAACTGTTATATTTGTTATTAGTAAGAAGAAAAAAGATAAAATAGATTGTTGGACAATAAGTATTGTTTGTTACCATAAGGTCTGTTAACTGGGAAGACTAAGCCATGCTTACTATTTTTCTTCCCCCACCACATTTTATTAAAATATTTTGATCATTTCTAATTTCTAAAAAGAAAGGCTATATAGGAGTACTATTGGATTTTTAAAGATGAATTGAGCACCTGTAATTAGGAAAGGTAAGGGAGGCTCACATTTCAAAATTAACTCTCATTTTTAATTGAGTTTTGGAAAAACTTAGTTTTTCAAATTCTGGTATTTCTTTTACTAAAGAGGGCTAGGTTATAGACAGCCTAGTTAAATATATATATATATATATATACTATGAAACAGTGGGAGGAATATTTAAGGATTTAATGTAAGAAGACTCATATTCCATTACCCTTTCTACATCTTACTAATTATATGACCTTAGGCAAATTACTTAACCTTTGAGAATTAGTTTCCTCATATGTAAAATGAGGATAAAAATACTTACATGACTCTATGGGAATGCAGTGGAGGCAAAATGAGATAACTAACATAGCATTCTCTGCAACTCTAAAGCACTATATGGTTCTAAACTGTTATTAGGAGAGAACACAGTTAAAGCCTACATCCATCCAGATAAGAGTCTGGTATCTGCTCCCATTTTTTTTTCCTCATGGCAATGCTGTGTACATACAAAAACAGATCCTAAACCCATTGTGGTAATTCTCATGCTGGGTTCTGTCATGCCTAGTACATTGTGCAGTAAATGGGCTGATCAACACTTGTTTCTCCCAAGGTGCAAATGACTTCCTACGAATTAGTTCACCACTTTGGGAACTGTATTGCCTCTTTCCCATCACTAGCCTACCATTTAGTAAATTGTTGCCACAATGTAGTCAATGATCCCCTAGTGTCTCAAGTAAGTCAATTCCTTATTTTAAGGTGCTCAAATTGCTTCCCGACTTATGATAGATTGAGGATACAGACAACTCAGTTTACTTCTGGCTCCATTGATTAAGAAAGTAGCCAAGCACTACCTATTATTATCCCAGTTGTACTGGCACAAGGAATACTTTGAACTCTCTGGAAGAAAGGTATTGAGGGAATTAAAGAGAGTCTTCATTTTACTTGCCCCTGTACTTCTGAGAGTGGTATGTAACATAAGGTGAGGAGGAGAGATAATCCTCCTATTTCTTCTTAGCCTCTTTCTGGGTTTCTGTGAAGTACTTTCGAAGAAGCCAACTCACAAAACTTTTGAAGCCACAGAAAAGAAAAAAAAAATCTTATAAGAGAGTAGAAAAGCAGCCTCAGGACAATAAGGAAAATGGTACATGGCCAGGTATGCACCATGAAACTAGCTTATGATGAAGCCCTCTATGTACTTTCAAAAGTAAATTGTCATGGATAAGATTGAAGATGTATGCATGAAAAAATCAGTTTTATAATGAAAAGGATTCTCTTGAAATTCCTGTGGATGTCTCCATTTTACAGACTTTAGACCATAAAACATGCAGTTGAAAATATCTGTGGAAGTTTCTTCTCTTCCCTTCTTTCCCCTGATAGACTTTGAATGTCTTAGGGACGATTTGGAGTAAAATGTTCCATAATATTACAGGTTTTCCTGAACTAGTCTTTTGACCTTTGATAAATTATAATAAAATATTCAATCTTTATAGATTCTAGTCCAAAAGAAGTTTCCAAAATGTTCTTTATGATATATCATGGATATTATTACAAGTAGTTTTTTTTAAAGACATTTATATCCTGTGTTATAAGAATTTGAAATAGAAGTCTTTGGTCCATATCTGTGAAACTGGCAGTATGGAAACCCACTGAATTTAAAGAGATAGCAAATTATATTTTAACTTAGAGAGAGATTCTTATAGACATTGAGAGGGCAAGCAACTTCTCCATGGTTAATCAACTTGCATTTACAAAAGGAAGGGCTTGAATATTGTTCTTTCTGATGCTGAGATTGGCACTCTATACCATATTCCACAATGCCTTATTAATAAATACTTATAAACAAAACATGAAACAAAATTAAAAATCAAACTAAAGCACAGAGATAAAGCAAATGGTCAACCAAACATAAGGAAATCCCGTGAGTATGACACCTGAAACTCCAAAGTGCTAGGCCATGGGGATTTCTCTCATTCAATAAGTGAAGTGACCTAGTCCTGATTCATCCTACCAAATCCAAACAGCTTGGATGAAATATTCTTCTTTTATTTATAATAATTTTTAACTACATATACAGTGTGTGTGTGAGAAAAAAAGACAATTTACTCCCCTAAAGAAGCGATGATGTATGCATGAACAGATTTTCTGCCACTGGAATTAGCAGCCATTAGCCACCAAAGGCTTTAAGAAGAAAAAAGGAGAAAATGATAATTGTCCTCATTTGAAAACAGCGTAGGCACACATGATTGAAAAATGGCTATTTTTCATTCAATATTGATGTTGACTAAAGATCATGAAGATCCCCACTTCCCACCTACCATAACTATATATAGTTACTGCATTTTACATAACAACTAATTCCACACCTACAAAATAGAGCATACTCCTATTTGGACATGCACCCTTTATCAGTAGCTGCTAGGTCTTTATTTTTATCCATATTTTATTTTTCATAATGAGTTTCTCTTCTTTGCAACACAATTTTTACCTGTATAAAAAACACACTATGTTGGATTTGGAGAAAAAAAGGAACCTTAGAAAGCATTTACTTATGACTGTTCTTTGGTGATTTAAACTTTCTAAGGTACTCCTGAATTCTAAACACTTGATAGATCCTCCTCCTTCCACCACATTGAGTTTCTTTCCAAGAACCTTTGAGAGAAAGAAAGAGATTATCCTTACCATACAGGTTCTGAAGTCTTCAGGTCAAGTGTCAGTCACACAGCGCTACTTGTCCAAAGTCACATAGTGAATCAGCAGGAGGCAAGCTCTAACTTAGATCTCCTGACAAGCCTGTGTTAGAACCTCATTCTCATACTTAGTTGTTGTTGTCCTTACACACCCCCAGGTATAAGGAAACATGACCAGAGAAAGATGCTTTGGGAAAAGTGACAAGATTTTCCCATCAGTCATTAGGAATGAAACTCTGGGAACAGTAGGGGTCAAGTGGAGATTAAAAAAAAAAATCACTGTTTACTAGACTGGTCTCTGCAGTTGATATTCCATAGGTCCTTCTTTGATACCAATTTAGCAATGATAAAACTAGGTAGAGTAGTGTATAGTGTACTAGGCCTGGAATAAGAAAGGTCAGAGTTTACTGTTTCAGAGGCATACTGGTTGGGTTACCATGCTCTATTGAGTAAGTTAACTTCTCTTGGTCTCAGTTTACTATTCTGTAAAATGGGAATAAGAACAGTAGAATCTCTTTCATCAGTTGTTGAGAGGATCAACTAAGATAATTAAAGTGATTTGCAAATCTAAAAGCACCCTATAAATATCTGTTATTATTAATAAATGTTAATAACCTAGATAATTTATGAATGTTCTTTGCTTAGTCATTTTACTTTCAAAGGATCATAGATCAAGAAGTGTAAGGAACTTTGACTTCAGCTAGTCCATTCATTTAATTTCACATGTGACAGCAACTAAGTCCTAGAAATTATTTGCCTCAGATCACATAGAGTACAGAGTAAATTATAGAGCCAGGATTCATGCTTCAGTCTTTTCACTTCCAAGTCATATTGCAATCCATTAAATATTTTCATAGAAAATGATGACATTTTCACAAATCTGTTTTCCTCAGGAAAAGGACTTTTATTAGGAATGAATGTCACCTGTATTAATATGTAAAGGGGGATATGGAGTTGGTTTTTTTTGTTAAGATAGCACTATTTACTAAAAGTTTTTGAAGCCAAGCTCAAAGACACTAACATTTGGACCATGTTGTTTAAATACACACACACACACACACCAAAATGAAGCCAAAAACCCTCCCACTGACAAGGAAAACAAAACAAAACTGTGGTCAAATCCAAATTTAGACACTTAACACTTACTAGCCATGTGATATTGGGTAAGTCTCTCAATTGCTCCCCCAAAAAAGCAAAACAAACAAAAAAACCTGAAAAACTGAGCCAAACAAAATCCCAGAGACAACTGATTTCTAAGGACACAACATTCTCAAGTGCAGAAACATAATCTAGTCTATAAGTGAAAAGGAAAGTGGTGACTGAGGGATCAAATAAGATAGAATAGGGAGCCTAGGGACTGTCCTCTCTGAAGGTCAGTTCTCAGGGCCAAAAGCTATCACTGTATCTCTTTTGGGAATTCTTGTAGGAACTGAGAGAGGGTGCCATAATTGTGGCTTTACACTAGTATTCCCCTTGAAATTTCAAGTCACTGAGACATGAGGGGTGGAGTCAAGATGGCGGAACAAAAGCAGGACTTGCTTGAGCCCCACTCCAACCACCCCCAATACCTGTAAAAAATGACTCTGACTAAATTTTAGAGCTACAGAAACCACAAAGTGATAGAGAGAAACAAATCTCCTACTGAAGGCAGCTTGGCAGTCAAACAGGAAAGGTCTATGGCACAGGTTTGGGAGCCAAATGCAGTCTCCCATGAGCCACTTGGACCCAGACCTGGGATGGCCCTGACCAGTGGCCCAAACTAGTCAGAGCAGACTTCAGGAGAATGAATTGAAGTGCTTGGAATATGATATTCTGAAGGTCAAAGGAACTAGGATAAAAACCAAGAATCACCTACCCAGCAAAACTAAGCATAATGTTTAAGGG
This sequence comes from Petaurus breviceps papuanus, assembly GCF_028583685.1. NCBI lineage: Eukaryota > Metazoa > Chordata > Mammalia > Diprotodontia > Petauridae > Petaurus > Petaurus breviceps. The sequence continues at coordinate 4,125,985 of NW_027187341.1, read as the reverse complement.
GAAAATATGGTAATTCAATGAAATAAAAGACTTTCAAGTATTGTTGAAAAAAAAAAACCAGAGCTGAACAGAAAATTTGACTTCTGATAATAAGAATCAAGAGAAGCATGAGAAGGCAAAGAGGAAAAAGAAATGAGTAACTTATTAAAGTCAAACTATTTACATTCCTACATGGAAAAACTATAATTGTAACTCATAAGACTTTTCTCAGTATGAGGATAGTTGAAAGGAAAATATGTGTGTATGTGTGTGTATGTATGTATACATAGACATATATGTATGTTTGGTTGGGTATATGTGTGTATAAATACATATGTGAGTGTGAATATATGTGTGTACATGTATATGTAGACAGAGGGTACAGGATCAGTTTAATAGGAAGGGACAATATCTAAAAAAATAAAATTAAGAGGTGAGAAAGGAATATATTGGGAGATGGAGAAAAGGAGAAATAGAATAGGGTAAATTATCTCATATAAAAGAGGAAAGAAAAAACTGTTAAAATGGAGGGGAAGAGCAGGAAGGTGAAAGGGAATAAATCAACTTTACTCTCATTGAATTTTGGCTTAAGGAGGGAATAACATACACACTCAATTGGGTATCTCACCCTACAGGAAAATAGGGGGCAAGGGGATAAGACAGGGGATGATATAAGGGAGGGCAGATTGGGGGAGAGGGTAGTTAGAAGCAAACACTTTTGAAAAGGGACAGGGTCAAAGTAGAAAATAGAATAAGTGGGGGGTGGGATAGGATGGAGGGAAATATAATCACTTTCACAATATAACTACTATCAAAATGTTTTGCGTAATTACACATGTACAACCTATATTGAATTGCTTGTCTCCTGAGTGGGGGAGGGTGAGGAGGGAAGAAGGGAAAGAATATGGAATTCAAAGTTTTAAAAACAAATGTTAAAAAAAATGTATTTTTTTTAACATGCCTCTGGGAAATAAGATATACAGGCACTGGGGCATAGAAATCCATCTTGCACCTACTAGAAAGTTGGGGGAGTGGGGTGTGATAATAATGGCAATTAAAGATTCCCCTGTATTGGCTTGGTCTTCAAATTGATTGTGTTAAAACCCAGAGCTTGTTAATCCCACCTGTGGGATGGACTTGTTGATGTAAAAAGAGAGTCCTGAACTGGGAGGAGCTGGTGACGTAGATTTGGAGAGACAAGAGAGAGGCAGAAGAACTTTTTTGTAAGCAGCACCTCGTGGAGGCAGAGAGAGACTGAGAGGATTGTTGAGTGCCACTTTGAATCGCCCTGGACTTTTGAGACCTGCCCCCTGAGCTGCCAAGGACTGAGGAGACATGGCTGTTTTGCTGGTACTTTGTCTGTCTGTTTTGATGTTGTTTTGCCAGATTTGTCCACTGGTGAAAGACAGTCCTGGAACCTGGCTGTTCGCTAAGAAGCCCTGAGACTGTCCTGCAGACAAAGAGTGAATACTGTCCACTGGTGAAGGACAGTGCTGTTGTTGCAGGGGTCTGGAGACTGTCCTGCAGACAGAGTGAATACTGTCCACTGGTGAAGGACAGTGCTGTTGTTGCAGGGGTCTGGGAACCTTTCTGTTGGTTCAGAAGCCCTGAAGAAGGATTTTCTTGTTGTATGTTTAAAGAAATCCTGGGAGAGGGTTTTGCTAATGTTTTCAGGGGTTCTAGGACTGTTCTACAGACAGAGGATGAATTAATGAAGGGACTGGCAATGTATCTTATGGCCTTGCTAAGCCTTGTCTCCCCAGGAACTAAGATTGCTGAGAACTTGCCTTGTGTCAAGATGAAGAAAAGACCTCTATTTGGGTATTAAGTGCTGTGCTTGGACTTGATGTAACTCTGGGGTAGATTCAATTGTGATCCAGGGGTGGGGAACTTTTGACCTTTTTGTGCTCTGTGATTGACAAATGAAGGTACTTTGCTTATATTTGGAAACTAATCTCCATTTGAGAAGAGGGGCTTTGTGGTGGACTAAATGAAGGTATAGCCTAGGGGTGGAGAAGTATTTAGACCAGGGGTGGAATGGTATTTAGAAGAGGGACTTTGTAATTGATTGAATGATTGGAAGGTCCTGGGGTGGGGTAGTACTTGGAGATTATTTAATCACCCTTAGTAAATGCTGTATTTGGAATGATGTCATGTTTTGACCTTCTCTGTTCTTGGTTTGTCACTGAATAAAATGGAGAGCACCTATGCTGGTATTTTGAACCTTGGGAAGTTGCCTTTCCTTGGCATTATATTACATGGGGGAGGATATAAGAGAGAAAAGATTTGGGAAAAGGGTATTCAGTAGGCTGGCTATCTTGGGGTGGGAGTAGGAGAAAGATGGGGAGAAAATTTGTAACTCAAAACCTTGTGGAAAGGAATGTTAAAAACTAAAAATAAATAAATAAATTAGAAAAAAAATTGAAAAGAATATCAGACATGCTAGTGAAACATGTTTAATCTTAAGGGTATTTCATAGGTACCAGAGTCAAGATATCAAACTTCTGTTTAAGTATGGGTCAGTATTGAAAGAAATTAAAAGCAATAAAATCATTAAAAAAAAGAAATTTCAAGTCCCTTAGACTTTGAGTGTTTTGGGTCATTATGGGGGTATCCTTCATTTTCTCCAGTGGAAGGTACAGTTCCAGGGAGAGGGCATGTGGTACCTGACCCATCATGATCAGAAGAGGTCCAATCAAGTGAAATTTTTTATTCTTCTTCTTAGGAAATAGAACTCTCAGCTGGAAGAAGTGTTTAGGCTTAGCAGGGAAGGCTATGGGAGATTTCCCTAGAGTATCTAATCTGCTTTATTCACGTGGCATAGCCACTATCTTTGAGGACCGAACAGAGAAGGTGCAAATTGGAAAAGACACTCTGTTACAGCATCTGTGGAGGGGTCTCTGTAGAAGTCAGGCCTTGTCCTTTGTTGCCGACCCTTTTTTGGAGTTTCTGTTTCCTGGCAGTGTTCCCATTTTCCTGGATCTTGGATGAAAACACCTACAGCTAGTGTAGACATGGGACTTCAAGCTGCACACACTGTCCAATATGTTTGTCAATGTTGCTGAATTAATCTACTGTTCTAATATGACATGTTCATAAAAAGTAGCAAAAACCCCTGGGTGTTTTGAGGCCCTTGCTAGAATTATGTGAAATAAACAAAAGCTACTTTTTCTCATTCAGCATGAGTGAGCCTGAAAAAATTTCAATTTCTTTGGCAAATAAACTAATGTTTTCACCTACAAACTATCATGGTAGATTGGACTAATAGAAGTTCTATTTTTAATGATCCTCAACCTGAATTCAAATAATTTTCTACCATTTATTTTCTGTGTAATCTTGGGTAAAACTCTTATTTAGATCAAAAAGTTTTTGTGGAATATCTACTATATCCTGGGTATTAGGGATACAAACAGGAAAAAAAAGAGTCACTGTCCTCAAGTAACTTTCATTCTACTCATGTGAGTGGATACTACATGTATTTAACTAATATTTAATTGATTAATATATGTAAATATATTTCTTCAATCAACCTGTAAATATTAATTAGGTGTCTACTATTTGTTTAATTATCTATCATGTATCTATTGTTAAATGTATGTATAGGTTTATACTGGATGATTAAATTTATATCTATGTATAAATAGATGTTTATATAATAAATGAATATCCATAGGTAGATATAGATACATTAAATAAATAATATGATATAGGCACATTTATTAATGAACATTAATGCATTGATACATAATAGTAGTCACTGGTATCTGTAGGTAGTTATAGATATATAAACTTATGTAGACCAAAGTGATTTCCAAGAAGACATCAGTGGTGTAATAAGAAAAAGATAGGGTAGAAATAAATAGAGACAAAGGAGGAACAGAGTTGACATTGATGGTTATGAAGGAGCAGAAAGTTCTGCCAATCAAAAAAGGGAATTTCTAGAACAAAAATCTTACAACTCCAAATTACTGAAATTCTTAATGGAGCCAAGGGCAATGATTGATGTACCCTTCATAGTATAGCAATCTTGACTTGACTAGCAATCACTGAATAACAAGTAAATGGCGGTAGTTGGTTGAGGAGGGGAAGAATAAGGCGGAGGTGGGGGGAAGAGTGTAATTATGTGCATAATATTAGGGCAGGTGGTGAATCCCTGGTCCTGTTTGATGGTCAAAACAGGATCACTGGTAAAGCTCTTGGGTTTACCTAAGAAACAATTGGGGTATTCACTCTTTAATAGTCAGGAAGTCAGTTCTGGCTCGGTGTTGGATAAGTTATTTTTGCCAGGGCAGAATATCTCAAGAATGTCTTTGATAATGGACTGATTGTCAGTTCAGAAGAAAAAGAGCATCAGAGTAGATGGTGAGAACCTAGTCCTAACAGATGATCAAAGCAGTGGCTGATGGGGATAATGGGGTATGGACTTCAGTCCTTAATAATTTTTTGGACACAAGTTTCCTTATCTGTAAAATGAAGGGGAGTAAATGAGAGGAATAAAAGATTGTGGGAGTTGAAATAGACCTCAGTTTTTGTTTTACATATTAGCCTAAACTTGCCTTCTTGCAACTTTGACTTATTATTCCTGATTCTGCCCTCCAGGGTTAAATGAAACAACCCTACCCCTCTTTCATTTGATGGCATTTCCAATACTTGAACACAACTATCATCTTCCTCCTGAACCTTTCCTTCTCCAGGCTAAATAAGCCAATTTTTTCAATCGATTCTCATATTTTGCAAACTCCCTGCCCTTTTTCATCTAAGTTACCTCCTCTGGACACTCTCCAATTTATCAATGTTCTTCATGAGTCATGGTTCAGAACTGAACTGTGACATCTATCAATGATAGAATACAGCAGAACTATCAACTTACCATTTCTGGAAGTTATGCCAATCAATGAAGCCCAAAATCATATTAAATCTTTTTGCCTGTCAAGTCACACTGTTATCTCATATTGATATTGAAGTCCATTAATTAAAATCCACAGATCTTTTTCAGGACCATGTTCATTCTTTCCTGCTCCTCCATATATTAGTTATTTTGTACCCATATCTAAAACTTGACATTCAGACCCATTGAAATCTATCTTATTATGTTGAGCACCATGCTCTAATCTGTCAAGGATCATTGAGAGTCTGGCTTTATCATCCAATGTATTTGCTTTCCCTACCAACTGTCCAATGAGTGTGCCATCTACGTCTTTGTTCAAATCATTGGTAAAGATATTAAATAGCACAGATCAGTGTACACAATAGGCTCATTATAATGACTTTATCAAATAGAAAAGGCTGCAGTCTTGGATATTTTGTCTCTCTATAACTCTGTTTTAAGGATTTCTTTGACTACCATTATGTTAATTATCCTCTATTGTTCTGCAATCTTTCTTCACAAACTTCCTTTTCAACACTGGCCACTCAGTATCCCATAGGCAATTGAAATTAAACTTTTTTGAAATATATCACTCTAACCCCACACCCCAACCAAGTCTACCTCCATTCAGCTAGGTTTGCAAACTCAAGAGACACTGGAGACTTTTCAGTTTCTGACTCTGCCCCCCCAATCTCCACCAGAATATAGTCTTGCCAACTTGTTAATTCTAAACTTAATTCTCACTCCTATCTATCTCTTTTCCATTCACATGTTCACCACATTGGTTCAGGTCCTTGTTACCTCTGAATTGGACTATTACAATAACTTCTTGATTGGGCTTACCACTTCAAAATCTTAAGTTTATTCACCAAAAATGTCTGACTTTAAAAGTTGATATTTGTTCTAAAAATCTTAAGAAATATTAAAGGACCTTGAACTGAGGGAAAAAAAGAAAACTCTTTATGGGCATTAAACAATCAAGAGACCATAGAGTAAACTCAAGACAAGCAATTGAAAAAGCCAAAAGATTAAAGGACATAAAATCCAAGTAAGTAATCATTATTAAAAGCCAAGATCTCAAATATCTAATCACAAATAAAGCTCATTTGACATGATTCTATTTATCCACTCTAATCTCTGCCCTAACCTCAAGTTTCTCATCTCCAACCCTCTATTGGATATTTCCAGCTAGATTTCCTGAAAAGAGTTTCAACTCAATAGGTCCAAAACTACATTAATTTTCTTTCCCCAAAAAACCCTCCTCTCTTCCCAACATCACTATTACTCTTGAATGTGCCATTATCTGCCCAATCATCCAGGCATAATATTTGTCATCCTTGATTCCTTATTCTATCTCACTCACTATAACCAATGTATTGCCCAAACTTGTCAATTCTGCCTTTGCAAAATCTCTAGTACATGCTTCCTCTTTCTCCCCTTTGACATTTCCATCACCTTGATATAAATTCTTGTCACATTATTTCTGAACTGTGAAACAGCCTTCTGTTTTCCCTGCCTCATTTTTTCCCATTCTAGCCACCCTTCACTCAGCTTTGAAAGCAATCTTTCTAAAGTTTACGTTTTACCATGTCACATCACCCTGACTCCCCCACCATGCAATAAATACCCATGACTCCATATGACTTCCAGTATCAAATATAAAATTCTCTGTTTGGCTTTTAACAAAACTTCATATCCTGGCCCATTCTACCTTTCCAGTGTTTTTATACCTAACTCTCTTTCAAGTACTCTAAAACAGTGGAGTCAAACTGAAATAGAAATGCACTTAAAGTATCCATAAGTATTCCTATGGGTATATATTGACTTTAAAAAAATCACATCTTAACATTATCAATGTTTTATTATATTTTAAAAATATATTTGGTTAATATCCCCCAATTATATTACTGTTGTGATCCAATGTGGCCCATGAGGTGCATGTTTGAAACTCAAAAGTACTAGATGTACTCTGGGATCCAGTGATGCCAGTTTCCTTGCTGTTCCTTAAATGAGATTCTCCATTTCTTGATTCCATGTATTTTGGAGGCTATGCTGGAAGTTTTTCTTTTTTTTTTTCCACTCTACCTTCTGGCTTCCCTGGTTTCCTTCAAGTCTTAGCCAAAATCTCACCTTTTATGGGAAAACCTTACAAGTCCCCCTTATGGCAGAAACTTCCCTCTGAGATTATCTCCAGTTTATCCTGTATATATCTTCACTGTACATAGGTGTTTCTGAGCAGGAACAACTTTTTACTTTCTTTGTATCCCCAGTGCTTAGCATAGTTCCAAGTACATAGCAGTTCCTTAAAATAAATGCTTATCGACTCAAATGAACTTGACAAGTAAGATACACTAGTGATCTAAATAGGAAGAGAAAGCAACATTTATTAAGCACCTATTATGCAGCAAGACTTGTACAAAGTGGTAGGGATACAAGTACACGTCAAAAGACAATTTTTAATCTTAAAGAATTTATATTTCAATGGGAGAAAAAAAAAACACTTAAAGTCAAGTCAATAATGGAAGAGGAGAGATGCCCATGGGGATATATTGACAAAGTTCATTGAGTCAGATTGTAGCCTGAAGGAAATAAAGCATGATCAGTTTGGATCATCCCCATGATGGAAGGCCCAGAAGGAAATCACCAATGAGGGAAGAGGATCAGGAACTGAGAGAAATTTTAGGGTGAGAAGGCACTTTAGTCATAGTGGTGAAACCTATAGAGTTAAAAGCACTGATACGAAGAGAACAAAGGGAGTTAACATGGCTATATCTATATCTACATATAGATGTGTGTGTGTGTGTATTTGGAAGCAATTGGTGATTGGTGTTAAGTGACTTTCCCAGGATTACAGGGCTAGTAAGTGTTGAGTGTCTAGGGTCACATTTGAACTCAGGTCCTCCTGACTCCAGGGCTAGTGCTCTATCCATTATACCACCTAATTGACTCTGACCCTATATATATATATATATATATATAACAAATACTTGATTGGATGAGCTTCATCCTACTGAAAAAGAGCACTTTGGAGGGCAAAACTTTCCCATAAAGATAGGATTGGCAAAAAGAAAGTGTGGGAAATGATTGCCTCTGAAGTTAATGAATTCCCTGTCTTTGGATACATTCTTAGAAAAGGCTGATCACCTACTATTACAATGTAAAACTGCAGAGGATTCCTAGACTTTGCTTGACTGATTCCTGACAACCACATATGTTAGTTCAGCACTTGGGAACTTGGGGGATCATCAAGCTGTTGGCTACTTTGAGCCATTTGTGACTCAACACTGAAAGTCATCTGAGGTTGTTGGATCAATCTCCTTAAGGTCCACTGATCTTATAGTTCTGTGATTGAAATTTTGTCTTTGATCTTGGGACTTTCTTTTGCAAAATATGTTAAATTTTATATTTTGTCCCAGTATCTGGTGAACTAATGACAAAAGGCATGTAATGAAACCCATTAATATATGCTATTTTACCTTTAATTTAAATTTTCAAGTTGGGCACTTTGGTGGCTTGAGGCTTTCACAAGTATAGCTATCTTAAATAAATTAGGTAAAGTAAGGCTCCACTTATATAAGTAACAACTATCTTTGCCTTCTCACAGTTTCATAGATTTCATAGATAGAGCTGTAAGCAGCCTTAAAAATCCTCTAACCCATGGTCACACAGGTAATAACAGATCTGGATTCAAATTCAGGTCTTTTTATTTCAAATCTAGTATTCCTCTCATTGAACCACACTGCCTCCCTGGGCTCTGAAGCTGTGCTGTTTTCTGTCTTTTCTTTCCATGCATTCTTTGAAATTAATCTACTAATTCTTTAAATACCTCATGGGTACTAAGAATCAATCTGCCTAACCATCTGTTATCTCTCATTCTTGCTACATCACCATCCCACCTCCTTTTGGGTTATACATACCTTCAGTGAAGTTTTTATAACATATTTTTTCTTGTAGGAATCATCATTGATAATATTCTGCTTATACCTGCTCTGCACATCTTTCCACTGTCCTTTGTGTTACCTATAATTGTTTTTCTTCTGGGACCATGGTATTCTGTGGTTTGCATGTATACGGTATCACAGGGAGAAAACAAGGAATACTATGAATGACCTTTAAAAGATCGAATACACAAGTATCCTTAAGTCAGTAGTTCATGCCTCAGATTGATTTATTTTACATAATCTTTATGTATAAGTAGGACTAGGTCTGGAGGTGATAGATTTAGAGTAAGACTGAATTAAAGGACTTTTCTGAAGGTCTTTAATGACATTACCTTTTCCAAAGCAGGAAAGAAGCATTTACTAAATGCCTACTATGTGCATAATCATGAACACTTTATAAATATTATCTCACTTGATCCTCACAGTTCTGGTAAGTAGGTGCTATTATTATTTCCATTTTAGATTTAAGGACATTGAAGAAAGCAGAGGTAATATGACTTGTCCTTTTTCAAAGAGGAGCAATGGCTCAATGGAGCCTTTTAAGCTGTTCCCCTTTCATTTCTCTCTTTGTCCATCCATCCTTTGAGCTATCGAAGTGAGGGCTGAAGAAACATAAGAGGGTCAGAGGATTAATCTAAGATGGGAGGAAGACAAGGGCCAACTAAATCTTTTATTTTTTTTTAGTTTTGTTTTCCTTCTAAGAGTTTTGATCGGATTTTAGTTCACAGGGATGATAGACTCAAGTAATCTTTTCAGAATTACAGTATTTAGAACTTACCAAACTTAGATGATCTGTCAGGAGTTAATCAACCAAGAGGCATTTTAAGCACCTACTAAGTTCAAATTGCTGGGCCAGGTGCTGGAGATACAAAAGTAAAAGCCCTTTCAAGTATTTTCAATGCACAGGGTAAAGAAACATGTATATATATATACACACACACACACACACACACACACACACACACACACACACACACACACACACACA
>NW_027187341.1:4097141-4116200 GCF_028583685.1 Petaurus breviceps papuanus | reverse complement strand
ACACACACACACACACACACACACACACACACACACACACACACACATATATATATATATATATATATATATAAAAGAATATAGAAAGTAAATACAAGGGAATGTAGGTGAGTGGGTGAGAGGAGCATCAGCAGGGGAATCACAAGGAAATATTTGAACTGAGCCTTGAAAGAAACAAGAAGGATGTTAACACATATTAAAACTTTTGTTCTTTCATGATTCTTTCTATAAGCCTGCTTGTTCTTTTGTCTCTGCTTATTTATAGTTGATTGAAAAAAGTGTAGAGGGGGGAGGAGAAAATAAAAACAGAATTTTGAAAGGACTTGTTCTCATTTAAGTGACTATCACTTTAAAATTCCTCTACGGATATCATAACAGATCCACATGGGTCTTTATGGCCTTGAGAGAAGTATCTAAGATGCTTCCATTAAAATTTCTCATGGATCTTAATGAAAAATTATGGTTCTTCCACTGAAATCATAATTGCATGTTCTGAAACCATCTTGATATATTGTATCAATGCATACTAAGAGAGTCCTTAATACACAGAGCATTGACATGATAACCTATAATGAATGACTCTTTCACTACAACTATGGTCTAATATGTCATTTCCTACTGAGGCAGTATATAATGCACTGCTCCTTGCCTGAAGACAAACTGTCTATATGTATAAATAAAATCCTCTTGAAGATGTTGGTGAAAAGGTAGTTCCTTTTTTTTTTAATTCACTTTATCAATAATTGATAGAGTGAAAAGTATTTGCTATCAATCAACTAATGATTTCATTTAAAAGATAACAGAGTTTTCATGTTCTTTGGCTAGAAAGAAAACAATTTAAAACAATGCAGCTCCATCTTAGAGTGAGCAGACATGCCAAGCTATCTTAGAGATTTTATGATTTAATTAACTGAGTCACAGACCTAGAGTCAGGAGACCTGGGTTTCAATCTAGGTTTAGACATTTATTGCCTGGATAGTATGATCAAAGATAATTCACCATTTCTCAGTTCCTTGTTTCCCTCATCTATAAAATGGGGATAATAATCCTTGTACCAACTATCTCACAGAAATTCTGTGAAGAAAAATATGTGTAAACTATGTAATGTTATAGAAATGTGAATCATTATGATGAGCCAGTTTTTTCCCTTGGATATAGGTATCCTACATTTAAATAATTGAATATCATCTTTTTCTGTCATATTCCCATAAAGTATGTTCTTTGGAACCTTACATTTTAAATTGGAAAAGTGTCTAATTTGTTTTTGCAGAAAGCATACAAATTTTAAAATCCCTCTTAATCTGAGGTATTGATCAAAAGGAAGCATGAGGTAGTGATTTAACAATAGATGGTAGTTGTTTTATAATGAAAATGACTGTCTAGAGGCATGACAGACTACAGTAAGTTCTTTCACTGGACTCTACGTAAGGGGGGGAAAGCATGTGTGGAGCTGACGTTGTAATTAAGACAAGAAGGCAAATATAGACTCATAGGTACAGCTAGGTTCTCTATTAGTATGAATAATGAATCCCATGAAGTGGTAACATCATTCAGATTTGCAGTGCATATTTCCATTGGGCCAGACCTAATTACTATGTCATTTATATAAATATTACCATATTTTATAATTATAATTTTGAATAATGGGAATATGAATACTTACAACTACTTCACAGGATTCATTATTTGCACTAATAGGGACCTGTCTACATCACCAAAACTTGATGAGATCAGACTTATAATGATCTCAAAACTCCATGACTAGTATCTTGATAATGAACTCTGAAAGGCAAGCTGGATTATAAAAAAAACAAAGGATTCAATCAACCTGGGCCTCCATAACACATTCTATCTATTCTTATGATCTAGCCGACTAGACTCAGGACATCGAGGATAATTCCACCAAGAACAATGTGCTAATAATATCTGTATTCTTACAGAGTCAAGCCCTCTTCATGCTGGAGTAGATCAGATCCTCCAGAACCAAGACACACAGAAGGTTCTCACTGATTCATTAAAGTATAGCCCTTTATGAAGAGACTTTACCTGTATGTCTTATCCCTCATCTAAAACATCCCAGTTGTTTCTTCTGAGTTATTGCCTTTGCCTTACCAGGCTCATTCAGCGGGCCTTTCTTCATCTTTACTATCATAAAATGCTTGGAGAAAAAAAGGATCTTAGAGATGATATAACCCAAATGTAAAGAAACTGAAGTCCAGAAAGGTTATGTGATGTGCTCTAGCCTATATAGCATTGAGTGTCAGAGCTATAACTTGAACCAAGATACTGTAGCTACAAATTTTACATATTAATAAGATTTGCCATGCTCATTATTCCAGGCCATTGATTACTGGGATGAAATGAAATTAAAAAAAAAAAAAAACTTTACATCTTCTCGAAAGGTAACTTCCAGGATCAAATAATCACAGGATTTTAGAGTTGAAAGAGATCCCCCCCCCCAAATCCAATCAATGCCTGAAAAAGAATTACCTTTACAACATATCAAACAAATGGTCCAGCTTTTTCTTTTAGCCTCCCAGGAAGGGGAAATCACTTCCTCCTCTTTTGTGTAGAAATGAATGTAAGGGAGTTTTGTTTTTTCCCCTTATATCACACCTATATTGGTTCCTTGACATTTCCAACTTCTTGTTCTTTATTCTGTTCTATGGAAACAAGAAAGCAAATGTAATCCCTTTGCCATATTATATGCCTTTAAATTTTGAAGATCAACTATCATGTCCTCCTGTCTTTTCATCTCCAAGCTAATGATTCCCAATTCCTTTATCAAGTTCTCATGTTACACAAAACCAAGACCATTGACCACCTTGTTCCCATCTTCATACTCTCTAATGTGTTTCCTAAAAATGTAGCCACTAGAATTTAATATAGTATCACAATGTGCTCTCACCAGGACAATGGGATTATCACTTTCCCCAGAGAAGCTATGCCTTTCTTAATACAGCTCTTATTTTTTTTAAAGGGGAAAGGTAAGGCAATTGGGGTTAAGTGACTTGCCCAAGGTCACATGGCTAGTTTTTTGCTCGTGTGTTAAGTGTCTGAGTCCGGATTTGAACTCAGGTCCTCCTGATTTAGGGGCCGGTGCTCTATTCACTGCACCACCTAGCAGCCCCATTAATTCAGCTCTTATAAGAAAAAAGATTCAGGTATCTTTCTTTGCTTTCTTTTTCCAGTGCACAGTGTATAGAATCCTAAATCTGGAGTCAGGAAAATTTGAGTTCAAATCCAATCTCAGACATTAGCTATGTGATCTTAGGCAAGTCACTTAACATCTGTTTGCCTCTGTTTACTCAACTGTAAAATGGAGAAAATGTCACCTCACTTTGCAGGATGGTTGTCAGGATCAAATGAAATAATATTTTTAAAACTCTTGTAAAAGTACACAGTAGGTTCTTAATAAATGTTAGTGTCTGTTTCCATCATGCTTTCCTTGGATTATGGCAGTAGCATCCTAATTCAATCTTCCTGCCTTTAGTTTCTCCCTTTTCCTATCCATCCACCACATAGATGCCAAGTACAAAGTCCAAAAACACTGGTATAACCATACCACTACCCTGTTCTAAAAGTTCCTTCCTAATCTCTGCCCTTTGAAATCTTCAGAATTCTTCTAGCATCATCTTAAGCCCCATATAGACAAAGACCTTCCTGAGACCCCCAGTTATTAGTGTTCTCCAACATTCTCAAAGTTACTTTGCATTGACTTTATCTATACTGGCAAATTTGTGTGCATGTTGTGTCCTCTCATTAGACTATAAGCTCCTTGATGGGTCTACTTTGTTTTTTTATTTTATGGAGAGAGAGTTAGAACAGTGTATAGACATATAGGAAGTAGATGCTTCTTAATTGCTTGAATTCAATACAATATACTCATACTTAAGATGGATTTTTTTAACTCAAATGTAATAGTTTGTCCTTATTATCATTAAAACAGACAAGGTAATTCATGTAAAGAACTCTATAGACCTTAAATCGTTAACTGAATATTAGATTTTATTTCTGCAATAATCATCATTTTATAGGTAATGAAACTGACTCATTCAAGGTCACAAAGCTATTCTTAAAGAACAAAGTTATTGCTGATAATGATAAAAATAATAGTAATTGGTTTGATCTTATTCTACTCAGTTCAGTGTTCTGGGCAATTCAGTTGTTTTCAAATGCTATTATCTAGCTCCTTGATCTGTATCCTTTGTGTTTATCTTGGCTTTTTTTCGAACTATACTTCTATCCTATGTTTGGGCAAAAACTTCTTAATTGCAGCATTCCTTGGTTCCCCTAAACCTGTAGTATAACCAACACCATGGAATGTGTCCAAGAGAGCTAAGGAAGAGGAACAATGTCCTAAGGTTTCTTTGAACTCCAAAATCATATTTTTCTATTTGATTAAAATAGATACATTTGCTGTATTATTTTGGCTTGAAATTTTCTCTTTTCACTCTTATACACAGTTTCCAGCCAGAATTATTGAGGTGCTCATTTGGGGGAAGGGAACACTTAAAGGGGGAATAAAGAATGGGGAGCCAAAGGAGCACCTCAATAATTCAGCATGGAACCTGTACATAAAAGTGAAAAGAGAAAAAAATTAAGTCAAAATATGCAGCAAATCATATTACAAATTTTCAAAATCAAGAACTAAAATATTGGATTTGCAATAAAACTAAACAATCATTCCCAAGCTGTTTTCCAGAGCCATAAGGCGTCCGGATATTTACGATGGGGAAAAAAACATCTTTCAAAGTCTAGGTAGATTAATTACTCTTATAAGGGAATACAGTACTTTTAGAAACTTGAAACAAATAAAATGGAGCTAAATTTTCAGCATTAGGATAGTTTTTTAATTTGCAGAAACATGAGAAAGACCTAATGTTTCAGGGATCATACTTCTCTTATACTGAACAACCTTATCACACATAACCTTTCTAACTTATTGATCACAATTGGAACTTGGAAAGACTATTCCAGGAGGAATTAGTCACCATCCAAGCTGTCCTTTCAATTTATAGCTACATGGGCAATAGATAAATTTCACATGACATCATAATATATCAATTCTACTAGTGAGCCCATATGTGGTAGGTAACTATACTCAGGGCAATGATGATAAATGTGTCAGATTCAGAAAAAAAGTGTTTTCATAGAATGTCAGCAAGTCAACAGACCTTAGAGACCATGTAGCCAACTCCCTTTATTTTATAGGTGAAGAAATTGAGGCACTGAGATCTTAAACTGACTTGCTCAAGCTTACCAAAGCAGTGGATAAACTAGGATGTGAACCCAGAATTTCTGACTTTAATTCCAATACACATTCTGACACATCATGTTACTTTCCTTGGGAATGAAATGCTTTTCCTCTCCCCCTGCCCCCTTTTCTTAGGTGGGGAACAAGGAGTGTGGAATATTGTACTGTAGGACTCAAATGATGTATTAGTTGTTTTTTTTTCCCCCGAAACTTCTTCTTTTATTCTTTAAAAAAAAATTATAACAAATAGTAAATAGAAGAGGCAGTAAGGTAGAAATATATTCCTAAAATTAAAGTGATTTCATAACAATATAATGACAGTTTTTTTTTAATTTTTATTGTTTTGCTTTTGGGAGGGAGGTAGTGCAATTGGGGTTAAGTGACTTGCCCAAGGTCATACAGCTAGTAAGTATTAAGTGTCTAAAACCGGATTTGAACTCTAGTCCTCCTGACTCTAGGGCCAGTGCTCTATTCACTATGCCAGCTAACATCCCTGATAATGATTTTTAAAAAAAGAATAAATTACTGATGCAATTCAAACTATCATGAGAAAAAAAGTGTGCTTATCGGCTTAAATAAATAAATAAAGGACTGATTAAAGCAAGAATATTGAGGACAAGATATATTTTAGGGGAAATAGACAAAATACAATGTGCAATGTGTCTTCCCAGTCTCCCAAGATGCCAGATCTCTTATTGTAGGTGTCAAGTGATAATTACACATTCAATCAGTATTAATTATCAGAGAAACGAACTTTGTTTGCATTTCTAAATGTTGAAGGATGACACATGAGAAATTTCTTGTTTTCCTGGAACACCTACTGAATAGGAATGAGAAGGGGGGGGAGGGAATGAGGATGATAAAAGAGTGGACAGATGTTAGGATCGTTTAATTACAGAAACAACTCCATGTAGTAGAAATATCACTAGATCTGGAATAAAAAGAGCATAGTTCACATTTTCCCTCAATTTTTATATAGAAGGTGAGCTTCTTGACAAAAGGGACTTTTTTCTGTGTCTTTTTATCAATAGCACATAGGACAGTGCCAGGCTGGATAACCATAAGTACTTAATGATTTCTGGTTGGTATTGATTATTTCTGGGTCCTCAGGTAAGACATTTCACCTTTTGAGTATCATTTTCCTTCTGGGACCATTAGAATTTAGCTCCTTTTTTGACTCTCCCCTATGACTATTCTGATCAACTCATGGGAATGCAGCCAAAACTACCAAAAATAATTTTGAACATAAAGCAAACTTATTAGTTATATATAAAAATGTAAAGAGGATGGATTGCTTAGTCACATGAACAAGCTTCCTCCTTCTCACAGGGATAAGTCCCTTCCCTGTGGCCTATATAAGCAAATCTGCACAACTTAAAAGGAAAGTCTTAGTAGACAGAATGGAGTTGGAGAAAATCAGAAATAGAAATGACTGCTGCACTTTGCAAATGGCTCCCTTAAAATCTCACCCCTCTTACAATGGCATGCATGGACTAGGTCTATGTTCATCTCAGCATTAGTTCTGCCACTCTCCCCACTGCTTTGCTTATCATCATAACTTCAGAATTTCACCCATCCCAGTATCTTTTATTCTTTTTGTCCCATGAAATCTCTGTTTTCCACCAATTAGAACCAACACCTTCAGTACATGGAATTATGGGAAAGTGAGTCCTTTTCTCTCTGTGACTTGCATGAGTCCACTGGTATTAGGGGGGGAATAATTTTTTTGTTTTGTTTTGTTTTGTTTCCTCACCGCTCTTTTCCACTGAAGTTATATGCTATGGCAAGATGAAAAAAATTACATATTACCTTTTTCCAAGAGATTTGCTCTACTTAGAGGTGACCTCATTCCTTTTAACTTTTTTAAAATTCATTTTCAAATTAAATACAAAAAGACGAAATAAAAGAAAAAAAATTTCCATGTACACAGCTCAAAACCTGATTTCAAATAAGACCTTAGCTGTGTGGCCCTAGAAAAGTCACTTAATCTCTATTTGCCTCAGTATTTTCATCTGTAAAAAGGAGATAATAGCACCTACCTGCCAGGATTGTTTTGAGAATAAAATGAGATAACATTTGTAAAATAGTTTGTAATCCTTAAAATATAATATAAATGCTAACTATCATCATCATATGGCATTTACAGGGGGCAAGACATTGAGCTAAAGAAAATGTTCTTTAAAAATGAGGCTGGAGAGAATACATTTAGTGAGGAAACTAGTGGTAGGGAAGAATTCAGAGAAGTCTTCATGGAGGAAAATCTTCATGGATGTATGGAGGTGCCAGATGATATGTTGAGTTTGGGAAAGTTAGTGGTCCTATATGGCTGGAAGAAAGAGTATGTAAAAAGAAGGGATATAAAATAAAACTATATGAAACATAATGGAGGGATTCTTTTTTAATATAAATTAATTCATTTATTTTTAGTTTTCTACATTAAGTTCTATAAGTTTTACATTTTACCCACCTCCCTCCCCTCCTCAAGAAGGCATGCATTCCAATATAGGCTGACATATATTCTTATTAAGCATATTTTCACATAAGACATGCTGTATAGAAGAATTAGAACAAATGGGATGAAGATGGAGGGATTCTAATTCCAGGTTGATGAGGGTATATTTTATAAACAGTAGGAACTTGTAGGAGGTCGTTAAACATGTTAGTGATATGATCACCATGGTTAATTTTAGCAATTCTATAAAGAACGTATTGTATGTGGAAACATTAGAATCAGAGGTGGAACAAAAGTAGTGGGCGTGAGCACAAAAGAATTTGATAATTGATAAGATATAGAGAGGAGGTGGAGTCAAAGGTAAACTGAGATTTTGCATCCAAGTGCCTGATGATTGTGGTCTAACAGAAATATGAGATAGACTAGGTTTACAGGGAAGATATGCCCAGTTACATATGGTGAATTTGAGATATTGGTAAGAGATCCAGCTAGATATGTTCAACAGACAATTGAGTATTTCACCTTTATATTCCATCTAACCATCCAACTGTCCATAAAAGTTATATCATCATCTTCTTGCCACTGATCTTCTGTTCACCCACCCCAGGACCCGCCACACTCTACAGAATCTATTCCCCCAGTTCTAGGAAAAGTTAGTCTACTTCAAAGTTTCTACCCTATGGTCCAGCTGCCTTGTTTGGGAGAGCGTGCCAACAAATCCATTAGCCTGTCTGACCATATATCTGATGCTATAGGTCTTCTCTTTCTATCTCTTGCTCTGGGAATAGTAATCAGTAATGATAATAATAATAATAATATCACAATCAACTGGCATACTCTTTCTACAAGTAATGGTACATAAGTAATAGTGTATATATAACACATACACACACATATATATATAAATTATATGAGTATGTACAAATGAATATACACATTTATATAGGCAATCCATCATAATTGATTATCCCTGTAACTCCACAGACCATAATTATTTTTTGATGATAATTCCCCTATATATATTGTCTAATCCTATTATACTGTAAACCCTAAGGGAGGGGCTATCTCTATTTTTTTGCATTTGTGTCCCCATTGCCTA
Organism: Petaurus breviceps papuanus; assembly: GCF_028583685.1. NCBI lineage: Eukaryota > Metazoa > Chordata > Mammalia > Diprotodontia > Petauridae > Petaurus > Petaurus breviceps. The sequence goes on along the minus strand of NW_027187341.1, from coordinate 4,107,392 downwards.
GCATGGTGTTTAATTTATAAGAACAGCTTAATAATTGCTTTTTCCTCCCTCCCTTCCTTCCTTCCTTCCTTCCTTCCTTCCTTCCTTCCTTCCTTCCTTCCTTCCTTCCTTCCTTCCTTCCTTTAGGTCTGGACTTTAGACAAAAATGGGAATGTATATGCAGATCTGAGAGCAATCAATATATTGGGAATAATTGAAGTCATTAAAATGGAGGAGATCAGTAAGAGAGAGAATTGATAGAAATAAGAGAAAAGCATCCAGGACAGAGACTTGAGGGATACTTATAATAAAGGAGAAGGATTATTTACTACTGAAGAAAAACTGGCAGGAATGCTTAGATGAGTCAGAAGAAGATTCAGGTGAGATCAGTGTTAGAAAAACTAAGGATTGAATGGATATCTAAAAATATATGGTCAACAGCATCTACTTTTAAAAAAAGGTCAAGGAGAAGTAAGAGTTCATTGGGGATGTTTGAGGGAGTTATTTCAGCATATTAGTGTTACAGAAGCTGGATTTTAAAGAATTAATGAGTGGTGGATGATGAAGTAGAAGCAGTGAGTTCAGGCTACTCTTTCTAGAAATTTAGAAGTTAAAACCTTTAGAATCTTTAAGTCATGATGTAAATGTCAGTAGTTACTTTTGCAAGCATTATTATTTAAAGGAAGGTAAAATATTGATCATAGATTAAGTAGGTGCTAGAGTCAAGGGAAGGGTTTTTAAGGATATGGGAGACCTTTTAGAACATTTCTCAGTCAAGATCTCCCACAATATGGACCTCTAGTAAATTAAAACAAGCACATGAAGGCCTTCTTTATACATTAAATTTTCCTCTAAAATATGTTCATAGGAGTACAGCCAGAGAAAGAATGGGATTGAGTTTTTGAGTACGAGTGGGAAGTTCCAAAGATAGACCTCGCCTACTTCACTTCATTGCTCCGTATGAACAAATTGGCACTTAATAAATACTTTGGTTGATGATGAACACAAAATGTGTGCATTGGAGGCTGTCTGCCTGCTGATACATGCAGCCAAGGTGATACTGCTGCCAGCTGCTTGCCTTTAGCCTGAGTGCTGCTTTTGGCTTCCATAACCTTCCCTGGAAGCCTGGAAGAGAATATGAAAGGAGGGTTCATTCTGCACTTAGAAAGACAGGATGCTGGCATCACCCTAAACATAAAGACAAGAGCCTAAGTGAATCCAAAATAAGCTTTTAAATGAGCTTTTCCCATCAGAGCTATCCCTGGAGGGAAAAGAACACACGGGTAGAAGGAGGAACAAGAGAAAATACACCCAAGGACATTGGTATAGCATCTGAGACCTAGGGCAAATCATAGTATGTGTACCTTTTTTTTTTTTTTGCTATCCACTCTCCTCTTACTCCTTCCATATTTTTAAGTCTACTGTGTTATTATAGGTATTGTATAGGTACAAAAAAAGTATAACAAAGCTCCCTTGAGGAGCTTTTGGTCTAGTCAGGGAGATAAAATTCAGGCACAGGAAAACTATATAAGGTTAGAAATAATATGTGATATCTAGGGGTTTCAGATAATAAGTTTTATGGATGTTCAAAGGTAGTCTGGTTCAGTGAAAGCAGGTCTACTCAGAGAAGTTAGAAGAGTTTATTTCACAGAGAATAGGTGGGTGATAATAGGAGTTCTGTAGATCACTTTTAGCTGAAGTCATCATGGAAGAAATTACATTTGGGTGGGCCTTTAAAGATAAGTAGACTAGATAAGAGGAGATGGTAGGGGTAGTTGTTAGGAAAAGGAGATTTAACACATTATATAACAGGATTAACAATGACTTGGATAGGTTAGAAATTTATACTAAACTAATTCAAATGAATGTAATTTAAAGTTTTATATTTACATTAAGAAATCATTTTCCAAGTATGGAAAAAGAGAATCATGGCTGATAGCAGCTTATCCAAAGAGCTCTTAATCCACTGGGGCCACTTGGCATCTGCTACCCTCTCTGGTTTCAACTTTAGGTAACAAGAACCCTCATTCCAGGATAAGCTCATTAATTCTAAACTCAACATGAAGCTGCTATGTCAAGACTTGATTGACTTCAGCTATCTCAGCATCATCCCTACTCTGTTTGGTGGTCGGGAAAGTAGAGTGCCAAATTCTTCCCAGTGCCTTACTTTATAAAGGGCAGAAACTACACAGATCACTCCATTTTGCATATGCTGCATCACCTGGTTTCAATTCCATGGAACAAGATGCCCCTCCACAGGAGACACTGTGGTGTCAGTCTCCCACCCTTTCTTGCCTCCTATTGTATATTGTCTCCCTCTTGAGACTGTAAACTCTTTGAGAGCAGGGACTGTCTTTCTTTTTGTTAACTGTATCCTCAGTACTTAGCACAGTACCCAGTATATTGTAGGTACTTAATAAATGTTTATTATGTTGGATTGCATGAAGAGGTATTCATCCACATAGATACAATATCTAAAGCCAAGAGGGTGAATAAGGTTTTTGCAGGAGAGAACAGAAAGAAGGGAAGAGAATTATTGGGAAAGTGAGTCTTAGGAAAAGCAAAGCATGAGATGTCAAGAGAAGAGAAGCCAGGAATGAAATCTGAGGAGTATTCAAAAATATAGGAAGAGAACCAGATCTTACTGTCCTGGGAGCTAAGGGTGGACAGAGCTTCCTATACATCTTTCAACGCTTTTTCTCTTTTTTCTCCTTCTCTTATATACTTTTACTTGATACATTAGGGAATTCCCTTTGAAGATCCTACATAGTTTACATGTTCATGAGAATCAGAAGCAAAGGGGCCCCAGAGTGTCTGAGTTAAATCTTAAATGCATGACCATAGGTTGTATTTTCTTTTTTTTTCTCTCTCTCGAAGTATTACCTTGTTATCTGGGAGCATTTTCCCTCCTGGATGATGTTATTTACAGTTTTGTCTCACCAGAAGCCTGCTTTTTATGGCTGCTTTTCTCTCATGATTAATAGTTTGCTTTCCTATTTTGAGATGCCCCAAGCTACAATGATGGTAACTCCTTTGCAATTTCATCATAAATCTTCAAATGTTACATGTATATTTGTGCTTAATTAATTTGGCATATGAAATATTCTGCATAGGTATTATTTCCCTTCCAACTGAGCTATCATGACTGTGTTTGTTCTTCTAGGGCACCTATTGACTTTTGCTTTTCTCACATACTGAGTATTAGCACTTTATTATGGACAATCTAGTTCATAAGATAAAAGCATTTTTAAAGATACATTGTCCTTTTTCCATGAATTTTCTTTTGTTAATCAAATGCTTTATTAACTTCGAGTTTACATCATTAATTTTCACAGGATTTTGAGTTACAAATTTTCTCCCTGTTTTTCCCCTACCCACCACCCCAATATAGCGATTCCACTGGATATCCTCTCCTCCAATCTGCTCTCTCCCACATCTTTTCCCATATCCCCTCCAACTTTCCAGAAGGGCATGGTGGAACTCTATGCCCCAATGCCTGTATATCTTATTTCCCATTTACATGTAAAATAATATTGATAATGGTATACACACATACATATAAACATTTGATTTTAAAACTTTGAATTCCAGATTCATTCCTTTCCTCCCTTGTCACCCACCCTTACTGGGAAGATAAGCAATTCAATATAGGTTGTACATGTGTAGCTATGCAAAACATTTCCATATTGGATATATTGTGAAAGACTGACTATATTTCCTTCCATCCTATCCTGCCCCCCACTTGTACTATTCTCTACTTTGATCCTGTCCCTTTTCAAAAGTAGGTGCTTCCAACTTCCCAACCCCTTAGCCTGCCCTCCCTTCTATCACTCCTCCTCTCATCCCCTTCCCTGCTACTCTCCTGTAGGGTGAGATACCATGTTTAGTGTGTCTGTCATTCCTCCCTAAGACAAATTCAATGAGAATAAGGTTGACACATTCCCTTTTGACTTCCTGTTCTTCCCCTCCTTTGTAAACGTTTTCCCTTACCTCTTCTATATGAGATAGTTTACCCCAATCTGTCTCTCCCTTTCTCCTCTCATTATATTTCTATCTCAACTCCTAATTTCACCTTTTAATGATCATCCCTTCCCATTAAACTGGTCCTATGCCCTCTATCTATATATACCTATACACATATATACACATGTTCACATATGTATTCATATGCCCATATACTCTCCTTTATAGACATATGTGTGTGTATACACCCTGAAAGATGATACTCAGTTTGGCTGGGTAGGTGATTGTTGGTTTTAATCCCAGATCCTTTGCCCTCTGGAATATTATATTCCAAGCCCTTTAATTCCTCGGTGTAGAAGCTGCCAGATCCTGTGTTATCCTGATTGTGTTTCCACAGTATTCAAATTGTTTCTTCCTAGCTGGTTGTAATATTTTCTCCTTGATCTGGGAATTCTAGAACCTGGCTTTAAAATTCCTAGGAGTTTTCTTTTGGGGATCTTTCTCAGGAGGTGATTGGTGGATTTCTTGAAGCTCTATTTTGCTCTCTGGTTCTAAAACATCAGGACAATTTTCCTTGAGAATTTCTTGAAGGATGATTTCTAGGTTCTTTTTTTTTATCATAGCTTTCATGTAGTCCAATAATTTTTAAATTAACTCTCCTGGATCTATTTTCCAGGCCAGTGGTTTTCCCAATGAGATATTTCACATTGCCTTCTATTTTTTCATTTGTTTGGATCTGTTTAATAGTATCTTGATTTCTCATAAAGCTTCCATTTGCTCCAATCTAATTCTGAAGGAATGATTCTCTTCAGTGAGCTTTTGACATTTTTTTTTTCCATCTGGCAAATTTTACTTTTTAAGGCATTCTTATCCTTATTGGCTTTTTAAGCCTCTTTTGCCATTTGAGTTAGTCTATTTTTTAAGGTGTTATTTTCTTCAGTCAGGTTGCTGACTCTCTTTCCATAATTTTCTTGCATCATTCTCATTTCTCTTCCCAATTTTTCCTCCACTTCTCCTATTTGGTTTTCAAAATCCTTTTTAAGCTCCTCTATGGCCTGTAACCAGCTCATATTTTTTCTTGGAAGCTTTTGGTGCAGGAGTTCTGACTTCACTGTCTTCCTCCTGTTCCATGCTTTGATCTTTTTTGTCCCCAAAATAAGAGTCTAATGTTGGATTCCTTTGTTTGCTTTGCTTCCCTCATTTACTCATATTGCCACTCAATTACTTGATTTGGGGGCTTTTTGCCACAGTAGGACTCTGCTATCCAATAGGGGAGCTTTGTACTAAATGCTGGGGTTGTCTCAGCTGCCAAAGGTATTAGTCAGTTGCCCTCTCTGAAGTCTCCACACGCTCTAGCAAGCTGGTAAAACACCCCAGGACCTCCACCCTAGACTGCAATTCAGATCTGTAATGGGAATGAAAATTTGGAAGATCTTCCCTGCCCCTAGGCTAAAATGCACCTGAAGCCTGGGGAGGGAGGCTTGTTTTTCAGTAGATACTTCTTGATTGGCCAGTGAGTCAATAAGGTTGTTACATTCTCTGAGCCAGGAGAAGGCTATATAAGCCCTGATGTGTAGCTTTGTTTTGGGACTCACTTTGAGAAGTGTTCTGTGATTTGATCTGAATTCTGGGAAGCCGTTGTTGAGAGTCCCCCGGCTTTGAAAAAACCCAGATGTTGAAACCCAGATGTTGACTGGGTATGGATGTAATGGTTGGACAGTTTGGAAATCTGTCTACTTGATCTGTCTCTGTCTTAATAATTCTGCCTGTATATTTTGAAGTTCGGGATGCTGACCTTTTTGCCCTGAACAAGGTAAATGATATATGGTCTGACTGATTAAAGTAAGCTTGTTAACCCATTTTGAGTTGCTTTCCTTTAACAAAGCAGATCCAAGAACCTGTGGTAGCAGCAAACCCTGAGGAGACCGGGGTGCTTGCCGCTACAAGATCCTAGCAGATTAAAGCAAGAGTGATTACCCCTCAGAATGGTTGCTTAGTCTCCCTACAGTCTGCAGGCCAGGAGCTGAAGCTTCCACATGGTGGTGGCTGCACTGTGGCGCCAGCTGCACCGTGGCACCTCAGTGGCTTCTCCCTCCAGGGGATAAAGGCCAAATGCATTCTCAAACTACTGGATCCCAAAGTCCACATTTGCACTGACCTCTCACTTTGTCCTTATCATCTGTGGGTTGATAATTCTGGAAACCACCACAGCTGCTGGTGATATGAAGTCCCTCCAGCCGGCTTCTGGTCAGGCCCGCCTTGGGACTAAAACCTTGGGCTCTCTCAGGGCTGGGGTCAGCTCTCAAAGCACTGTACTGGCTGCTCCCTGCCAGGCTGTCCACACTGGGAGGCTAGCTTCTCTGTGTCATTTTGTGGGTTATATAGCTCCAAAGTTTGTTCAAAATCACATTTTACATAAATTGGAAGTGGTGGGAGCTGGAGCTCAGTGGAAGTCTTGTTTCTACCTTTCCATTAATTTTCATTAAGTTTTTGTTGACCAGAAGAGTGATTTGATATTATGAGCATTTTAAAATAGAAAGCAAAAAGACACTACACCTTATTTCCCTCAAAACAATTATGATTTTTTCCCCAGGATTTTCTCATATCAGAAGGCTTTCAACCAACTAAAAAAAAAAAGAAGAAGAAAAGGAGTAATTTGAACTCAGGATTGACCTTGACCTCATGCAGTTGTGCTCTTTTATATGTATGTTATATTTGAAAGATCTTGGACTTGGCTTAAGGCAATTGGAATGTGATCTTAGGCAATTCATGTAACTTTTCTGAACCTCAATTTCCTCAAGGTATAGTTGATAATAATGATAATGAAAATAAGCAACCTGAAGTTGGAATCAGAAAACCTGTGTTGTCAATAACTAGTCGTATGACTATAAGCTACTCAACTTACCTCACTGACCCTTGGTTTTGTAATTTATAAAATGAGTTGGTTGGACTAAATGATCTTTTTTCCATTTTAACTTTGTACAATTTCATGATTCAATGAAAAGTTGAGGGTAGTTATTCTTGCCTTTCCAGATTGTTGTGAAATTACTTGAAAAGTATTATATGAATACAAAATAACAGAATTACAATGCAGTACCAAGCCAAGAACAATTAATTTATAGTTAGAAAATTTCAGTTTGAGTCCTACCTGTGATATTTACTTTGCTTAGGATAGTCTTCTTACCTCCATAGGCTTACTCTCTATTTAAAATGTAGAAAAGATCATTTGCACTCCCACTCCCACATGGGTGATCAAAAGATCAAAAAAGATGTGTGTGAAAATGTTTCATCAACCATAAATTCCAATATAAAAGCAAGGTATTATAACTAATCTTTCCACTGTTTATCACATGATAATTCTAGAGAGATTATGTAACTTGCCTACCATGACATAATCAGTGTGTATTAGAGGCAGAACATGAACCCAGGTCTTCCTTCTTTGGAGGCCAATTCTCTATCCACTGGGCCATGCTACCTCTCTTTAAACATTAATACTGAAAGTAAAATAATAGCAATAAAAATATTCAGTCTGTGGACCAGCTTGAAGACCATCACTAATAATCAATTGTCTTTGAATAGAACTTTTAGAACTATTGGATGAAGGTAAGTATGTCCAAATACTCAGAGCAAATATAGATGAGATCCCACTACAAAACAAATGTTTGCCCACTTTTTCCTCGTTTATTTAAATTTTATTCCATTGAATATTCAAAAAAAGGGATCTGTCCATTGTCTGTTTGGAGGGTACAGTTTGCCATTTATGTAATAACCATTCCCATTATACTGGGATTTGACTTGAATATTCAGAAGTCCCATATATTGTACCCCACATAGCAATCCTAGGTGATAAATTCAAGGACCATAAATAGTATTCTGTTTTATTCCCCAAGTCTTGTTCCCATTGGAGTAAGTTGTAGTTACAGGTCACAATTAATAAATGGTTGTCAATTGCTAAATTCCTACAAGACACCATAGGAATGATAAATGAAAAAAGAGGTAAAGCCCATTACAAGGTATATTATAATGACATTATTACACTATAAATTGATCAATTTTGAAATATGTTCTCTATTGATCCTATCCAGAGGAACTTAGCCACTACAGTAGTTCTTGTTATTGTTCAGTTGTTTCTGACTCTTCATGACTCTATTAGGGGTTTTCTTGGCAAAGAAACTGGAGTGGTTTGCTATTTCCTTCTCTTGTTCATTTTACAGATGAGGAAACTGAGGCAAAAGGGTTAAGTGACTTGCCCAGGATCATACAGCTCGTAAGTATATGAGGCCAGATTTGAACTCAGTCCATGGGCCCTGAGTAAAGCATAATAAGATGGCTCTAGCACATTTGTCTTTGGTTTGATGCCTGTCACTTATTGAACTTGCTAGCCTACCACATTGGTCATTAACCTTAAAGTCAATGCCATTTTTATTATGGTTCCCTTTGGAACCCTCATTAAAAAAGATGCTTAAAGAACCAATATGACCAGCTAGGTGGCACAGTGGATAGAATGGTAGGACTGAAGTCAGGAAGACTCATCTCTCTCAGTACAAATCTGGCCTCAGACACTTACTGGGCAAATAACCCTGTAACCCTAGGTAAGTCACTTAACCCTATTTGCCTCATTTTCATCATCTGTAAAATGAGCTGGAGAAGGAAATAGCAAACCACTCCAGTATCTCTGCCAGAAAAACCCCACATGAGATAACAAAGAGTCAGGCATGACTGAAAAATGAATAAACAAAAACAAACCAACATTTGTTGATATTGTGCCTAATGTATTTTTTTTTCAATTTCAACTTGTTAATACATTTCTACCATGCTATGCAATGTACAAAATATTTTATGCATATAGTGTTTCATCTGGTCGTTTTAACCATATTGTCAAATAGGCATGAAGACATCCCCATTTTACAGGCATCAAAACACATTCAGAAATGGGAAGTAATTTGTTCAAAGAACAATGCTGAGACTGGAAGCTATATCTCCCTACCCATTCCTATCACTTAAAAAAAAAGCATCACTTTAAAAACATATCTTTGTCCAAAGTCGCTACTTCTAACAAGGAATGAAGAATTTTAGTCTTAATTTCATCCTATTATTAGCACATGCCAAATGCCAAAAGACCTCACAAACACAGAGAATTTTACCTCCTATTAGGATGAAACAACAGTAACAACACAGAAGAGCCTATAGGAAAGACCATCGTTTTTCTTCTTTAAAATAATTTCCAGAGGCAACTAGGTGGCACAGTCAATAAAGCAACAGCCCTGGAGTCAGGAAGACCTGAGCTCAAATCCGGCCTCAGACACTTAACACTTACTAGCTATGTGACCTTGGGCAAGTCAATTAACTCCAATTGCCCTGCCTTCCCCACTCCAAAAAGACAAAAAAAAAATTCCATCAAGTGTACACACAATTCTTGAAAACACCCAATATGTGCTGTGATCCTAAGAGTCCTTTCTATACATGGCTACAAACATTTAAACAGCAGCTTGAGTTGTGAGGAATTCAGATATTTTACGAGTAGACTTCAAACACAATATGGGATATTAGAAGCAATGTTTGTCTCATAACACCAATAAGGAACTAACAGAGCTCACAAAATCCTTTATAATGGGATGAATGACTCTTGTATTGTAATTGCAAACAAAACTGCAGATGCGATACAAAATTCCTTTTTTATGCTTGCAAATATGTTTCTCATTGTTCCTTGTTTTAGAAGCAACCCTAATTTGTGCTGAAAATCCTGTTGGCATCATATTTCAGTTGGACTATGTCCCTTTTAACATGGGTCTATTTTTTTTCAAAACCTGTAAATGCTTTTCCTAGCAAAGTATTTGCTGAATTCATGAGAGCAGCACTACTCCTGCTGTTATAATTAAGGTACACTACTTACACCTTAGCTATAAAAAACATTCACTTCAGGGTCTCAGCTCAGGGGCAAATCTTTAGTTTACAACTCTCCAAAAAAGCTTTTGGGGCATATTTTATTGATGCATTCATATATAAAGAGATGTTTATAGTGTATAAAAACTCTGTGCATCTCAAAATTGCTTTGCAAGTTATTTGCCAGGCAAGTATTCAGACTAACCAACCCAGGATTCCCACAACTGTGATTTTTATAGATTGTTCAAACTAAATTCTTCCTTGCTTTCTTTTATCTTCACAACTATTTTTTTTTCCTTCCTCCCACCTGATCCTGATTTCAGGTTGTGCTTCTGGGGATATTTCTGAGCAGAGGACAAGGTGAAAATAGGACACACACACACACACACACACACACACACACACACACACACACACACACACAAA
>NW_027187341.1:3919761-4096741 GCF_028583685.1 Petaurus breviceps papuanus | reverse complement strand
TCTCTCTCTCTCTCTCTCTCTCTCTCTCTCTCTCTCTCTCTCTCTTTATCCCTTGATAGTCCAAAAGGAGAGAGGAAGTCTGGGAATTATCTGATCAATTTGATTAAGACAGTGGGACTGAAGAGTTCAGGCCTGATAAGACAGGTTATTGCAGGATTCCTTAATGTTTTCCTTATACAATAGACACTTTGGAAGTTTGGTGAAACCTATGGACCTCTTCTTAGAGTAGTGTTTTTAAATGAACAAAATGGCATACATATAGGAACACAAAGGAAACAAACTATGTTGAAATTCATTATTTATTTATATACAGAAAGAGAGAGAGATTGATATTGATGTTTATTTAAAGTTCATAGATCTGAAGTTAAGAACCCCAGGGGTATTTGCTCATTTTCCACCATTAAGTGTTTTAATTAGGGGGGAAAATAATGAATTCAAATCTAGGCTCTGCCTATAGATGCCTGCCTACCTGATAGACAATATTATGTTCAAGCCATTGTTCTAGATTTTATGACAAACGTACTGTGCTTACCCAGCTAGGTGGTGCAGTGGATAGCCCCCTGTACATGGAATCAGAAAGACTGATCTTCCCAAGTTCAAATCTCATCTCAGACAATTATTGACTGTGTGACTCTGTACAAGTCACTTAACCCGCTTTGCCTCAGTTTCCTCATTTGTAAAAAGATTTGAGAAGGAAATGGAAAACCAGTCCAGTTTCTTTGCCAAGAAAACCCCAAATTGGGTCACAAAATCAGGTACACGTGAAAATGATTGAACAATAGCTCTGTACTTATAGCTTGTACAAGAAGAGTTGATTACCACCTGGTAAAGAAACTGGCTGATAGAGTGCCACAAAGTAATTCAGAATTAGTCTTATTTGGGATTTTCTGCCTTTCCTTTCAATTTGATTTCCATTTGGCATTGGACTTAAAGTTATTTGCAGCAGGCATATAGGCAGATGTATAGAGCAGTGGAGTGGGTTTATGAATCTCATTTTCAAATAAAACCATGTTTAGCAAGGCAAAAGCTTGGTTGATAATCACTTTTAATTAATCACCTTTGGGTGTTCTCTGGTGTAAAAGAAAACAGCTGAAGAACTGAATCAGCTAACAACAAATGTTAGCAGAAGTCAAAAATGTTTCTAGGAGTAAATCTAAGAGATTTTTAGGTGCATGCTTTCATTTTTCAGTTTTTTTTTATGGTGTGCATTTTCTCAAATAATTCCATGTTGTGTACTTGATCTGTTTTAGGCCAGAGGCCAGCTGTCGCCTGGCTCTTGTTCACTGCAGCTGTAGTATGTGTTAAACTCTTTCAAGCAGCTCTAAAATACAGCCCCTTCTCCCTCCTACCAACTCACCTTTCCCACCCTGCTTCAACATAGCAAGACCTAGAAATGTTCTGTATCTCTGCAAAATTGCATGTAGAGAAGCAAAGGAATGCACAGCCACTATGTACACAGTACATGGAGTGATGAGGACAATATGAGCCTCCAAAGGGAATGATTGTTTCACAACAAGGAGTTCATGCATTTCAAATTGCTCGACACCTGGGTTTGAAATCAGCCCATGCTCCTGTTGGTTAATGCTGTTGCACAGTGGTACTGGCAAGAAGACTGACAGCTTGAAGGGGACACTCACAAAGGCAGACATACAGCATGTTAATTCTGGTAATGCAATTTTTTTTTCTGATTGGCCTAATTACAAAAAAGAAATTGGCCATATCTTTCTAGAACTGCATCTGGTGGCATGGCATGATGGAAGCTGAGAGTGAGACAAGAGTTGATCAATTTTAATTCTGGTTTTCCCTTTTGCACTAGCACAGTTTGCAAAAGCCTACATAAAAGGCAGTTTTTTTTCCCCTGGGATAGGCTGCCTCTTGTGCTCCTCATTAAACTATCCATATTCATTCAAATTCTATTCTCTTCTGTCTGACTATCCATGCTGCCCAGTCGTTGAGTTGAAAGGAAATGTGTGTAAAGCAGAAGGGGAACTCTGCAGAAGGCATGGAATCAAAAGGATTATTCTTAGAGGAGAAACTATGACCAAACTCCATTTTCAGTACACTGAAGGGGAGTATTGATGATCAACCTGTTAGGAAAGTTCATGAAATACCTTCCTTTCTCTTTACTTTGCCTTGCCATTCATTCAGCCAATGTCTTGAGGCAGGAGTTTGGTGAAATCTTTAGTTTTCCACATTCAGCCTATACTTACTACCTGTCTCTAAACCCTATGCCATATATTAAAGCTTATTTGGTGCTCTTTCCATCTGTAACTATACATATAACTTTTGCTGTTACTGGGAAAAAAAGGAATTTGAGTAAGCTAATCACAGGTTAAAAAAAAAAAGATGGTTCCCTCAGAAACCTTAAAAATATGACAACACATTGTTATGACCATTCATAATGCATCCCAACCCCTCAAAAAAAAGAATCTTGTCTTTAATCCATCATTTGGTTTCAGTACTGCTTTTGATCCATTATTCACTTTGAAACTCAACCTTTGTTCAGACATTCACTTTAGCCCTGACCTCAGAAAAACCTCAGAAGGATGGAGCTTTTAAATAGTAGAATTTTATCTGTTCTAGAAGATCACAGAAAAAGAAAGAGACTACCTAGAACCTAGAACTTTCTTTGGGGTATTGTTTATTAATTTTTGAATCACATAGAAAGCCTGTGCTACTACTTAAAATTTATATCTCATTGTAGGGAAGGGACTTGCTCATTAGAGAATGTGTGAAAATAAATACATTTTAAAATGTTTAGATACTTGCAACTGAAGATATCATTATTTCAGTGATGTTCAGGGACTTACTCAAGGAATACAATAGTTTTCAAAGAACAGGAGTAGAGAATACAGCAAAGGAAAATGAGAAAGTGAATAAGGAGGTTGCAACACATTATTAAAGAGGATGTAATTACACAGGAGAAGTATTATAAGTACATCACTGGAGAAGTAAAAAGCAGTAAAGAAAAAATTGGACTGGGTCCTATAGTGAATGTGAGGGTTTGTATTCCATTAGTATGCCAAACATAACCTGAAGAGAACTTGAGAAAAGCTGCTAGAACTTTGGTGGATATCCTATAGTGAATTTATGAGGGGACATGAGAGTCAGGTAGGGATGGCAAATGTGGATGGATTGAGATCTGCCCTGAAGGTAATACCCCAAATATTCATTGGCATATTAGACTATATAATTCACACTTATATAGAATTTGAGGCTATAGAACTCTCTATATGCCTTGTATTATTTGATATTCATATAAATCCTGTGATTCAGGTCATTTAAAAGAGGGACAAAACTGGACTTAGAGGGGTTGTTTTCATAAACTGATATGAATCCTTGATCAGTTGCAGTTAGGGTCTTGGAACTTGAGCCCATATACCATGTCCCATACTAAATCTGTATGTTTTCCTCCAGCATGAAGCAAGGTACTAGGAAACAATTATATTACCTAGTTTTATGCTCCATTTCCCTCATTATTATTTGAAATAGCAATTCCTTTTTTTATATGATGTGTAAAAGTTAAGGCTAGCACAACTGAATTATAATATCAAATTCCAAATTACCAAGATCTGAATGAATGAAGTGTGTTTGTATCTATGGAAAATAAAATTAAGCCCCAAATAACTCATAGTTTATCTCCATATTCACCATTTAGTAATGAACAGGCTCTTATCATTCATTTAATTCAACCATCTTTTATTGTCAGGGCTATGCCAGTCCCTAAACTAGTCTCAGTAAGAGACACAAAGGAAAATAAGGATCATTAGCACATGTTGTCTTCTTTTTCTGATGTTTAACATCTGGGCATGTGTCTGAGGTTGAAATTAAGACAAAAACCAAAAGAGTATCCCAGAGAATCAGGATACTTTGATTCTCTTTGTTGTTATTTTGAAACCAAATATCTTGCTTTACTTGTACTTAAGACTTCTGAGCAAATTTTGTCAAACTACAGATAACTGTTCTGTTTTCTTATTTCTTTCTATCTTTCTTTTTTCTTTCTTCTTCAGTGCTGAGTTCAAAGAGCTATAACTGATTTGCATTATAAAATTCATTTGAGTGAAACACTAATCCAACATTTTAAATGTTGAGTGTTCAAAGGATATTATTATAGATTTAAACAAAATGACTTTATACCATGGAGGTAAGCACTCTCTTCTGACACCAGAGAGAGATGAGAAAATAGTTGTATTTAGGTATTTAGGTTTTCATTAGGCAAATCTGATTAGATTATAGCAATGACTAAGAAATCACCTTGAACCAAATTTCTTTTTTGCTGTTGATGTATATAATTTTTTTTCAAGTCCAATCATTACAAAGGAAGATTACAAAGATTCATTATTATAGCCTTTGGGTTCAATCCTTTTGGTATAGAAAAACACAGAACTCCACCCTCCATCCCTAAATGACCTAATCCCCCCCTCTGATATCCCTTTGAATCCATCCTGAATGCCACCCCTAATTTTGTCTCCACAAAAGAACCAAGATATTCTTATCCAAATAAAGTAGACTCCCCATTTCTTTCTGCCCATTGCTTCAATATTTGTCCTTTACTCTCTTTACTCTTCCCCTTGAGGAGGAACATGTTTATACATACATATATATTTATACACACACAAACACACATATATAAACATACATATGTATATATGTGTATATCTCAATAGCCTTGATTTTTGTTGATTTTAATATATTATTTTGATATATATTTTTGAGATATTTTTTTAGTAGTGGAGAGAATGCCAGTTTTGGAACCAAAGGACTTGAGTTGAGATCCCAAGTCTGATAATATGTGACCTTGGGCAAGTCACTGAACTTCACTATGTCCCATCTTGTTCATCTAAATGAACTTGTGATTTCAACATCATGGGAAAACTCATGAAATAGAACTATCTCCACTTGACATCTAATCTGTGATGGCTAGTCTTAGATAACCTACTTGAGCCTCAGTGTGAAATGAGGACAGACTAGATGACCTCTGAGATTCCTTTTAGCTCTAGATCAAGGAACTAGAATTACATTCTTATTTACCTTGAATGAGCTAGCATTACCTTAGACTTACACATAGTAACATAACTATTGTGTTTCAGAAATGAGAATTTAGCCCAGGTCCTCTGAATCAAGGGCTAGCCATTAATTTACTAGATCCAGCCACCTCTTCCCTTGTACCTTGCAGACATTTAGTAAATTATGGTTGAAGTATACTGCTGAATAATGTAAATCTCATATTTGAAATTGCATTTGATATGGATGTATCTTACATCTTTATGACTGTTGTTTGAGGATTTTATGATTCATCTTAGTTTGTCCCTATTTCAAATAATACTTCCATCTTTAATATTGGGAACTGTATTCTTTTGAGTAGGGAGTTTGTATACTGGGATGCAGGACATCATGTCTACATTTTCCTTAGTTGCCTGGTTTGGGAGCAATAGGCAAAGAGAATAATGAATAAGAAAAACCCTCAAAGTACATCTAGGTTCTTTGCTTTATGGGAAATTACCTGACACCGTTACTAAACATTAAATTTGTTATTTAAATTCAACAACTGGTTTTTTTTGCATTTATTATATAAAAGGCATTACACTGGTGCTGAGGATATAAAAACAACACAAAAAGCAGTACCTGTCTTCCAAAAAACTTACATTCTACTATTCTCATTAGACTTAGCCTATCTGTCCATTGTTCTAACAATCCTTGGCAAGTTTGGAATTTCTAAACCATGTCAGTTATTCCCTGATTCAAGACACTGTTAAAACATAATATACTTCTTGGAGAAGAACTGATACCTGGGATACTTCACCAGAGATGTCTTTCCAAATAAACATCTACCCTTAATGACTCCTCTTTGAGTCCATCTCACTCTTTTCTATTTCACTTAATGTTATACTTCCATGGTGTTAAGGTTCTGATAGAGTTAGGGGTCCAATAGCATTCTGATAGAAAATTAAATTAGTGTTCTGATAGGTTTCCATGTAATTGGATAAGGGTTCTGACAGTTAGGTTTACTAAGAGAAAATGGAGAGTTAGTGTAATTGGATTAGGATTAGGTTTAGGGGGAATCTGATAGGATTAGAAAACTACATGTGGAGAGCATGAGAGAGAAAATTCTTTGCCAAAATCTAGCAGGAACATTTCTATAGCATGGGCCTGATATATGAGTCTAAAAACTTCCAACAAATGAATGTGACCAGCTTGGCATAACCAGTTCTTGATGAAGACGTCCTTACTTTTAGTGTTCACTCCTTATTTTTCTAAATGTAATATAGCATCACTTTGGTTATCCATTCTGAAATTAGTCAGGAATACCAGCTAAATTCACTAGTTTAGAGTTTGTAGACACTATAGTCTTCCCTTTTAACAAATGGAAGAACATTTGTTCTTCTCCAGTCTTGGCATCTCTCCTGATCACCATTATCATTGCCAAGAAGTTGAGAATTCTGGCAAAGAAAGAACATGTTTGTTCCAAAGGAAATAGGGGTTCACAACTGACACTGCTTCAAATTATTCCTTGAGATTATTGCAGGACTACAGAAAATGTCTTCATTGTTGGTTTGCTCTTTATAAACAAGCCTTGGTGTGGTAGAGTCAGAAGTATGGTTGGATAACTAGTGTTCTAGCGTAGTAAACTTTAAGGATCTGAGTTGTCTGAGCATCCATTTGGGTTGAATGCTTGACGAGTACCAGAGTGGCAGAGAAGATCCAGGAAGAGCATGCAGGCATGAGACTGGAAAGTGAAAGTAAAATACTCGTTCCTAAATTCTGTATTGTTGTTGAGGGCACTGCTATCCTTCTAATCACCAAGACTTGAAATCTAGGTGTCCGTAATCTTAATGGGATTTAAGATCTTTCCTGTCTATTAATAGACTTCATGTGGAGCCCATTAAGGGAAGGTGATTAGGGGAAGCTTGTTTTGTAGGAAGACCCATACGTTTTGCTAATTTCTGTTTGTTACTGGGTCAGGAAGTTTGTGATGCCCTATGACTCTAAAAATGGAACTCTGAAGTTAGCATTTGGCTTTGGGGCTCACTCATTGGAAGAATGTTCTTGTGATTTGACCACATGAAACTCTGGGTAACCTTTCAGGACCCCCCTGGCTTTGAAAACCTCAGATGTTGGTGCTTCTCTCTAGAGTAACTCTGTATATATTGCCTTGTTTAGACAGTTGGATCTGTTGGTTGATCTGTGCTAATTCCTCAGACAGTTAGAAGCCTTGTCTGTTGGCCTTTTTTTCTCTACTTGTATTTTCTCTATTTTCTTTGTTTGGCTTTTCTCTGAAGTTCAGGATGCTGACTTTTGCCCTGAATGAATGAATATAATTTAAAAAGATTGCTGACCCCTGGAATTGCTGTCTTTCCTAGTAAAGCAGATCTAAGAACTTGTGCTAGCAGCTATACTGGGAATGCCAGTGTAGTTCTCACTACAGGGTGTAATAGTAATGGGATTTAAAGATCCCCTGTATTGGCTTGGTTGAGTGTTAAAACCCAGAGCTTATGAATCCCACTTGTGGGATGGACTTGTTAATGTGAAAAGAGAGGGCTGAACTGGGAGGAGCTGGTGACATGGATTTAGAGGGGCACAAGCAGAGAGAGAGAGGCAGAAGAATTTTTTGGAAGCAGCATCATGGAGGCAGAGAGATGGAGAGGATTGCTCAGTGACAGTATGAGATGCCCAGGACTTTTGAGAGCTGCCACCCAGAGCTGCCAAGGACTGAGGAGACATGGCTGTGATTCCAGTACTTTGTCTGTTTCGATGTTGTTTTGCCAGATTCTTCCTTTGGTGAAGGACAGTGCTGTTGTTACAGAGGTCCTGGAACCTTATTGTTGGTTCAGAGTTCCTGAGACTGTTCTGCTGACACAGGGTGAATTGTGTCCCCTGGTGAAGGACAGTGCTGTTGTTGCAGAGGTTCTGGAACCTTGCTGTTGGTTCAGAAACCCTGAAGAAGGATTTTCATGTTGTGTGTTTACAGAAATCCTGGAAGAGGGTCTTGCTGATGTTTTCAGGGGTCCTAGGACTGTTCTGCAGACAGAGAATGAATTAATGAGAACACTGTCTATGTATCTTCTGGCCTTGTTAAGTTTTGTCTCCCCAGGAACAGAAATTGCTGAGAACTAGCCTTGGGTCAAGATGAAGAAAAGACATCTCTTTGGGTATTAAATGCTATAACTATATCTTAAGCTTGTTGTATCTCTGGGGTAGATGGCCTATTCAGTTGTGATCCAGGGGTAGGAAACTTTTGATGTTTTTTTTTGTGTGTGTGTGTGCTCTGTGACTGACCAAATGAATGTACTTTGTGATTAGAAACTAATCTCCATTTGAGAAGAGGGTCTTTGGGATTGACTAAATGAATGTACTGCCCAGGGGTGGAATAGTACTTACAAATTATTGAATTATACTTGGTGAATGCTGTATTTGGAGTTGTGCTGTATTTTGATTTTCTCTGTTCTTAATTTGTCACTGAATGAAATGGAGAGTGGCTATGCTGGTATTTTGAACCTTTGGGGAGTTGCCTTTGCTGGGCATTACACAGGGTTATCCAATCACTTGTCAATTCCTATCATTTTTACCTTCATAACATTTCTAACAGATGTCCTCTTCTGTTCTCTGATAATGCCACCACCCTCCTTGAAGCCCTTATCACTTTATGCCTTAACTACTGCACGAGCTTTCCTGTTGGTTTCTTGTCCTTAATTCTCTCTCCACTCTGGTCCATCTTCCTTTCAGTTGCCAAATTGAATTTCTTAAAGTGCAAGTCTGACCACATGAAGCAATATTCAGTAAACTCCAATGGCTCCCTTTGCTTCTGGATCAAATACAATATTTTCTGTTTGTTTTTTTGTTTTTGTTTTGTTTGTTTTTTCCTTTGGTTCTTCATAATTTGTCCCCTTCCTACTTTTCCAATCTTATACCTTACCCTGTCCATATTCTCTGAGATCAAGTGGCACTGACCTGCTTGCTATTGTGCCCATGAGACAATCCTTTCATCACTAGGCATTTTCACTCATGTTCCTCTATACCTTAAACTCTCCACCTCCTCATATTTGACTCTTGGCTCACTTCAGGTTTCAACTGAAGGCCCACCTTCTAAAAAGAAGGAAGACTTTCCCAGTCCTCCATAATTTTAGTGGCCTTCCTTTAAACAATCCCCAATTTATTTTGCATATAGTTTGTGTGTTTATCATTGATTTCATTCTATTTTCTCCATTAGACTCTTATCCAGGGACTATTTGCTTTGTTTTTGTCTTTTTTTATCTCATGTGCTTATCACAGTTCCTGGCACATAGTAAGTTTTTTTTTTTTTTAATAAACACTTTTTGAATAACTGACCAAGAGGGTTGAGAGGATACAGGACAGATACAGACCTGCTTAGCCCCCACTACATATGCTGAATGCTGGTATCAAAGACTGAATACAAGAACCTTGGCCCTAATGCTTTCCTCTATCCACTGTGATGACCAGCATTTCAATCTGTGATGAGAGAATGTTAATGAAATGTGATTTAATACCACTCATCTGAATCTGACCTCCCTCTATTCTGTGTGGGCTAAACAGTGGCTGAAGGAGCTGGGGCACAATAGGACCTAATAAACTGGGAATACAGAACTGTTAGTGAAAGTGCATAACATGGGACGGCTAGGTGGGGCAGTGAGTAAACCACCAGCCCTGTAGTCGGGAGGACCCGAGTTCGGTTCTGGCCTCAGACACCTAACACCCACACAAAAATACTAGCTGTGTAACCTTGGGCAAGTTACTTAACCCTAGTTGCCCGACAAAAAGGCAAAAAGGCAAAAAAAAAAGTGCATGACAAACACTGAGGGGAAATAAGGAACTACAACCATCAATTCTTTCATGACCCTTTGATATAGTTTGTGTACATTTGGTGGCTTGAATTCATTGATAGCAAGAAGGTGGTCTTACTAAATCCCTTTGGGGAGGGGTCCTAACCAACTCCCTATTAATTATTTTTGTTCTTTCTTCATCTGTCTGAAGATGATTCTTTTTTCCTGCAAAAACAATACCAAAAAATAGTTCAGCGAGAAATAATGAGTTACTTTTGTAATGTCTGTTTCATCCATTCTAAACATGCACCCATTCTTTCCTTTGCTCCTAACATAGCCTTGAAAAAAATACCTTTTTTTTGCAATATTTAAAAGTAGCATGTAACAGACAGAAAGTCATAAGTTCAGGACCTGCCTGTGACACATAATGGTTGTGACACTGGCCAAGCCATTTAACCTCTTAATGTTCTAGGCAACTTTCTAGGACTCTAAGACAGGTTGCAGAGATGGTGAGGGAATTTCTTCATTTAGGAGTTTACATTCCATTGAAAGATAGGTCTAGTCTGTATCCTTATCCCTTAACATTCATCAAAAACTTTATTTCATTCTGACCTTTAGAGCTCCTGAGGCTATTTCCAGAAAAATGTGACTCTTGTATTCATCTTCCCTTACCTGACCTTCCCTACAACTTAAAAGAAAAAAAAAAAGGTCTGTGTCTTTAACAACATGAAATTATTTATTCCCTGAGTATCCACATTTGACCAGTTTTCCCTTTTATTCCTCACTTTACTTAGAATTTCAGTCCTGAAAGATTCATTGTTTTGGATCTGACTTTCCTGGTATAATTAGGGCATGGCAATATATATATATACACACACACACATACACACACATATACACATGTATATATATACATATACATATATACATATATATGCACATATATACATAGACATAGACACACACACACACACATATATATACATCTTATCACTTAATCTTTTACAATCAGTTATCCTAAAAATCATAGGTTACATTAGATTATTTTAGGGTTTTTTGTGTGTGGGGGGGGTTCTTTTCTACAACTTATATTCTAAGATGCAGTAGCTACTTGCCCCAAGTTTTTCATCCTCTCTACTTAATGAATTCATTCCTTTTTAGTTTGGTGGTGGTGGTTAGAATTAAATCCTGAATAACACCTCCACTAGTTGTTTCCTTCAGCTTTTGAAGGATGAAATCATTATTAAATCTCAGCTGAGTCCCACAAAAACCCTGTGAGGCAGTGAATATATGTTTAGTATCCCCATTTGAAAACTTAGGAAATTGAATTTCAAAGAGCTTAAGTGGTATGCATACTGCATACAGCACATTGCCATGATGCCCAGAGTGTCACTATTTTACATTGTCTTTGGCTATAATACATATTTTACCTACTATGAAAATGCAAGTTTAAACTGCCTCATATATGTAGAACAACTTACTTCTTCCTGCTCCCTGAACCAAATCCTTCCTGTCCTAGAAATTACTGCAAAAACCCTCATGAGTCAGGGAGTATTCCCCAATTAACTATATAGACTTAAACCAAAAAATGAATAATCAGGAAATTTGGTTTCTGATTTCATCACATAAAGTATTTCAACCTCAACTTCTTCATCAAGAAAATGGAAATACTACTAATAATACTTGATCTTGAATATGTCACATGCTTTTCACAAGAAGGAAAAAAAACCCTTAGTATACTGTAAAGTATTAAAGAAACGAAGGCTATCATTATTAACATTATTACTAAAAACCTATTATCATGCTAAATCATGGAAAGGCTTGATAAGTTTGTCTGTATTTTGGAGAATTGAGACTAGCAGAACAGCACGGTACAATGTCAAATACGCTGATGGTCATATGTAGACTTGTTTTTTATTGTTATTTCACAAGCAGGAATGCTCACTATCCCTTTCCTCTAATTTCATATATATTTTAAGAAATGACAGTTCCTCAGAGGATTATGCTGCTTGATCCTACTGAGCAAGTGAGGAATCTTCTGGGCACTATCTTTTGAACATTTTATTTATAATAATATCTATATTTACAAGAAAAAATCATTCCAGTCACATACTTACTGTCAGTAATTCTAATGCTGGCACTTGAAATAATAGTACAGGGGGCACAGGGAAAATTTCTAGGGAATTCTGAGAAAGTTATAAGGCATTATTAAACATTAACAATGTTGGAGTGGTTGGTAAAGATAAAATGTTCAAAGCATAGTGCTGAAGGTGAGGAAGGAATAAAATTTGGGGATTAGAAGAAGAAGATGGAAGGGGGAAGGTGTGGGTAGGGATGGCAGCATTAGCCTGTTCAACCAAGGAAGTTAGAGGTTTGCGGGGCATACATATGATAGAAGGGACAGACTTCATGTTCTAGAAGAAACAGAAGTACACATCATGTTCCCAGATCAGTAGAGGTAAGATCATAGACTTAAAACTGGAATTATCAAGTCTAACCTCTTCATTTTATGGTTGAGAAGCTGAAGGTAAATGAGGTGAAGTAATTTATCCAGGGACATATATTTAGTAAGTTTCCAGGGTAGAATTTGAACTCAGGTCATCCTAAAATTAGGTTTAGCCCTTCTACAATGCCATCTATTATTTCTATAGATCAAGGGATCATATCTTGTTTGGGTGAACAATAAGTATATGAACTGGGGTGGGGGTGAGTTAGAGGAAAGGGCAGCTGTTTTGTATCCCTTCTGACTTTTCTTCCCAGCAGTCTGGTAAGGAATGAACCATGTAGCTTTGGTTTTAACACTATAATTTCTTCATGGCTGCACAAACACTCCTCCACTTCCCCCACACACATACACACACACCACAACAAAAACAACCTTTCCTGTTGTCTGATATCTAAATTTTTAATATAAAGGTCCTGTGCATTTCAATGTTAAGGCTGTGGACTAAAAACAAATCTCTGTTTTTCATGGAACAAGGTCAATCTTATGGAATTTTTCAACTATTTTTTTTTCCTTTGGAATATTCTTACATCCAGTATTTCCCTTGGAAACATCAGAATTTCTTGGTTCTTATTCTCCACCATAAAAAGAGACTCAGATCTCATATAAGCACTTAGGCTAACAAAAAAAATCAAAGTACAGGACAAACTTTATTAATGTGACAAAACTGCGTAGACTTGTATCTAAGTCCATAAGCAATCAAGAAAACTCTCTTTCCCAGTCCAATGGGAGTGCCCTCCTTAATTATCTGGTTCTCCATAATGAGAGTATTGTCATAAATTTGAGGCCTATTCCTACACCAAGGAAGGACAAAGAGAATCAACCACCTTCTCCAAACATACATAGTGCACATAAATTTTTATGCCTCTTTGTGTGGCATAATTTACCCTTTTCCTCTTCATTCATTCCCTTTCTTCCATTGCAGTCCCTTTGTAGCCCTTAATAAGATTTTTTAAATTGTTATTTTGTGTATTTTATACTCATACCCTCTACTTGTCTATAACCAGTTTGCTCTTATCAAATATCAGGGTGTGTGTGTGTGTGTGTGTGTGTTCTCCTTGTTTACCTTTCTAAGTCACTGTTGCATCTCATAATTGGAGGTTGAATTTTCCATTGAGTTCTGGCTTTTTTATCAAGAAGGTCTGGAACTCTGTTATATCATTGAATGACCATCTGTTTGCCTGGAAGAATATGCTCAGTCTCGCTGGGTATGTGATCCTTGGTTGTAACCCGAGCTCTTTTGCCTTCCAGAAAATTGTATTCCATTGCCTCCGATCTTTCAGTGTAGAGGCTGCCAAATCCTGTGTAATCCTCACTGTGGACCCTCGATATCTGAATTGTTTCTTTCTGGATGCTTGAAGTATTTTCTCTTTTATCTGGTAGTTCTGGAGTTTGGCCACAACATTTCGAGGACTTTTCAGTTTGGGATCTCTTTCAGCAGGTGTCCAGTGGATTCTCTTGATTTCTATTTTACCCTCAGGTTCTAGTATCTCAGGGCAGTTTTCCATAATGATCTCTTGGAGAATGTTGTCCAGGCTCATTTTTTCATTATGATTTTCTAGTAGGCCTATGGTTCTCAGATTATCCCTCCTGGATCTATTTTCCAGGTCAGTTATTTTTTCTTTAAGGTATTTTACCTCTTTTTCTAATTTTTCATTCTTGTTGTTTTGCTTGGCTAATTCATGGTTCCTCATAGAGTTATTTGTTTCCATTTGGTTGATTCTAGTTTTTAGCAAATCATTTTCCTTGGTTAATTTTTGGAGCTCCTTTTCCATATCATAAACTTTTCTTTTTAGAGAGATGTTTTCCTCATTGTAATGTTTTTATAATTCTGCTATTTTGGTTTTGAGAGAATTATTCATTTGTCTTCTATCTCTCTCATTCGGTTTTCAAAGTTCCTTTTGATCTCATCTAGGAGAGCCTTCTGTGCTTAGGACCCATTCCCTGTTGATGTTTCAGCTGTGGGTGTGAAGTCCACATTGTCTCCCTCTGAGTTTGGTTCCTCCCTCTGAGGATAGTACCGTGTTTCCCCGATAATAAGACCTATCCCAAAAATAAGCCCTCCCCTTACTGTGTAAGATTCCTCTAAAATAAGCCCTCCCCCAAAAATAAGCCTTATTGAGATTGCTACTGTAGTGAAGGTGATCCCCTGCGCTACATGCTACATTACGGTACCCTCTGTATGCACCCCCCCCCCCCCCCCCCGGGTGAAACACATGCCGCGCTCCAAGCTGCATCCAATCAGAGCTGCAGCAGTGAGTGCATCATCCTGTTCTTCCCCATTGATTTGCTTGCTGGCACCATTAAGAGCAGTGCCTTGGAGGAGAGCTGAGGCAGGACAACATAAGCCCTCCCCTGAAAATAAGCCCTCTGGTGTTTTTTTTTCCAAAAAAATAATAATAAGACAGTGTCTTATTATCGGGGAAACATGGTAGGACTCCAGAGTCTTTGTCTTTGTATTCTGCTTTCTACCCATTTTGAGGCAGGGCCCTAGCCACACCCTTCCTCTAGGTATCCCAAGCCTTTACTGTAGAAGGTTTTGCCCTGAGGTGAGAGTTACTGTGTTTTAAGGGTCAGAGGCAGGGTTTGGAGCAAGTGAGGTTCACTCTGTCATCCTGGTCTTTGGAGGTACTGAAAGGGGCTTTGTTTTTTATTTCTGGGCTATGAAGTGGTAGCCCAAGGAGTATTTGCTGTCCAGGACAGGGGCCGCTGTATTTTCTTCTTACCTTGCTCTTTCCTGTCCCAGCCCTTTGGTGATAGGCCTGGTAGTGGCCCTTGTGGTTGGTGGGAAGACTTGCCCTCTGAGTTGATCAGGCCCCTTCCCAGCCTGCGTCTGCTGGCTGCGCCTTCCGGGCCTGCCTCTGCGTCTGCCGGCTGTGCCTTCTGGCCATAGTGCACATAATTAATGGGTCCAAAGGAAGGCAAAAATCAGATTTGTTCTTTCATATTTGGAACATTTAAGTTATTCTTCAGGTGCAGTCTCTGCCTGGTCTAGGATGGGTGGGGAACCTATGTCCTTGAGGCCACAGTGATCCTCTAGATCCTGAAGTGTGGACCTTTCACTGAATCCAAACTTCATAGAACATCTAACCTGTACTAAGGACTCCTCTGCTTATCACAGCATTCATCTGACATGAAAACTAGAGCTCTGGAGCAATGACTCTCTGAAGCTATGTGGCTCTAGCATTTTCCCTCCCGGGAATTGAATCTCTGTCCCAAGTTCTCATTCTCTCTCAACGTCCAACTCTATTGCCTCCCTTTTACAACATCACAATTGGTCGAAACTTTTACAACATTAGAGTTGGTTGAGACCTCAGAGTCCATCTAGTACAAACTATTCACAAAAGAATGACTCACTATAAAATATTTGATTGGTTTTCCTCCACCTTCTACTTCAAAACATGCAAGGAGAGGAACAGAAAGAACATAATAACTCTTGAGTTAAATATTCCACTTTTCAGAGCTCTAATTGTGAGGAAATTTTATTTAAAGAATCCCAAATTTGCAGTGAATAGAGCACCAGCCCTGGAGTCAGGAGCATCTGAGTTCAAATCTGGCCTCAGACACTAAACACTTACTAGCCATGTGACCTTGGGCAAGTCACGTAACTCCAACTGCCCTTCCAAAAAGCAAAAAAAAAAAAAAGAATCCTAAATTTCCCTCTTTGTGCCCTGTACCCACTACTTCTAGCACTTCTTTTTAGGGTCAAATGAAGCAAGTCTAGGGTATATATGCCTACTTCTTTCTACCTTCCACCAACTTTTTTTTTAAAGCAATCGGGGTTAAGTAACTTGCTCAAGGTTACACGGCCAGTTATTATTTCTGGGTGTGGTGCCAAGTATCTGAGCCCAGATCTGATCCAGGTCATCCCGACACTGGAGCCAGCGCTCTTACTCGCTGAGCCACCTGGCCGCCCCTAAGCAATTGGGGTTAAGTAACTTGCTCAAGGTTACAGGGCCAGGTGTTTCTGGATGGGTGCTAAGTGTCTGAGCCCGGGATTCGATCTCCAGGTCTTCTCAACACTGGAGCCGGTGCTCTTACTCACTGCGCTACCTGGCCGCCCCCTTCCACCAATTTTTTGATTCATTTTATATATAGTTTTTGTTATTTTGAACTTGATAAACATAGAAAACATGACCATTTCTATATTAAGAAAACCACAAAAAAATGTTTGAATATGAAACCACCATTTTCTTGCATTCAGCTTTCATTTGTTCCCAAATTTATGTGATAAATTCAATGTCTTAGTTTCCAAGTTGTTTTGGTTTGTCTGCATCTCCTAAATTTTCTTCTGTTCTCTGTGGATTTTAAAATATACTAGGTTGACTCTTTTTTTCTTTTCCTTTTTTCTTTTTTTTCATATAATGGTCCTAGTGCCCTATTCCTCCTCAAACCTCTCCCATCAAAAATAACAACTTTGTTGGATATGGGCATAGTCAAGCAAGACATATCCACACATGGGCCAAGTCTGTGAATATATAACTCAATCTATACCTTGAGTACTTCTCTTCTCTTGTCAAATGCAGATAGCATGTTTCACCATTCACCTTCTGAATTCTGTGATTGGCCATTGTGTAATCAGAGGGGTTTTTTAAGTCTTTCAATTCTTCAACTCACCTTTTCACCATCCAATCTTATTTTATCTTCAACTCTTTTCTGTGGTCAACAGCCTCTTAGATATCTATACTGAATATCCAAAAAAAGAAGTCATCTTTCTCATTAAAATTGGCCCCTCTCCAAACTTGCTTGTGTCCAGGACCTTACCATCTTCCTAACCACTAGTGTTTTTACCTCTGAAGTTATCTCTGACATTTTCTTCTGCTTAACCATTTCCCCTATGTCAATTAGATGTCAAGTCCAGCTAATTCCATCTCTACCACATCTCACTCCCATCCATCTTCTCCTTTTCACCCACATAAGATTATCACCTTCATTCAGAATCTTATTAACTCAATTTCCGTTTCTTTAATATTTTGATGAAATGAATGGGCTCTTGAAGGGGATAGGTGGAAACCTTCTAAAGAATGAAGAAAAAAATGAGAAATTAAGAATGCTGAAGATAACCATCTCTTCATCAGCTCATCCACAGAGTCAATACATATTTCTTGAGCACTTAATGCATAGAATATATTGTGCTGCATTTCAGAATGTTCCTAGAGTCAATGGTGTTTATTTACCTTAAACTTTAAATGGACAGATACAGAAGAACTCTTTTGGTACAGAACAGTTCTGCATTTTTGACTTAATGTCAACATATCTACTGTATCATATTACACGCAAACACTGTGATCACTGAGTACTTTTTTTTGTTTTTCTTTTTGGAGGGCAATTGAGTTTAAGTAACTTGCCCAAGGTCACACGGCTACATTTGTTGTTTGTGTGTGTTAAGTGTCTGAGGCCAGATCCAAACTCACGTCCTCCTAAGTCCAGGGCCAGAATTCTACTCACTGTACCACCTAGGCTCCCCGATCACTGAGTTCTTAAAGACTTTTGTTGCATTACTAAAACCTTTTCTCCCTAGACTTCAGCAGTGCACTCTCACTCTTGCTGTTCCTTAGACCACTAGGAAGTAGTCTTGAGAAATTTGAATAACCCCTTCCAGGTACCTTAAAGGAAATTTCAGGGGAATTGAAGACATAGAAAATGTTGTGGTTATTATTATTATTATAATTTTCCCTAAACCTCTAGACCCTTGGGAAGTACTGAAAATGGCAGGAGGTACACCACTGGGGAATGGAGAAAGAAGATATGAAGTAAAATAAATCACCATATCATCCCATGGAAATAGGAGCAAGACCCACTTATAAAACATGTTGACATTGATTCTCTAGATCCCTTAGAGACTTCTTGTGATTCAGATCTATGATCATTGAAAATGCATTACAAAATAATGTTCTGAAAAAGATGCATCTGGAAGCATGAAGCAGATGGGACAGTGGGTCTAGCAATCAAGCCTTGCTCCTCTGCAAAAGGAAAAGCCTTCTAGACACTGTGGAATATTATAGGTGAGAGCTGCAGGTAACAATTAGGACAGTAAAAGATGTCATGAATGACAGCAATGACTAGTGAAAACTGTGAGAGCAGCTACAGGGATGAGTATTAAGGAGAAGCAAAACTTCATAGGCATCCAGAGGAGTTACTTAAGGAGCATCTATATAGAGGAATAATCCCTGAAGACCCTTTGTTGGAGTCTTAATCAGAACAGAATTATAAATGGCTAAGGCCTATGGAGGTAGCATCAGATGTTGATGGGTATTGTTAATTTCTATAGACCCTGAACTGAGTCACATATATTTCTTTTATATCTCTTTTTTTTTTTTTGGCTTTTTGGAGGGGAGAAGGCAGGGTAATTGGGATTAAGTGACTTGCCCAAGGTCACATGGCTGGTAAATGTTAAGTATCTGAAGCCAAATCTGAATTCAGGTCCTCCTGACTCCAGGGCCTTTGCTCTATTCACTGTGCCACCTAGCTGTCCCTCTTAATATCTTTTAAAAAAAATATTATGCGTCTTATAGGCCTAGGGTGGGGGAGAGTCTGATATTGAAATTCACACATTACCTGTTTGGGGGCATTGAATCAAAGAATTTCCATCAATCTGTACCTGGAATTTTTTGATCAAAGGGAAGTAATATGACACTTTATTTTTTAAGTGTCCAATGTCTTAATAAAGAAGCTCATTTCTAGAGGACTAATCATTTGAGGAATCATTATATCCAAGGCCCTGGTACCAAATCAGTACTCTGGTACATTCAACTACTCTTTCAGGTACCTGAAAAAGTTAATAAACTTTTAATGAATAATGCCTAGCTAATGTCTAAAGTTTTACCCTATTGGACTCGGTGTTCATTTTGTTGTCTAACTATATTTTATTAAGTATATTATACTTAATTTAACTAGTGTATAAATTCTATTTATTTATAAGTTTATTCAATTTATCCTATAATCTACTAAAATATATTATTTCTGATGTTATCTGTTTTGCTACTTAGGGATCTCTAGATAGAGTACTAATTTTGATATCACTGAAGTGGAAAAATCATGGGATTTTAATTGGCAGGACCTGTGCTTTAATCTTCCTCCATATTAGTGTTAGACTACATAGATTAGTGCCAGGAACTGGAGTGGCTAATCCACAGGGAGTACACTTTGCCTGGTTAAAAAGTGAAACAAAGGGAGTTAGGTACAATGCTGAAAGCCCTCTGGGATTGTCTCCTGTAGCATTCTCCAGGCTGTCTACATATGCAAGTGTTTCAAATGTATTAAGCCCATGGACAGATTGTCAACATAACTCCTTCAATCGTTTCAGTGCAGATGATACAAATTAAAAAGCAGGAAGAATCTGGAAAACAGACAAATTCATTAACGGAATGACTCACATTTCTTTTCCAATAGCCACGTTTCTGTTCTATCTTTTGGCAATGTAGGGATAGACTTGCAGTGAAAATGAAATCCTCTTTTATGTCTCCTTATTGAGTACCACAAAGAAATCCACTGTAAGACTCTGTCTATATGCACAACTGATTTTGACTAAATTGACTGGTTCAAAATCATTCTTATTTTCAAGAGCAGTATCAAATCCTGAAATAGGAGCCTGGCTGAATGGAAGCTGGATTATACTGAGACAATTGAGTTCTTCCACTACAGACACAAGGAATTTCAGCTCGTTCAAGTTTAAAAAAAAAAAAGACATTCCTTTCTTCCCTTGAAAGTGCTGTAAATAACTGGCCTTGGAGGCTGGGCATCACAGGGATGAGGGTGAGCATTTATGAAACAGCATATGGAAGCAGAATTGTTAATAAAATGGGGCTTTTTTTATCCTGTCATGAATCACAGAGCTGAAAGTATGTTCATTTAGTCAGCTTTCCCATTGAAAAAAATCAAAATAGCTGCCCAAATTCTTGACACCCTAAGGCGCCTTAAAGAAATGAGACAAAACCTCCCAGTCTCACCGTTCTTTAGAGAACATGAAGACATTTTTGTCTCCAAATCAAGATGAAAGTGGCCCTGTGATAAATTAAAAGTCTCCTGTATTTTACCACAAGAGTATGACAGTGAGACATTATGAGTTCCACAGCTTGCATACAAGTCCCATAAACAAGACTGCATTGCTCATGTAGGTGACAGAGCCTGTCAAAGAGAACACAGTTTACTCTATACTTGTCATACTCCAACCTTGCACAGGGGAACATGGTCTAAAAAGCCATTCTTCGCTGATTTCTAAAAGCATTATGTAAGTTTCTTTGCACTTTCATTCATTTTAATAAAGTAGCGCTTGCCGAGACAGTTTAAAAAAGCTTGTAAGGGATCACTTGCAAGTTGAATCCAGTCCTAAATTTAATCATCAATTATCTGTAACTGTGCTTTGCACTTTCCCAACTTCATTTCTTTGCTCTCTTCTTTTACCTCTGTTTTCACCAGCAATAAATAAATCACTTGACCCTGAACTCACTCAAATGACAGCTTGTATATACTTATTATTTAGCAGCTTTCTGTTCCCTCTAATTGACTGAGTTTGTTCCACCAATAGAGATCATTCTTTTATGTGTTTTAATGAGTGCCTCCAGGCTCTTGCTTGGACCCTTTCTGTACTTTGGGAACAAAAAATCTGGCGTTTTTGTGAGGTCTAGACTTGTGGTGTCATTGCAATAAGAGTGGGGGGTGGGGAGGGGGTGGGAGAGGGGGAGTTGCATCATTTTTCTGTTGTCTGCAAAGCTTGTGAATGCTGGCAGCTCCGGCACTCACAGACACATGCACATTTTAACACAAGCAAAATTCCTTCCTATTAAAGCAGAGATGATTGTAATGACACACCTCTTTGCACTACATCAGTTGGGATTTTATGATTTCCTGTAAAGTTTCATGCTTAATGTGTCCTTCTTTATCTGTACTTTAGCCAGAAACAGCTGGAACAATAACAATGTCACATTAGAGCTACAGAGAAACAAAGTTTCCTCTGGTTCAAGTGTTTTAAATTTCAAGTTATGAATAAAACTTCCATCTTAAACTGTAGTTTTTGCTCTCAGCATGATCTTGCTTGATTTCAAACATTCTCTATCAGATTTCTCTGTTAGATTATATACTGTGGCTTTCATGCCATGTGATCTTTATGTGGCCAAAGCATCAGAAAAGTCCTTTTTAAAGCCTATACCATATGCTGCACGAAAGGACTCCACTGAGCTGATTAACATAGAAATAGCAAATTCTGTTTTTAATCATAGGCTTTGGAGATGGAAGAGACCTATTCATCCTGTCCATTTTCCTGCCAGAGGGAGTTGTTACCCCATCCATAGTGTGCATGTATATATGCGTATGTGGGAGGTATAAGTATAATAAAGTGAGTGAGAGAAGGAGACCCACAGAGGACAAAAGACAGTGAAAGGAAGGGAAGGAGACAGGGAGTAAGAGGAAAAAGGAGAGCCAGATGGAGAGAGTAGAAGTGATTCTTCAAATGCAAAGACTATATTACTATAGAACACTTTCTTGGAGAGTACCCCTTCTGTAATGAGGAATTCTCACACTTAGGTTGGGGGTGGGACATGACTGCTACCTCAGTTTCTAGGGTCTGTCTGTTCTCCTGAAAAATATAGATCACAAACTCTCACCAGGATGTTTTCTATTAACAGTCTTGCCAATAGATCTAATTAGTTCTAAGAAAAGGCATTTACCATGTGTAGTAAGAATAGTAAGCACAAAAACAGTCCATTCATCATCCCGGGGCTGCACTCTTCCTCAAATACATAGTGTCGATAGGAACAACGGGAGCAAGATTAGAGTGGAGTGGAAGCGAGGCAC
The DNA here is from genome assembly GCF_028583685.1 of Petaurus breviceps papuanus. NCBI lineage: Eukaryota > Metazoa > Chordata > Mammalia > Diprotodontia > Petauridae > Petaurus > Petaurus breviceps. The sequence continues at coordinate 4,074,667 of NW_027187341.1, read as the reverse complement.
TCATTTAGGATACATGTATATCAAAGTCAACTTACGACTCCTAGTACTGTCAGCCCTTGAAAACCTTTATTTCTCCATAGTGTTCTCATGCTGGGTTCTCACATTCTAATTCTTTTTACAACCAGACCCTGAATTACTTTGTCAAACTCCTATAGTTTGACACAAGGTGACTGTCACTGTATATATGTTCTGTCTGGATTTTGTTTCTCTACTCCCTGCTGGATGCAGGCTGTCCTAATTGTCTACCTTTTCAAAGCTCTGTAGCCAATCTGTAAGAGGAGGGGGATAGTGAGAGGGGAAAAAAATCATTCTTCCACCCCAGGGCTTATTAAACAACAACTCTGAGCTTTGACTGCCTAGAGCTTTGCAGGAAATAGCTATTTGATGCCCCCAAAGTCATGACTAATCTGTTTTCTTAGCTAATCACATTATTGACTCAATAAGAGAGGTATTTGCACCTCATAAAAGAATCAAGGCAGAGATGCATCTCTGTGTTCATTCTAACACTCCATTAATGCCATGTGATTTCTTCTGTTACTATCCTAATTGACCTGGGTCAGGGGAGAATTTCTTTTCCCTCTATCACATGGGGAAATGATAATATGTGATTTTAAAAATCAATAAATCTAGGAAAGGAAATCATGGGAATATGGTACTCTCCTGGAATCAGAAAAATTTGTGTTCGACTCTTAGCTCTATATCAGCAAGTAACCAGGATGGCTGCTAACACAGGTTCTTTGACCTGCTTTTCTAAAGGAAAGCAGCTCAAAGGGGGTTAACAATCTTACTTTAATCAAACATAGATATCATTCACTTAGTTCAGGGGAAAAAGTCAGCACCCTGAACTTCAGAAAACACAAACGGAAACTACAAGCAGACAAAAAACACACAGAGAACATAACACAATTTAAGAGACCCACAAACAGGGCTTCTAGCTATCTGACCATTACATCCATACAGTATTAGTTGCCAAAGAAAGAAGCACCAACATCTGGGTTTTCAAAGCCAGGGGGCTCAGAAGTAGCTGTCTAGAATTTTATCTGGTCAAATCACACAACTCTTCCCAAAATGAGCCCCAAAGGAAAACCTCACCTCTGTGAGTCTATATAGCCCTCTCCAGGGTCAGAGAACATCGCAACCTTCATGACCCACTCCCTAATTACAAAGTAAAAAGGTGTGGGTCTTCCTGAAAATCAAGCCTCCCCTAAGCAAGCTTCTCTTGTTGGATTCCTCATGAGGCCCATTAAAGGGTAGGGAAGATCTCCAAATTCCCTAGGCCTACTAAGGGGCAAAGAAGATCTTCAGATTCCCTTACCATTACAAGTTCTTATACCTTAGTTATTTATCTAGGACATATTTTAACACCCCTGTCCACTTTCTGAAACATTACATTAGGTGTAAGTAGCAATTGCACCATCAGACACACCATGAGAATTCATTACATCAATGAAATCACAGATCTGCACACACATGCATACACACATAACTACAACATGTTAGCAAATTAAGAACATCACTAAAACATGCACCAATTTAACTTTTGCAACTTCAAGCATTCATGTGATTTTATTTAACTTCATGTCGACTTTTGCTTTGGCAACAGCACCCATTGGAGGCTATGTGGAATAGAGGGGGAAAAATGAGAAGTATGATGCGGGAAAGTTTGTGCAGGAGTTGGACTCCTAGTAAGTACTTCACTGCTCTGGTTCACCTTACCATTGCAAAAGAGCTCTCCATGCAAAAATGCCAATCTTGCCATCCATTGAAGCCTCAAGGTTAAACATCAACTCACCTCTGCTATGTTCCCATGCTCCAAGACCTTTAAGAATCTCAAATGTGGAAGCAAACATTACTACCAGGTTATTTCAAAATGGTGCATCATTCACAATCTCCAACACCATCCTCTAGGAAGGACAGAGTGTATGAGATGATGCTGAGACCTCACAAGATTTTGAATTTTCTGAAAGCAGCAGTTAAAGTCTCAGAAACCTCTCCCTTGGTTTTCAGAGGCTGGTCAAGGTAATGAGGTTTACAGAAAAAAAAAAAAACATACAATACAATGCCCTCACATTGCCATCTGATATAAGAGAAGGTAAAATGCAAGTTAAATGTGTTTTAGTTTCAAGAATGTTATTTGCTGTACATTATTTATGGTACTGCAGATTTTTTGCACTAATATCTTTAAAAGACTTTTAAATGAGATGTTATCACAAAAGTTCACAGAATTCTAGAGAATTGTTAGTGAGAAAAATGTTTTGCATGTTACCAATTTTGTTTTGTTGACTGTATTTTATAGGTTATTTCATGGTTTCTGTGTTAAGAAAAGTACATATTATCAGAATTGGTTTTTTTTTGTTGTTTTTTACAATGTATAATGAAGAAAAGTTATATCTTCAGCAAACTGTAATGAAAGATTACAGTTTTTGGTGGTGGCAGGAACCTAACCCCCTATTTCCCATAGATTCATTGTATCAACATTTGTGTTTTTTTTTTAACTTTTGCATCGTTTTCCAAAAACAATAGCCATAGAAAGTTGAGGATTGCCTGTATTTGTAAGTGAAATGGTTTCAAAACAATTCTTTACTTAATCCAAAAATATTTAAAATGAGCCAAGACTAAACATTTGAGTGAAGTAAGTGAAAGCATTCTCATAAAATGGGGACAGTGCTCTAAACTCAAGCTGGGCTTCTGCTACAGATAGGCCTAAGTTTTGCTTTCCTGTAAACCACCTTATTTCTGCAAACCAAAACTTTCCCCTGCTATGCCCCACTACCAAATAAGGTATTAAATGTTTTCATTGGTTGACGATTGTTTCCTTGTTCTTTTTATCTGGGGTAGATTCCCACACTAAATTGTGAAGCTAAGCTTCACAATAAGGGTAAGTAAGGTCAGTAGAAGGGGTTTATTAGTGTTAAGGTATATAACCACATTTTGTTTTCTGTAACTCGCCTCCTTCCACTAGTCCATCCTAGTAGAAGGGATACCCCTTTCTTGTGAAAATTGAATAAATGCTTCTGTTCCTATCTTGAGAAGCCTCTGAGTTTTTTTATTAAAATTTGGGTAGGGATTTTCCCACATACACCTTTTACCTAGAACTAAAAAGTAATATTAGAGAATCATCAATTCCTTGGAACAGTATTTTATATCACTAATTCTTGTCAGAAAAATAACCATAATATTTTTCATGTTCATGTAGCATTACTGCATATTTTGAAATTATAGAATTAATTAAACTGTGATCATTTTAAGATGAATGCTATTCAATGCTTACACCTTAAACCTTCAATGGAACTTTGATCTTATCAGATTAGAATGCTTTCTATCCTCAAACTTATTTCTTGATATCCCTATCCTCTTTCTAGACTTAGATTAAGTACCACCTCTTTTACAGGCCTTTCTGGATTTCCTATTAGTGTTCACCACCCTTACTCCTTACTCAGTTGTTAGTATGTTATCTCTCTCTACATTATGGATATATACATTATTAAGGGCCAGGACGGTTTTTGTTTTATTTTCATTATTATTGCTTTATTTTTGTATTTGTATCCTTAGTGCATAGAACAGTGACTATAACATGGAGTATACTTGATAAATTCATTTTGATTGACTATTAATTTTGGTTTGGATATAGTTATTAAGAAGGGGAGGATACATATATGGCTATATAGGAGGGCATATGTGCATATAAATACATATGTGAGTGTCTGTATATATGTGTACAGGTATACATAGACAGAGGGCACAGGATCAATTCAATAGGAAGGGATGATATCTAGAAAATAAAATTAAGAGGTGAGAGAGGAACATAATGAGAGGAGATAGGGGAGAGACAAAATAGGGTAAATTATCTAATATAAAAGAGGCAAGGGAAAACTTACAATGGAAGGAAAGAACAGGAAGGTAAAAGGCAATGGGTCAATCTTACTCTCACTGAATTTGGCTTAAGGACGGAATAACATACACACTAAATTGGGTATCTTACCCTATAGGAAAGTAGGGAGGAAGGGGATAAGAGGGGGTATGATAGAAGGGAGGGTAGATTAAGGGTGAAGGTAGTTAGCAGCATACCCTTTTGAAAAGGGATAGGGTCAAAGAAGAGAATAGAACAGGTGCGGGGCAGGATAGGATGGAGGGAAATATAGTCAGTGTTTCACAATATATCCACTATGGAAATGTTTTGCATAACTACAAGTGTATAACATATATTGAATTATCTTCCCAGTACGGGTGGGTGACAAGGGAAGAAGGGAAGGAATTCAAAGTTTTAAAATCAAATGTTTAAAAAATTGTTATTATTATTTTTAAATACAACTGGGAAACAAGATATACAGGCACTGGGGTATGGAAATCCATCTTGCCCTACTGAAAAGTTGGAGGGGGTATGGGGAAGGATATAGGAGAGAGCAGATTGGTGGAGGGAGTATTCAGTGGAATCGCTGTTTTGGGGTGGTGGGTGGGGGACAGATGGGGAGAAAATTTGTAACTCAAAATCTTGTGGAAATGAATGTTGTAAACTAAAAATAAACATTAAAAATATACATACACAGACACACAAAGAAAAATGCATGCTCTGAGTGAAAAGTAGCGTCTTTTAACCTTAGGGTTCCTTAAACTGGATAGCTTTGCCTGGTCCCCTTATTTACTTGAAACTTTGGCCTAGGTAAGTTAAAAAAAAAGAAGAAAAAAGGAATCCATATAGAAGACCTGTGGTATCTTGGAACCAAAGTGTTTCTAGCACCACACATAGCAGCTCTTTTTGTGGTGGCAAAGAATTGGAAATTAAGGGGGTGCCCATCAATTAGGGCATGGCTGAACAAGTTGTGGTATATGCATATTATGGAATACTATTGTGCTATAAGAAGCTAAGAGTTCTCTTTTGGGGATCTTTTTCAAGAAGTGATTGGTGAATTCTTTCAATTTCTATTTTGCCCTTTGGTTCTAAAATATCAGGGCAAGTTTTCTTGAGAATTTCTTGAAGGATGATTTCTAGGTTCTTTTTTTTAATCATGGCTTTCAGGTAGTCCAATAATTTTTAAATTATCTCTCCTGGATCTATTTTCCAGGTCAGTGGTTTTTCCAAGCAGATATGTCACATTGCCTTCTATTTTTTGGATCTGTTTAATAGTATCTTGATTTCTCATAAAGTCATTAGCTTCCATTTGCTCCAATCTAATTCTGAAGGTATATTCTCTTTAGTGAGCTTTTGAAATTCTTTTTCCATCTGACAAATTTGACTTTTTAAGGCATTCTTCTCCTCATTGACTTTTTGGGCCTCTTTTGCCATTTGAGTTAATCTATTTTTAAGGTGTTGTTTTCTTCAGTCAGGTTGTTGACTCTCTTTTCATGATTTGCTTGCATCATTCCCATTTCTCTTCACAATTTTTTCTCCACTTCTCTTGCTTAATTTTCAAAATCCTTCTTGAGCTCCTCCATGGCCTTTAACCAATTCATATTTTTCTTGGAAGCTTTTGGTGCAGGAGTTCTGACTTCGTTGTCTTCCTGCCATTCCATACTTTGATTCTTTTTGTCCCCAATAAAGGAATCTAAGGTGTGATTGCTGATCTTGCTTTGCTTCCTTTGCTTGCTCATGCTGCCATTCAATCACTTCACTTTTGAGCTCTTTGACATAGTATAACTCTGCTTCCAGAGAGGATAACTTTGTCCCAAATTGCTGAGGTTTCCATAGAGCTATTAGTTGGGTGCCCTCTCTATAGCTCCCACAAGCTCTGGCTCACTGGTCACACACCCCAGGACTTCTACCCAAGACAGCAATGGAGATCCAAGCAGGTTAAAGAAAGAGTGATTACCCCTCAAACTGGTTGCTTGGTCCCCCTACAATGTGCAGGCCAGATGCTCTGAAGCAGTCATGTGGAGGCTGCTGCAGGACCACTGTACCTCTGCTGCTTATTGCCTTCTCACCTCAGGGGCAGTGGCCAGATGTGCTCCTCCATCTTCCCCTGTTCCAACAGAGTTCCACACTGACCTTTTACTTTGTCTTTGGCATTAATGGGTTGATAATTCTGAAAACCATCACAGCTGCTGGTGATCCACTCTCATGAAATCCACTCCAACTGCTGCTGGTCGGGCCTGCCCTGGGTCTAAAACCACAGGCTCATGTGGGGCTGGGTTTGGATCGTAGCACACTGTGATAGACCCTTCCTGTCCACCTGCCAGGCTGCCTTCAACAGCAGATTTGTTTCTCTCTGTCTCTTTGTGGGTTCTGCAACTCTAATATTTGTTTAGAGTCATATTTTATAGGTATTTGAGGTGGTTATGGGGGGAGCTCACAGAATTTTCCTTCTTCTATGCTGCCATCTTGGCTCAGCCCCCATATTTGAGCATGCATTTTTCTTATTTTATTTTTTTTTGCTTTCTCATTATTTTAAAGAAATGTCTATGGTTTGATTAATTTTTAATATGTCACAAATAAATTATATAAGCTTTCTTTCACTCAATCTCAGTCCCTTGCTTGGACTAACAGGAAAATGGTTCCTTACACTTTGGTTTCTCTCCTCAAGCTCTGGCTGATGGTTGTCAAGTTTTTGTAATAGCAATTTGAGTAGCACAGAAATTGAAAGTAAGAAATTGTAAAATAATTTACACAAAGTTAAGGGGCCCAAAATGGCTCCTTCTCTGCAATTTTTTTTGACTATTTCTCTTGTGAATAAGGAAAAGAAAATCTGGGAGTGAAAAAAAAAAGATTGACAAATGGGAAAACAACTTCCTTGCTGGATCAATGAAATGGGGAAAACAAAGATAATGTTAACTGGACTCTTGTTCCTTGGCAGCCATAGGGACTGCTGGTCATTGCCTACTTCTTTTTTTTTCTCTTTTTCAACCCACCTTCTCATTTCTTCTCTTAAGTCTGAGGCCAAGAGCAAGATCCCAAGGAAACTTTGGGTAGTGTCTGCTATCCTTTAACCATATAACATAGTAATGACTTTGGAGGCAGAACAAACATAGATAAAATGGGCATTTGCTCTGTGTGAGCAGATTGCCAATCAACATCATTTTGTAATCCTTGGTGATTCTTCCCTTCATTCTTCCATCTATAATAAGCTAGAGACATTCGTTTAGGCCATTCTTACATCTTTTACATCCCAATAGGACTCTTGACACCTCTATTTACTATCCCTCATTTATCTTGCATGACTCCTCTATCACTCATCACTTTGTGAACACAAATTATCAGTGGGAATATGCCACAGGCTATTTGATGTCAACCGAGCATTTCTCCCTTGCCCTTTAGGTTGCCCATGATTTTGAATCTATAGAGATTTTGGTATGTCAAGTATAGCATTGCTTTAGAGAAACTTTATTTTGATAAGATGGGTCTTTGTTTTCAGGAATGGTATGGGAAAGAGCTATGCTTTGGGGTCAAAGAACCTAGGTTCTAGTCCCATTTCTGACACTCTTCTGTGTGGCTTTATAGAATCCTTTAACCTCCTGGGTCTACCCTTGTTACTATTACCCTCCTCCCTCACACTCTTCCCCATTACTTTCTTGTAGGTCAAGATAGATTTCTATACCCCTGTATATTTTATTAACCAGATGCATGGAAAAATAATTTTTGGACATATATTTTTTAAAAACTTTGAGTTCCATATTCTCTCCCTTCATCCCTCCCCACCCACCCCCATTGAGAAGACAAGCAATTCAATATAGTTTATACATATGTAGTTATGCAAAACTTTTTCAAAATAGTCATATTGTAAAAGACTAATTATATTTCCCTTAGTCCTATCCTACCCTCCACTTATTCTATTTTATCCTTTCTCTCTATCCCTTTTCAAAAGTGTTTGCTTCTGACTGTCCCCTCCCCCAATGTTTCCTCCCTTCTATCACACCCACACCCATCTTTTCTCCTTCCCCCTTACTTTCGTGTAGGGTAAGATACCCAGTCGAGTGTGTATGTTATTCCCTCCTAAAGCCAAATCCAATGAGAATAAGTTTGACTCATTCCCTTTCACCTCCCCCCTCTTCCCCTCCACCTTAACATTTTTTTCTTGCTTCTTTTCTGAGATACTTTACTCTATCCTATGTCTCACCCTCTCCTTTTCCCATTATATTGCTCTCTCACCCCTTAATTTCATTTTTTAGTTATCATCTCTTCATATCCAATTTGCCCTGTGCCCTCTTTATGTGTGTATGTACAAATATATATTCCCTTAGACTACCCTTATACTGAGAAATGTCTCATGAGTTGCAAATTTCTTTCTATGTAGGAATGTAAACAATCCAACTTTACTAAGTCTTTTATAGTTTCTTTTTTCCATTTACATGTTCATGCTTCTCTTGATTCTTGTATTTGAAAGTCAAATTTTCTATTCAGCTATGGTCTTTTCATCAAGAATGCTTGAAAGTCCTCTGTTTGAATGTCCATTTTTCCCCTAAAGTATTATACTTAGTTTTGTGGGTAGGTGGTTCTTGGGTTTAATCCTAGTTGCTTTGACTTCTGGAATATCATATTCTAATCCCTTTGATCCCTTAATGAAGAAGCTGCTAGATTTGATGTTATCCTGCTTGTGTTTCCACAATATTCAAATTTTTCTTTCTTGCTGTTTGCAATATTTTCTCCATGACCTGGGAACTCTAGAATTTGGCTACACTGTTCCTAGGAGTTTTCTTTGGGGGATCATTTCAAGAGATAATTGGTGAATTCTTTCACTTTCTATTTTACCCTCTGGTTCCAGAATATCAAGGCAGTTTTCCTTAATATTTTCTTGAAAGATGATTTCTGGGCTTTTTTTTTTTTGATCATGGCTTTCAGGTAGTCCAATAATTTTTAAATTTTCTCCCCTGGATCTGTTTTCCAGGTCAGTTGTTTTTTCAATGACATATTTTAAATTGTCTTCTATTTTTTCATTACGTTGGTTCTTTATTATCATTTCTTGATTTCTCATAAAGCTATTAGCTTCCTTTTGCTACATTCTAAATTTGAAGGAATTATTTTCTTTGGTGATCTTTTGGATTTCCGTTTCCATTTGGCCAATTCTGCTTTATAAAGCATTCTTCTTCTCATTGCCTTTTTGGACAGCTTTTAGCATTTGGGTAAGTCTATTTTTTTAAGGTGTTAGTTTCTTCAGTATTTGGGGGTGTCTCCTTTAGCAAGCTGTTGACTTGTTTTTGTTTTTTGGAGGGGGTAATGCAGGTAAATTGGGGTTAAGTGACTTGCCCAAGGTTGCATGGCTAGTAAGTGTTACATGTCTGAGCCAGATTTGAACTCAGGTCCTTCTGACTGCAGGGCCAGTGCTCTATTCATTGTGCCACCTAGTCACCTCTGTTTACTTTGTTTTTCATGATTTTCTTACATCGTTCTCATTTCTCTTCCCAATTTTCCTGTACTTCTCTTACTTGATTTTCAAAATCCTTTCTGAGTTCCTCCATGGCCTCTGACCAATTCGTATTTTTCTTGGAGGCTTTGGATGTAGGACTTTTGACTTTGCTGTCTTCTGCTTTTGATCATCTTGTTACCAAAGTAAGATTGTGTAGTCTCATTTTTAATCTGTTTACTCATATTTCCAGGCAATTCCTTGACTTTTGAGCTCTTTGTCAAGGTAGGCCTCTGCTTTCAGAGTGGAGAATGCTCTGTCCCAATTTTCAATGTTTTACATGGCTGTTGTCAGAGCTACTTCTAGGTACCTGTAAATTTTCAGTTCTTCTAAGGTGGTATAATCAAAGGAGAGGTGATTACTCCTTTCCTGGTTTGTATTCTGGTCTGTGAATGACTACAAGCACTCTTTTCTACCTTAGAACTGTGATGATTCCCTCTCCACAACCGCCACAAACTTTGTTACACCAGTGCTCCACCTAATCCCAAGACCACCACCCAAGACTGTGACTCATATCCAAGCAGGGCAAAGCAAGAAAATTCTGCCTCAGTGCCAGCAAAGAGGTTCCTGCAGTCACCCTCTGGTCAGCTGCTTAATTCCACCACCATTTGTGTGCCTGGAGCTCTGGAAGCAGCTACTGTTGCTGCTACTGCTGTTGCTGCCATCTCCTGTCACCCAGGGGCTAAGGCTGGACGAAGCTCTTCTCTCACCTAGTCTGACAGTTTCCCCACTGACCTTCTACTTTGTCTTTGGCATTTGTGGATTGAAAATTCTGGAAACCACCAAAGCTACCAGTGATTCAGTCACCTGAGGCCTGCTCTGGCCTGGTCTGTGCCAGCTCAAGCCAAACTGTATTGTGCTCTGTTCCCAGCCTGGTGTGATGGAACGTTCCTGTCAGCCTTCCAGGCTATCTTGAGCTGGAGAGGGGTTTCACTCTGTCATTTTGTGGGTTCTGTAGCTTGATAATTTTAAAGTAATTTTTTTATAGAAATTTGGAGGGGTTTGGGGGAGAGGTCAAATAAATTTCTGCTTTTACTCAGCCATCTTGACTCTGCCCCACCCCCACCTTGATGTTTTAAATTTGTGTGTATAACAATTTTCCAAAAGTCATTCTTTCTGATCTCTTTCTATTTGATTTTCTGCCCAACTCACCTCAAAATGATAATGCCTCTGTGCTGGATTTACAGTTTTTGTTTTAAAAGTTTATCCTTATAAAATTATCATTAGACATTCATTTAGGAATTTAATTTTTAGGACAGGCTCTGTGAATACCAGCCTATGGTATTCTAAAATAAAATTGTGGGCCTTTTAAATGTATGTAATCTTGGAACTAAGAGCAAAATGTCTAAAGTTTCTAAGGGTAGGCTCATGCTGTGATCTCATTGGAACAAATTAACATAGCATGGAACCATAAACACTGTTAGTCAAATTCTCTGTGTTCCTAAGAAATGATAGGGTCATAGAGTTAAAGTTAGAGGGGAACAGGGAGACCTTCAGCCAGTCCTCTCATGTTGCAGATAAGAAAACTAAGACTTGGAGAAGTTACTGATTGTCTCAGGGTAAAAACAAAAACAAAACAACAACAACAACAAAAACTAGTGTGTGAGATAGTGTTTTAATGAATATCTTCCTGACCAGCACTCTAAACTCTGAGACATCTAAGAACTTTCAAGTTGTTTTTTTTTTTGGAGGGGCAATTGGGGTTAAGTGACCTGCCCAAGGTCACACAGCTAGTAAGTGTTGTGTCTGAGTCCGGATTTGAACTCAGGTCCTCCTGACTCCAAGGTTGGTGCTCTATTCACTGTGCCACCTAGCCGCCCCTGAGAAGTACTTTCAAAACCATTTAGAATCATTTAACAAATGGGAAAACTGAATCCCAGATGTGTGATTTACCTAACGACACAAATCAAGTTAGGGTCCTAATTGGGGCTAAAATCCTACAATGGTTACTGTTATGTTTTTTTTTTCAAATATAGCATGGTTCTAATATATCAGGTGTTAATTGGTTAACCAGTCTTATTAGTATTTTACAATTAGGGAAATTGGGTATGTAATATTTGAACAGCATAATGAAGAAAGAGTTTTTGGCAAGTCAGAAAAAAAGACCTATTTAAAAGTAAAATGGTCTGATTTTGCATGTTATTGTTTTGTTTGTTTTCTTTTGTTTTTCCAATTATTGGTAGTCTTGTTGCAAACGTTGGATGATCACTTTTCTGGTGTATTAAAAAGAATTATTTTTCAGGTCTGAAGTGGATTAAATGCAACTGAAGTTCCTTCCAACTTTGGCATTTTGTGATTCTATAATCACATTATTTGAGGCCATATTATACCAACCAGAATAAACAGGAATTTTACAGACAAATTTAGTGAAGAATAACACTGTTAGTGGTGCTTAACACAGTACGGGGCACATAGTACACACTTAAGTAATGTTTATTGATTGATTTAAAGACACTTTTAGAGGAAAATGCTGCAGTAGGTTGGCAAGAATCCTCAGTGTGTTTAGCATATTTCTTTAAGGTAATTTTATTCATTTTTCTAAGGTTATAATATATGTGATGATTGGATCATAGGCTTAGATCTGCAAGGGACCATAGAGTCCACACCAGTCCCCATTTAATAGATGTAGAAACTGAAGCACAACAGTGAATAAAGGACCAGCCCTGGAGTCAGGAGGACCTGGGTTTGGATCTGTCCTCAGACACTTAACACAAAAACTAGCCGTGTGACCTTGGGTAAGTCACTGAACCCCAATTGTACTCAAAAAAAAAAAAAGAGAAACTGAAGCACAAGAAGTTAATTTCCTTGCCCAGGATGACAGAACTAGTATATGTCTGAGGCAGGTTTTAACTCATTTTGACTCTATGTCCAATGCTCTATTTTTATTTGTCAACCTAAAAAAAAAAAGCAAACCTGAAATAATTAAGCTAATTTCCCCCCAAAATAACTTTGCTTAAAAATGATAGATAAAATTCCATTTGTGAGGCTATTCTTTTTTTTTTAAATAAAAAAAATTTATATTTGGTGTACTCTGTTCAAATGCTAATGGGAAGAATCATCTGTTATTAAACTCCAAACAAAAAAATGATTTATATGTCGGAATATCTGAATTTTATTATCTGGCTTTGCCATTAAATATGTGATTCTAGTCAAGTCATTTGTCCTCTCTGGTCTTGTTCCTCATCTGTAAAAAGGGGATTAGACTAGATGATTTCCATCATCTTTTCCATATCTCAAATTTTATGATGTTATTGGCAATATAGAGTTTATTAACAGTTGACTTTTGGAATCAAAAGAGAGGGCCCTATTTATCCAAATTTAACTGCATAACTTTTATATTAAATTGAATTACACATTGAGAATGTTCTGCTACATATTTACCTATTTATGAGTTTTAGCTTGTTTGTGATATGTTTGCTGCAAAAATCCAGTCAGGAGCTGGGCAGCTCTGCTAGAACTACAGGCTAACCCTGAGTGCTCACTCCATTCACTTTGAACCCTTGTCTAAGGGACACCATCATATATCTCCAGTTATCAAATAATTCAGGTGCATTTTTTTAATGTACCAACACAGAATAAGAACACACAATGTACTTATGACTCCACCTGGCATAAGTTCATTAGATAAGAAAGTATGCCCATTTTGTAATCATCCCCTTACTGTTTAGCCCTCAATATTTACACTTATTTATTCATCACTGACCCTGGCATAATCCCCATCATATTCCCTAAAGGACCAAGTGTGATCAGATTGCATAGGGTGTCACTGTATAGATGTAGATGTCAAAATAGCCAGTGGGCATGTGTGTGTGTGTGTGTGGGGGGAAGTTATTTACATGATATTTACACTTTTTTTTTAAGTAACAAATGGAATTCAAAAGTGAAACAATAAACTTCCTAATGGAATACAATTAGCAGACTCCTAAAGGGAAAGTAAGTAAATAAATAATGCAGAAATCCCTATCACTTAGGGCTAGATTAAGTAGTACATGAAATTTATTTTTAAAGTAAGGTCTGCATGTGTACTTGGACCTAAAACTTTTTAATTTTGGATTTCTCTCTTCTGCTCCTAATTCTGGGAGAGCTTGAGGTAGAGAAGAGAAATGTTAAAGGTAAATCCTGCTCTGTTTTCATTCCATAAATATTTTATGATAAATAAATTAATGGAAACACGGGAGTCAAATGAAGTCAACTCCATTAGCCCATGGAAAGCATAATTATAATCAGGTTGATTCCAACACAAGGGCATCTTTCATTTTAACAGAGAAAAGAAATGTTTGACAATTAACAGTTTCCAAATTAGCTTGATGGGAGAAAACCTACAATAGAGCAATCCATTACTTACTAATGAAGTTACATTTCATAAAGGATTCCCTCCAAGGAATTTCCTTGTGAAATAATATTTATGTACAGTTTAGCAGAGGTGAGCATTGATTGCTTATCTCAATTGCAAATTTAGCAAGCTCCCCAGAGGAAAAAGCACACAGATTGTTTGCCTGAATTGTTGTGGGTGTTTTAAAATTCTGATGAAAAGCTATTTAAAAATAGAAACCATGTGGGCTCCTTTATTTTGCTTGAAGGGAATGTTGCTAATTTTTCTATAAAAAGTCAATGAAATTGGTATTTGCATTTTGCCTACAAACTGGCAATGACAAAAATATGAATTAAATTAGTAGGTCTGTTAAACACATTAGTTCAACACTGTTCATCATGGCAAAATCATGGCAAGTGATAATGGCTCCATAGAAGATAATATCTTCAGTATTTGAAGATGTGATAAAACAAGGTGATTCTGCCCCCGTTCTCACGTTGGTAATGAGGCTGATTCAAAATTAATCATTCAAAACTGTTCAATAGGTCTGCTGTATTCTAGACTATATTTTGAATTTCCAAATGCCTTTAAGTAATTTATACTCTTTTGGATATAGAGCTAGTTTCATCTCAAAACCTACCTTTGCCACATGTTGGCTGTTTAAACATAGAAAAGTGACTTAATTTCTCCATAGAAGATGTTGATGTATTTCACCTATAGAGGAGAAATCAGGGATTCTTAGATTCTTAGAGAAAAGTGATTCCTGAAATAATGAAGCTTCTATTAATATATGATAAGTTTGGTATATTTGATGTCCATGATATGATATATTTGATTTCATTAAAACATTTTACAACACATATGTTACTGTCATACAAATAGTCATGTAATAAGAGCCATTCTGATTGGGTGGTCTATCAGTTATAAGACACAATTCCCTTCTGCTTCATAGATACACCATACACTTCTCACTCATCTTCCTCTCCCTCCATTATGATTCCCTTTACCCCATTGCTAGCTAAGACTTCCTCTTCCCTTTGCTCATTTCTCCTTTTCAATTCCCCTAATAGTCAGACTAGATTGAGTTACTTATTAGCAGGATTGTCAGCGGAACGAGGTAAGGAGAGGAGGGAAGACAGGTGTCTTAATGCCTGTAACCATCATCCCCACCTCCCCTGCCCCCAAGTCATCTTCTTTCTCCTCACTTCCACTGACCCTTTACTAATTTCACTTCAGTGACCTATCCTCTCCGTCAACTCCATAGCACATGCCATTTGGTCTGACTTTCTCATTTTATAGTTAAGGAAACTGTGAGTGGGGTATTAAAAGATTGTTTTTGTTTTTTTTACATACTTTTTTTTAATATTGAGTTCCAAATTCTCCCTCTCCACCCAGCCTCTCCCCAACTCACTGAGAATACAATGTTAAATGATTTGCTCTAAGTCTCACAGTCTAATTACAATCTGAAAGCTCGTCTTCTGTCCAACTACTGTGATTAAATGGTCCAGATAGCCCAAACTTAATTTTCCCCCAAAAATAGACCTTATTTTAATCAGTTTTGTATGCAAAGAGTTTTATAATCCTATACTTATAGCTGACTTTCCTTATAACATACATGTGAAAAGAGAGAAATTATTTGATTTATTTACTTATATTGCTGGTGTTGAGCCCTGAAATGAACTGAACTCATTTTTAGAGGAAAAAGGCATCTTTAATTGATATAAAGAGTTGAGAGCCTAAGGCAAGGGTGGGGAACCTGTGGCTTGGAGACCATATGTGGCCTTGTAGGTCCTTGAGTGTGATGCTTTGATAGTTTTACAGAACAATTTTTTTTTTTATTAAGGGTATTTGTTCTGTGAATTTTGGATTCAAAGGGCCATACTTGAGGACCTAGAGGGCCACATGTGGCCTTGAGGCAGCAGGTTCCCCACCCTGGTCTAGAGTATCACCATGTATCTGAATATGTGAGTGTCCACAGAGAAAATGTATTGAAAGGTTTTCCTACATTTAGGAAGAAAGGGCAGGGGTGAGGTGGGGAGGGATGCCTAGAACTATCTAGGGCTTCTCTTTGAGCAACTGTTAGAATGGGCTTTTTACAAAGAAGGGCATATTACATTTGATATTAACAATATTAAAATTAGTGTTCCTATTACCAGCTTCTAGTGTAGTGCCTAGCAGATAGTAAGGAAGGCCTTAATAAATGCCTGTTGATTGGATAATTAGTTAATTAATCTCTGTTTTTTATGGTTTTTAGTCATAAGAGTGTCCAGGAAACTTAACAAAAGTACAATGACTTTACTTCAAAGATAGCTAGGAGAGTACCCATGAAGTTACACTCTTTCACCAAGGGTTTAAACTTTAATTGAAAGCAACAGTTCGTTGTGAACATTAGCAGCGGAAGTAAAATCAGAGTATCTAATCCTTGAGACCAATAGAAGAAAAGAAAGAGAATATCTGGAGAGCTGTCTGAAGACTAAGAAATTTTCCAGGGGCCTTTGCAGGAATGAGTTATTATTTCCATATATTGGACCTCACAGTATTTTTGTTACTCTTTTGTTTTTTTTACTTTTTGGAGGGAGGAAGGTAGGGCAATTGGAGTTAAGTGACTTGCCCAAGGTCACATGGCTAGATTTTTGTGTTAAGTTTCTGAGGCCGGATTTGAACTCAGGACCTCCTGACTCCAGGGCTGGTACTCTATTCACTTTGCCATCTAGCTACCCCTTACTCTTCTTTTCAATTGTCCTTCCTAGTCCCCTCACTTCAGGGTTGTTGTCTAGGTCAAGTGAGATATATAAAATATGTAAAGAACTTTGCAAACCTAAAAAACATTAATAAATGCCAATTATTATTATTAGTCTGTAGTAACTATTCCTCTCCACTATGATGATAAATTCATTTCTGGAGTTTCCTACTACACTTCTTCTGAGTTCAAACAATTTTTATAGAGCAATTCAGGAGTGTACTGGTAATTATTTAACAACTGGGGTCTCTAGGAAAAAAAACATACACAGAATGTATGTTAATTTACATGGGTATGTTAATTTGCATTATTATAACTTTCTTAAGTAAACCATTTTTTTGGTCAAATTCAGGTAGAAAGGGATATCACTAACTTGGGAAACCAAAAGTTAATGTTTTATATGTTATGTTATATTTTTATTTTTAAAATATGCCTCAATTACATTTTAATCCTGTTCCTCCTATTCAGGAGTTTTACAGACCTGTTGCAGAATATGGAGTCTGATACCTCTGGTCTAAACAATAAACAAACAATAAATTATGATCTAATTTGTTTTTATCCTCTTTTTATCTTGCTACTCACAGCCCTGACAGCTAAAATCCCTGTTTTGGGCCATAATAATCAATACCAAATTACAAGAACTGGTAGTTCCCTCTTCCCAAGCTTGGCAGTAAGGCAATAGAATCGATAGAGATTCTCTGATGTTGGAAGCCTGCATTCACTCTGATTCAAGAGACTTGTCCCTTGAAAAGAAATGTAGAATCAGAGAGAGTTTAGATGAATTCATGCAAATATTTCACTGATGAAAGTGTACAATGTTAAATTTTTACATTCTTGATATTCAGTATTTATTTATTTATTTTCATTACCTATTTGTTCCTTCATTCGTCTATAGATCAATTTACTTAACTTATTCATTTATATATTTATTTATATATTCATTTACTCATTTATCTATTTTTTTTTGTTTATTTCTTTTTTTCTATTTTAAAGAATGGGTCTTTCCATCCCACCCACACTGAAAGGATACTAGTAGTAGCATGGAGCCAATCCTACCACTGATAAGCAAATGACTTTTGAACTTCATTTCTAAACTGAACAAGCTCACTCCTCTTTAGGTGGCTCATGGAGGCCACACCCCAATTACCATATTGATGACAAATTTAGTTTGAATGTGCTCAATCTGTATAGCTCATGGAAGCTCAGAACCCAGCCTTTGCCTTCCTAGTAACTTGTATCACAAGCACCACCACCACAAGCACCACCACCACAGTTTCTCACCATGTTTATAAGACTGTCTCAGCATATTGTCATACAATATGGTCACTAATCAAAACAATGTTGAGTTTTTCTAAATAAAGTATCAGAACATACCTCTCTGAACTATATGTGTGTGCATAAATGCATATCTATATATACATATGTGTGTATATGTATATGCACTACACAATAGACTTTGCATACATAGACACATGTATGTACATACATGTACATGTATACAAATACATATAAACATGTGCATATGTATACATACACATATACTTTGTAATTTATTAAATGTTCATGTGTTCTGGTATCCTTTGTATTTATAAGTGAGGTGATATTTGTCTGAAGGTGTATATAGCACTGTACGATGTAATATACTACTGAAAATGAGGAGTTAAGAATTCAAGTTTGACTTTGTCACAAACTAATATGACTTTAGGCAAATCACTTAAACTATTTATATAAATAAAATGGCACAAAAAATAGGAGTGGAACTGTACAAAGGAAGAGCACCAGTGTGGCATATATAGTGTTGTCTGTGAGATGGTGGATAAGTCACTTAACTTTTAATAGCCTTAGTCATCTCATTTGTAAAATAGAGAAAATAAGGCCTGTAGTACTTCTCTTCCAACTGGATAATCCTGAAATAATGTTTGCAAATTACTACATAAATGTCAACTATTATCATGACTGTTTCTAGGGAAGTGGTCCCCATTGTTCTTCTTTCAACTAACCCTATTGAGATCAACAAAAACAATCAATGTTGTGAACACCTTATGTGTTTTAACATATTGATACATTTTTTTAGATTTACTCATTCAAGGCTTATAATAATTGTAATGATAACTTAAAAATATGTAATATAATATATGCAATATATTATAGCATACTGTATATAATATATGACATAATATATCATAATACATTATTATATAAAACATAATGATGACTTATAACTGTAATAACTTTGCACCAAAAAATAAGATGAAAATTTGTATCATCATTAAAACATATAAAATTTTATTCTACCTGTAATTATTAAAATTATAAATTTAAAATTATAAAAACTAATGAAAAATAATTGCAAATATCTTATGTGAGACATTCTAAGAGAATGAAAAGAAGTGATCTAGTAAGACTTCATATGCTTATTATTATATCTATTTTAAATTTGATTATTTTACATCTCTTATTGAATATGAATAACATTTCAATGAAATGTTCCAAATAAATCTTGGAATATGTTTAACATAATAGAATATTTATACAGGAACTAGATTTTGATATTGGACTTTTTAAAATTTGAATAAAAGATTTGCAGTATTTGTCTAAAGACCAGGCACTGTCTTTAATTTAATTAATTAATAGATTTATTAATTAATAATGTCTTTAATTACACATCAAGTTTTCCTCTGGAGGTGGATAGAATTTTTCATCATGACTATTTTGGAATTGTCTTGGGATCATATTGATAAGTGTAGCTAGGTGTTTCATGACTGATGATTGTTACAATACTGCTGTTACTGTATACAGTGTACTGCTTTTATTCACTTCACTTTGCATCAGTTCATATAAGTCTTCCAGTGTTTTATTTTTTTCTAAAATCATCATGCTCAGCAATTTTTATAGCACAATAGAAATCCATCACACTCATGTACCACAACTTATTCAGCCATTTCCAAATTCGTGGACATCCCCTTAATTTCTAATCCTTTGCCACCACAAAAAGAATTGCTTTAAATGTTTTTCATACAAATAGGTCTTTTTTTTCCTTTTTTAGGATTTCCTTAGGATACAGACCTAGTAGTGACATTGCCATATCAGAGTATGCACAGTTTTATAGCCTATTGGACATAGTTCCAAAATGTTATTCAGAATAAATGTACCAGTTCACAACTCCACCAACAATGTATTAGCTTTCCTATTTTTCCACATCCCCTTCAGCATTTGTCATTGTCCTTTACTGTCATATTAACCCATTTAATAGGCATGAAGTGGTAACTCATAGTTGTTTTAATTTTCATTTTTCTAATCAATAGTGAGTTAGAACATTTTTACGTGGTTATTGATAGCTTTGATTTCTTATTCTGAAAACTGTCTGTTCATATCCTTTATGATTTATCGATTGGATAACTCATTTTTTTCTAAATTTGTCCCAGTTCTCTATGTATTTGAAAAATGAGCCCTTTATGAGAGAACATATATATGTATATATATACATATATATATATATATATATATATATATATATATATACATACACACACACACATACAGACACACACATATTTTTCTGGTCTCCTACTTTATTTCTATTTTGGCTTCATTGCTTTTCTTTGTGTGCAAAAACTCTCTTTCTTTTAATTTCATGTAAACAAAATTATCCATTTTACTTACCATGATCATGGGACCATGTTTGGGCATTAACTCTTCCCTTCTCCACAGATCTGATGGGAAAGCTTTTCATGCTGCCTTAACTGATTATTATATAATCCTCTGAGAATAAATCATGCCCCCATTTTGATCTTATCTTGGTATGCAGCATGATATGTTAGTCTATGCCTGTCATTCAGTCATTTTCATTCATGTCTGACTTTTTGTGACCCCATGTAGTCTTTCTTAGCCAAGATACTGGAATGGTTTACCATTTCCTTCTCCAGCTCATTTTACAGATGAGGAAACTGATGTAAACTGGTTTAAGTTACTTGTCCAGGTTCACACAGATGGTAAATGTCTGAGGCCAGATTTGAATTATGGAAAATGAGTCTTCCTGAGTTCAGGCTTGGCACTTTATCTACTGTACCCCCTTACCGCCAATGGTCTATGTTCAGTCTCTGCTAAGCTATTTTTGTCCAAAACTAAGTTCTTTCCCTCAAAGCTTAGATTTTTGGGTCTATCAAACTCTAAACTACTATGTGTATTATGTACTTAATATATTCCACTGATTCATCATTCTCATTTCTTTTTTAATTCCAGATGATTTTGAGGATTATAATTTAGTAATATACTAAAATACTGCAAGGCCACTTTCCTTTAACTTTTTATTTTCATTAATTTCTTTGATAATTCTAAACTTTTGTTATTCCAGATGAATGTTGCTGGCTTTTTTCTAGCTCTTTAAAATGTTTTGTTGGTGGTTTGATTTGTATGGCACGGAATAAGGGAGGATTATCATTTTTATTATATTGTCTTGGCCCACCCATGAGCAATGAATATTTCTCCAATTCTTTAAATCTCTCTTACCCTGTGTAAAAAGTGTTTTGTATTTATTTTCACACAGTCCCTGGGTGTGTCTTGGAAGGTAGACTCCCAAGTATTTTCTATCATCGGCAGTTACATTAAATGGAATTTTTCTTTTATCATTGCCTGATTTTGTTTTGGAGGAGGTGTCATATATAAAACTACTGATAATTTTTGTTGGTTTATTTTTTCTCCTGCAAACTTGCTAAAGTTATTCATTGTTTCAAGTAGTTTTTAGTTGATTCTCTAGAATTCTATAGGCATGCCACCATATCATCTGAAAAAAAAAATAATAGTTTTGTTTCCTCGTTACTTCTTTTTATTATTGTTATTATTTTTGCTTTTTGGAGGGCAATTGGGGTTAAGTGACTTGCTGAAGGTCACACGGCTAGTTTTTGTGTTAAGTGTCTGAGGTCAGATTTGAACTCAGGTCCTCCTGACTCCAGAGCTGGTGCTCTGTTCACTGCACCAACTAGCCACCCCATTTCTTTTTATTCTTTTATTTCTTTTTTTCAGTCTTTGCTATAGACTGAATTTATAATACAATACTGAATAGTAATGATGATAATTGACATCCATGTTTCACTCCTGATCTTATTGGGAAGGTTCCAAATTCATACCTGTTACAAATAGTATCTCTTCTTGTTTCAAGATACATGCTACTTATTATTTAAAGAAAGCTTTCAGAGGCAGGCCGAGAGCCCAACCCTGTGGAGGGCACAGAGGCCGGCCAGGAAGCATGGCCTGATCAACAAGGCTGCAAGTTGTCCCACCAAGCACAAGGGCCATTACCAGGCCTACCAAATAGGGGTTATAAAAATAAACCCACATAAATCCTCGACATTCCTGTATATTTCTAATGAAATCCAACAGCAAGAGATACAAAGAGAAATCCCATTTAAAGTTACTGTAGACATTATAAAATATTTGGGAATCTACCTGCCAAAACAAACCCAGGACCTATATGAACACAACTACAAAACACTTTTCACACAAATAAAGTCAGATCTAACTAATTGGAAAGACATCAATTGCTCATGGCTGGGTCAAGCTAATATAATAGAAATGACAATTTTACCTAAATTAAATTATATATTTAGTGCCATACCAATCAGTTTACCAAAAAACTACTTGATACAGCTAGAAAAATAATAGTAACAAAATTCATTTGGAAGAACAAAAGGTCTAGAATATCAAGGGAATTAATGAAAAGGAATGCTAGGGAAGGTGGACTAGCTATACCAGATTTTAATCTATACTATAAAGCAGCAGTCCTCAAAACTACTTGGTACTGGCTGAGGAATAGAGCAGTGGATCAATGTAATAGATTGGGTACAGGAGACTCAGCAGTCAATGACTATAGTAATCTACTGTTTGATAAATGCAAAGACCCCAGTTTTGGGGATAAGAACACACTATTTGACAAAAACTGCTGGGAAAACTGGAATATAGTATGGCAGAAACTGGGCATAGACCACTATCTAACACCATATATCAAAATCAAGTCTAAATGCATGCATGATCTAGGTATAAAGGCTGATACTTTAAGCAATCTGGGAAAACAAGGAATTGTTTGCCTGTAAGATTTTTGGAGAGGGGAAGACTTTATGACCAAACAAGAATTAGAGAGCATTATAAAATTGCAAAATGGATAATTTTGATTACATTAAATTGAAAAGTTTCTATACAAACAAAGTCAATGTAACCAGGATTAGGAGGGAAGTGGAAAATTGGGAAAGGATTTTTACAACCTATGTCTCTGATAAAGGATTCATTTCTAAAATATACAGAGAATTGAGTCAAATCTGTAAGAATACAAGTCATTCCCCAACTGATAAATGGTCAAAGGATATGAACAGGCAGTTTTCAGAGGAAGAAATTAAAGATAACTATAAGCATATAAAAATGCTCTAAATCACTATTGATTAAAGAAATGCAAATCAAAACAACTCTGAAGTACCACATCTCACCAATCAGATTGGCAAAGATGACAAAAAAGGAAAATGACAAATGCTGGAGAGGATGTGGACAAATTGGAACACTAATGCATTGCTGGTGGAGTTGTGAACTGATGCAACCATTCTGGAGAACAATCTGGAATTATGCCCAAAGGGCTATAAATAATTTCATACCCTTTGACCCAGCAATACCACTTCTAGGGCTGTATCCCAAAGAGATCACAGAAATGGGAGGAAGACCCATATGTACAAAAATATTTATAGCAGCTCTTTTTGTAGTGGCAAAGAATTGGAAATTACGGAGGTGCCCATCAATTGGGGAATGGCTGAACAAGTTGTGGTATATGTGTATAATGGAATACTATTGTGGTATAAGATATGAGGAACAGATGGACTTCATATCTACCTGGAGAGGCTTATACAAACTGATACTGAGTGAGAAAAGTAGAACCAGAAGAAATTTGTACACAATTACAGACACAACGTATGTGTGACAACCAACTTTGATAGATTGGACTCTTCTCAGTAATTCAGGGTTATAAGTAAACCCCAAAAGTCTCATGATGGAGGGAAATGTCTACATCCAGAGAAAGAACTGAGTTTGAATCCAGATTGAAGCAAACTACCTACTCAGTTTCTTTTTCTTGTTTGTTTGTATTTCCTCTTTCCCATTGTTTATTCTATCTGATAAAATCCCTCTTTATGACCTGACTAATGACAATGTGAAAGTATTTGCAGATTCTATACTTGGTTGTATGCCACCATGGGGGGAGGCAGGAGGAGAAGGGAGAGAAAATTTGAAACTCAAGGAATTGTGGAACTGAATCTTGTAAACTAAAATTAAACAAATTAATAAAGACAAAAAAAAAGTTTGAGTTATGCCCCTAGAGACTATATGCCAATAATATTTTTAATAGGAAAGAGTGTTGTATTTTGTCAGAGGCTTTTCTGCATTTATTGATATAATCATGATTTTTGTTGTTTTTGTGATTGATATGGTCAGTTATGCTAATAGTGTTTTTCTAATATTGAACCAGCTTTGCATTCTTCCTGGTCATGGTATAGGATCTTCATGATATTTTGCTGCAATATCCTTGCTAGTATTTTATTCAAATTTTTACCTAAATATTCCTTAGGGACATTGGTCTATAGTTTTCTTTTTTGTGTTTTATCTCCGTCTAATTTAGGTGTAAAAACTGTATTTGTTTCATAGAAGAATAGTGTAGAATACCTTTTTAACCCATTTTTTCTTAAATGATGTAGTATTAAGATTAATTATTTCTTAAATGTTTGACAGAATTCATTTTACATCTATCTGGTCCTGTGATTTATTTTCTTAGGAAGCTAATTTGTGACTTGTTCAGTTTCTTTTTTTATTTTATTTTATTTTTTGGAAAGCAACGGAGGTTATGACTTGCCCAAGGTCACAAGGCTACTGTTTTTGAGTGTTAAGTGTCTGAGACCGCATGTCAACTCAGGTTCTCCTGACTCCAGGGCAGGTGCTCTATTCACTGCACCACCTGGCCACTTCTCAGTTTCTTTTCTTTTAGAGGGATAACCTCTTAAATATTCTTTTTTCCTCTTTTGCTAATCTAGACAGTTTATATTTTTTGCAAATATTAATCCATTTGACTTAAATTTTCATTTTACTGGCATATAATTAGAAAAATAACTCACAATAACTGCTTTTATTTCATTTCCATTAGTGGTGAATTCCTCCTTTTTATATTTTACTCTGGTGGGTTTTTTCTTCTTCCTTTTTTTGGAAATCAAATTAAAAACATTTAATTCTTTTTAAATAAAACTCACTGCTAATTTTATTATTTTAATTTTTGAAAGTTAAATTTTATTATCACTTAAATTTTTTTTTCAGAATTTCCATTGTGGTGTTTAATTGGGCAGTTTAAATTTGTTTTTGTTATTTTACTTTTTTTAGTTTTATGCTGTTTTTTTTTATTTATTTTCTCCCCCCCCTTTTACTGATGTAACATTTCCCTCTACTAAATTTACTCTCATTTTTTCCCTAATAAGTTTCCCCCTAATTACAATTTTGATTATGTCTCACAGATTTTGGCATGTTGTCTCATGGTTGTCATTGTCTTAATGGCAATTATTGATTCTGTCTATGATTTGTTCTTTGGCCCACTCATTCACCAGTATTACATTATTTAATTTCCAAGTGATTTTTTTAAAAGCAATTGGGGTTAAGTAACTTGTTCAAGGTTACATGGCCAGTTATTTCTGAGTGTGGTGCGAAGTATCTGAGCCCAGATTCGATCCCCAGGTCATCCCAACACTGGGTCCAGTGCTCTTACTTGCTGAGCCACCTGGCCGCCCCTCAAATGATTTTTAATATGTGCTTTCCTCATCCTTTTTTCAATTTAATATTTATTGCATTATGCTCTGAAAATGGTGAATTTAATATTACTACTTTTCTGGACTTGTTTGTGAGGTTTTTATAACTTAATACATGGTCAGTTTTGGTATAGATGACATCTACAACTGAGAAAAAGGTGTGGTCCTTTCTCTTCCCATTTAATTTTCTGCTGAGATATATCATATCCAACTTTTCTAAAAAAATTAAAATCCAACTTCTTTCTTATTTGTTTTATACTTAGAATTATTTATCTCTTTGAGGGAAAACATGTGGTGGCATTTTTATTTCCTCCTGTAACTCATTTAATTTTTCTTTAAGAATTTTAATGCTATGGTATTTGGTGCATGTATGTTTAGTATTCATTTTACTTCGTTGTCTATGTGTAATAAGAATGTAAATTTGGAAGATCTTCCCTGCCCCTAGGCTAAAATGCACCTGGAGCCTGGGGTGGGAGGCTTGTTTTTCAGTAGATACTTCTTGATTGGCTAGTGAGTCAATAAGGTTGTTACATTCTCTGAGCCAGGAAAAGGCTATATAAGCCCTGATGTGTAGCTTTGTTTTGGGACTCACTTTGAGAAGTGTTCTGTGGTTTGATCTGAATTCTGGGAAGCCGTTGTTGAGAGTCCCCCGGCTTTGAAAAACCCAGAATGTGGAAACCCAGATGTTGACTGGGTATGGATGTAATGGTTGGACAATTTGGAAATCTGTCTACTTGATGTTTCTGTCTTGATAATTATGCCTGTATACTTTGAGTTTCAGGGTGCTGACCTTTTCTCCTGAACAAGGTAAACGATATATGTCTGATTAAAGTAAGCTTGTTAACCCATTTTGAGTTGCTTTCCTTTAACAAAGCAGATCCAAGAACCTGTGGTAGCTGCAAACCCTGAGGACGGTTGGGGTGCTTGCTGCTACACTATGGTACCTTTCAGCAATGTTTAGTTTCCCTTCTTGTCTCTCTTAATTACATATTTTTTGCTTTTGTTTTATCTGGGGATCATAATTTCTACCCTTGCCTTTTTTATATTTCAGCTGAAGTGTAATAAATTCTGCCCTAGTGCCTTACTTTAACTGTGTGTGTTTCTATGTTTCAAGTGTGTATTTTTTAAGCAACATATTGCTGGATTCTGGTTTTCTAATATTATGCTGTCTGTTTTTGTTTTATAGGTGAATTCATTCCATTCACATTCACAGCTGTGATGATTTACTATACATTTCTCTCCATTCTATTTTTTCTGTTTTCCCTTCTCTCTTTCTTTTTACACTGTACTCCCTCTAAAGTCTTTCACTTCTGACTACTGCCTCCCTTAATCTATCCTTCCATTTATCTCTCCATCCATCCATCCATCCATCCATCCATCCATCCATCCATCCATCCATCCATTTATCTATCTATCTATCTATCTATCTATCTATCTATCTATCTATCTATCTATCTATCTATCTATCTATCTATCTATCTATCTATATATCTATCTATCTACATGTGCATGTATACACACATATTTATATTCTTCTCTCTTTGAACAAATTAAGATGAGTGAGGTTCAAGTATTGCCCACTTCATCCTTCCATTTCCCCCTGCACTGCAAAAACTCTTCCTGGAATGACTCTTTTATGTAAGATAGTTGTTCTCATCCTTCATCTTCCATCTCCTTTCTCTCACTCCATCCTTTTTTTCATTCATCCATTAAAAAATCTCAACACAACATAATTGACTCATTTCTGTGCCCTCTGTCTATGAACAATCCTCCTAACTGCTATAATAATGATATAGTTCTTAGAGGTTTCTTGCATCCTCTTCCTATATAAGAAGGAAATCAGTTTAGCCTTATTGAGTCCCTTATGATTTCTCTTTCATATTTACCTTTTCATGGTTCTGAAGTGTCATATATTTGAAAGTCAAATTTTTCTATTCAGTTCTGGTCTTTTCATCAGGAATGCTTGAAAGTCCTCTATTTCTTTAAATATTCATTTTCCCCCTCTTCCCACAATGGATTTTACTCAGTTTTGCTAGGTAGGTTATTCTTGGTTGTAATCCTAGCTCTTTCGCCATTCTGAATATTATATTGCAAGTACTCCACTCCTTTAAAGTGAAAGTTGTTAAATATTATGTGATTCTTACAGTGGCATCACACCATTTGGATGCTTATTTATGCTTGTTTGAAGCATTTTCTCTTTGACATGGGAACTTTAGTATAATTTGGCTTTCATATTATTGGGAATTTTAATTTGGATTACTTCCAGGAAGTTATTGGTAGATTATTTCCATTTCTATTATACCCTATGGCTATATGATATTGGGGCAATTTTACTTGATAATTTCTAGAAATATGGCATCTATGCTCTTTTTTATCATGGCTTTCAGACAGTCCAATAATTTTTAAATTTTCTTTCCTTGATCTATTTTCTATGTCAGTTATTTGTTTTTGTTTTTGCTTTTTCTCCCTCTGAGATATTTCACATTTTCTGCTTTTTTCCCATTCTTTTTACTTTGTTTTATTATTTCATAATGTCTCATGGAGTCATTAGCTTCTAGTTGCCCCATTCTGATTTTTAAAGGATTATTTTCTTTAGTGAGCTTTTGTACCTCTTTTTCCTATGTGGCTCATTCTGCTTTTAAAGGGGTTCTTTTCTTTAGTGTAGTTTTATATTTTTTTTATCCATTTGACCAATCTATTTATTTTAAACATTATTTTCTTCACTGTTTTTTTTACTCTTTTACCAAATTGTTAATTGGTTTTTCATTATTTGTTTTATATTACTCTCATTTCTTTTCCCAATTTTTCTTTTTCTCCTTTATTTGATTAAAAAAAAAATATTTTAGCTCTTCCAGGGATTTTTGTTCAGTTTATCCTGAATTAACATTCTTCTTTGAGGCTTCACCTATAACTATTTTGACTTTATTGTCTTCTTCTAGGTTTTTGTCTTGGTCTTCCCTGTCATAATAGTAGAATTTTATGGTGAGGTTCTTTTCTTCTTGTTGTTGTTTACTCATTTTTCTAGATCATTTCTTGACTTTGAATTTTACATTGATATTGGGCTCTTTTCCTGGGCTGCGTGTGTGTGTGCCTGTGTCTGTGTGTTCCTTTTTGTAATTTTTGCATTACTGTTTTCAAAGCTAGTTCTGGGGATTTCGAAGTTTTAACAGGCATGGTAACTTTACACTTGCAAACACAGGTGATGCTGATGCTCAGGGTTCTTGCATAGTTTTAAGCACTTATCTCCAACTTGGAACTGTGATGCAGAAGTTGGTAGAGGTCATGGAGCTTCTAAACAGTGCCTTGATCTGTACTCAGTGCTAGTATAGGGATCCATTATATTCTCTTTCTGAACAGTTGCCCAATCTCCTTACCCTTTTTAATTTTAGAGCTTCTGAAGCTACTCCTGCTGCTGTTCCATATTCCTCCAAGGTTCAACACTGCTGGTGCTGCCACATGGACTCTGGGTCAGACCACACTTCAGTGTCATATACTTCTCCTTATGGCTTGTCTGAGGCTGAAAAGATGTCTAATCTTGTGTTTTTATTGACCCTGCTGCTCCAGAATTTTATTTGAGGAATTATTTTCAAGTTGTTCAGAGTAGAATGCTGGGAGGGCATGGATGCACCTTCTACTCCACTATCTTTCCTCTGACTCTGTAAGTACCACAATTGTGTTTTTAATCACTTTGAAAAAAAGAAACAAAGGCATTTAACAACTTGGACAGGTAATTTAACAGTGTATGTGGAAGAATGTGCTTTATAGAATATAAATAAATGTATGAACATATATATTTTACCATCTTAGGAAAATCAGTTTAAACTTTAATGTTAAACTCTTGTGACTATTTGGAAACAATTTGATGATTGTTGTGGAACTGAACAACCATACACTCAGTCAGAATTGGTCAAAATTGGATTTGATTGCTACAGGAACATCAAAATTATCTTGCACATGATCATGACAGTTTCAAATATCTGCAAAAAAACTTATCTATAATGCTTCTAATACCCATATGCTTGTGTTTATTTTCACAGTGGGAAATATAATATGCACACATATATGTATATAATTGCCCAATTATTTTCTGCTTAAGCCCCCCATTAAGGAATTTCTAGAGAAAATGTCTGGGACCATCATCCCCCAGTGGGTTACACACCACTAACTGGAAACTACCATTGCAAAGCATTTCAGAATGGGAAAA
The DNA here is from genome assembly GCF_028583685.1 of Petaurus breviceps papuanus. NCBI lineage: Eukaryota > Metazoa > Chordata > Mammalia > Diprotodontia > Petauridae > Petaurus > Petaurus breviceps. The sequence goes on along the minus strand of NW_027187341.1, from coordinate 4,045,260 downwards.
TCTCTGCTACTGAAGCATTATAATATTATTATAGTATGGCATTATGGTCTTATTATGGTAGTACTTATTACAAATACATAGCCAATTATATTTCCTCTGGAAGTCTCCTGTTATTTTTCACTCTCTGAGAGGTATTTTTTATTGTTTTACCATCCATAAAATTACTCTGTCTTCTGGATTAAAGATGTAGCTTTTCTTTTAAGCATCCATTGAGTCCCTCCTATCTACCAGATAACTCCTATATACCATAGTTAGTGTGATATGTGCTACAGACACAAAGATTTCTGGGCCTAGTAAGATATTAGATAAAACGAATATTGTCTACCCTTTAAACACATGTTTAAAGAAGGGGATAATAAATTATTTCATTTATTTTTAGCATTTGTTATTCTTATTTTCTCCTCTCTATTGTTCCCCCACAAAAAATAAGACAACAACAACACCCACCTTGATAAAATAAATTGATTCAGGGCGCTTTCTTTTGTTTCATTGGGAAGTGTATCTTGAAAGAAGAAAAATGCTACCTGTCAGCTTCTCAGTTTTGAGAACAGCTAACATGAAACATACTTAGACATGAGCACAATATATTATCTTTATGAAATGACCTATGCAAAGTCTAGTTCACTTGACCATTGTCTTTTTAGACATGACTAATATTTAAATTTTTAAAATCATTTTTAAATCATAAGATGAGCATCTGAGGCTGACTCAAAACACTTAAAACACAAACTAACTTGCAAAACAACATTTACTGAAGCTTAGGCTTAGCTTTGTGTGTGGATAAAACAAATATCTGCTCTTGTTTTCTAGTTTTAGGAGTAATGAAAAGGCCCAGATAGCCCTAAAGTCTTCTGGACCTGCCTGAAATTCCAATATCAGGGCCTTAATCTTTTAATCTAAGGCTCAGATAGTTATCAAAATGCAAACCATTCTGGAGGGCAGTACTATTAACAATTATGGACTGCTCTTAATGAAAAAGGCATTGTGTTATTGTGGTATAAATATGACTTTTGGAGTAAAAGGACCAGGACTGAAATACAAGCCATTATGTGACCTTGGGCAAATTGCCTCACTTTTCTGGGTTTCAATTCCTTATTCTGTAAAATTGAGGTGGTAATGGTGGAAGGGGAAGTGTTTGTATGTGTGTGTATATGTGTGTGTGTGTGTGTGTGTGTGTGGAGAGAGCCTTTGGGTTTGGTGGTTCTAAACTGGTCATTCCATCTCAAAATGCATAATTCCAAGCGTCAGAAAGGTGATTTTAAGGAGTGTCAGGTAAAGATGACAATTAGGATGCTGTGTTCCTGTAGTTTCTTAGTGAAGATGGGGGCAATGTGGGTGTATTGGAGAAGCCACTACCAAAGAGAAAAAGTGAAAGAAAGTGGAGGCTAGGTACAAGGAAGACAAACTTGCCAACTTCACAGTTTTGCCGAGGGCTTGCTCTGGTTGAAACACTGACTGAAATGGTAACACTTTGAAATCCACAGATAGCTAAGGAGTGCCAAATGCACTATAACTGCAAGTCTAACATCTGAGCATATTCGCCCCCAGGCATCATCACATCTCTACCTTCACTGTACTATAGTGATTTGACTAGGAGGCAGAAGGGAAATGAGGAGACACAGGAAATGGTCTCACTAAATTAAACTGAATTGTCATCTGAGCTTAGCCTAAGCTATAGCATCATGTTTCAGATTGTCATGGCAACTCATATTTGAGAGAAAGCAAGAATCAAAACAGATACTTTTCTTGGGTTTGATTAACTGTGAAAAATCCTAGAGAGGGAAAAGGTGGATTCTGATGTAGATTTTAGAGCCCGATTCATTTTAATTGTCTACTTTATGAAATGATTAAGAGTGTAAAAAGGTGCAGTCTAATGCCCCCCTCGCCCCAATTATTCCCACCTTCTACCCTATACATACCTCTCTGGAAATGTTTTTTAAAAAGAAATCTTGTGTTTATAGGGTGGCTTAGTTCATTATCTGTCCTTTGATTAATCCCCATACTGGTTTCAATCCTGCCACCCAGTTGGCAGGTTTCCAGTCTAAATTCCTCATCACTGGATGTCACTGGGTCACTTTAAAAAAAATGTAAGTAGACAGATTGATGAGAAAAGCAATGACTGGGCAGGTCCCCTCTTTTCTTAGGATGTTATAAAGCAGATTTTTCTACCACATGTATAACAAATGGATTCTGAAAAGCTCATAGGAGACAGTTGATATGTTTGTATTTCTTTGCTCCTAGGATTCTTGTCTGTTCATCAAATACCATCTCCTCCAGGAAGCCTACTGTGAGTACCTGGATTGAAGGATCATAGATTTAAACCTGAAAGAGACCTCAGAGGCCACAGAGGCCAATCCCACTCCCATCTCCCTTTTACAGATGAAGAAAATGAAGCCTAGGAAGTTTAAGTGACTTAAGTGTCACATGGTGAGTGTCTGAGGTGGATACAAACCAGGTCTTGCTAATACAAAGCCCTCTACACTATGCTTCCTTCCACTTTCCACCCTTCCACAGACTAAATAATACATTGTTTCCTAACTCAATAATGTGCATATTTAACATAGTGTCTTGTAGCCGTTAATGACTGGTGTTATCACTCTACTGGACTCTAAACCCTTTGAAGGCAGGCTGTCCTCTTTTATCTAATTACCCTTCAGCAACTAGAACAGTGCTCTGAAAACAGTAGATTCCCAATAAAATTTACATACATACACATAGACATGTATACGTGTGTGTGTGTGTGTGTGTGTGTGTGTGTGTGTGTGTGTAGTATGGTGATGTTGAAACAAAGAAAGACATAGGGATGTCCTAAGAGAGCAATTATGCCAAAAACACTAGTTAATTCTCAGTCAATCTGCAACTCTTCAGGATCCAGAATCTGAAAGCAGATTCATTATGACAACTTGCACTGACGTGTTATTTTATACTTTTTCAAAGCAAATTCACATCCATTATCTTATCTGATTCTCACAATACACCCGTGTCATGTTATAGATTGGCCACATATCACCATGCTCATTTATAGATGATGAAATTTGCCTGTGCTCACAATCTTACCTGGTGACTCAGCCAGGATTAGTTTCCTCAACTTCTAACTCCTAATCCCAGGATGTGTCTACCATGCACTCATAGCACCAGGAAAACCCATCCTGATATAAATTGTATTTATATAAAAAGCCTGACTGGTAAATTGAGCATCGCCCCCTCCCTTAACTCACAGAGATAGGATTTTCCATCATAGAAGGTGAAAATTTTGCAAATAGCATCATGTCTACATACCTCAAACTTTCTCTCACTTTATCCCATCCTATAGAAATCTGGTGTCCCCCAAACATTATTTTATATAGCCTGATCTTCAATTATCAATTAATCGATTAAAATACTCATCAAGTACCTACTGTGTGTAAGACAATATGATCAGCTTAGAGAGAAATATAAGACATGATCCCTGGTCTCTTTGTAAATATTCTTACAGTCATTTCACTTTGCTTATAGTCAGGTAGTGGAGATAAAGCACCCATCTTCACATAATTTAGAATAAAAGACACCATATAAATACCAAATGATTTGGTACTGACAATAAGTTTTATAAAGGTTCAGAGAAGGGAGAAATCATGTCTGGCTTGAGAGATTCACAACAGAAGTGAGATATGAATTTGTTCTCAGATATTGAGAAGGGCTTTGATAGGCAGCAGGGGAAAAAAGGACTCAGAGTATGTGTATGTTGAGGGGGTGGTGGATAGTATGGGCAAGAAATTGCAGAGTGTATTTGAGATCAGGGCGAATTTTGCTATTTGAAGAAGTTAGAAGTTTATGGTAGTCCCTAATTTTGATCAGATGCACCCTTCTACTTTACCACCTCTGTTCCTAGTCTGTGAGTTTTTTGCTTCTCTCATCTTATCTTTCCACTGAATAGAATGGACCAGTAAGAATCCCCAAGTTTATAAGCACCCATTCCATAGAACTCCATAAAGAACTTTAAAAATTATCTGTTCTGGGGGCAGAGCTAAGATGGCAGCCTATAAGCAGGAAAACTCCCTGAGCTCCCCCCCCATAACCACCTCAAATATCTATAAATTATGACTCTGAATAAACTTTAGAGCTACAGAACCCACAAAGTGACAGAAACAAATATCCTGCTGAAGGCAGCCTGGAAGGCCAGCAGGAAGGGTCCATTGCAGCTTGCTGGGAGCCAAGACCAGCCCCATGTGAGCCCACAGTTTTAGACTCAGGGCAGCCCCAACCAGCCAGGCCTGGAGGAAGTTTGGGAGAGTGGATCACCAGCTACTGTGGCAGTTTCCAGAATTATCAACCCATAAACACCAAAGGCAAACTAAAAGGGCAGTGTGGAATTTGGGAACAGGGGGACCAAGAGTATGGTCTGGCCTCTGACCCCAGAGGAAGAAGAGGTTGAGGCATGGCAGCTATGTAACCACCACTGCCATGTGGCTGCTTCAGAGCTCCTGGCCTCCAGATTGTAGGGGGACCAAGCAACAAGTCTGAGAGGTAATCACTCTTGCTTTAACCTGCTTGGATCTGGATTGATGGCTTAGGTGGAGGTCTTGAGGTGTGTGATCAGGTGCCAGAGCCTCTGGGGGCTTGAAAGAGGGTACCCGACTAATGGCTCTTGCAGCTGCAAAAACTCCAGAAATTTGAGATAAAGCTCTCCTCTCCAGGAGCAGAGTTCTATTGTGGCAAAGAGCTCAAAAGTCAAGTAATTTAGTGGCAACATGAACAAGCAAGGGAACCAAAGCAAGCATAGAAATACAACTTTGGATTCCTTTTTGGTGACAAAAAGGATCAAAGCAGACAACAGCAGGAAGACAATGAAGTCAGAACTCCTGCACCAAAAACTTCCAAGAAAAATGTGAACTGATTACAGGGCATAGAGGAGCTTAAGAAGGATTTTGGAAACCAAATAAGAGAAGTGGAGGAAAAAATTGAGAAGAAAAATGAGAATGATGCAAGAAAATCAGGAAAAGAGAGTCAACAACCTGACTGAAGAAAATAACACCTTAAAAAACAGACTAACTCAAATGGCAAAAGAGTCCCAAAAATTCAGTGAGGAGAAGAATGGCCAAATTTGCCAGATGGAAAAAGAATCTCAAAAGCTCACTGAAGAGAATAATTCCTTCAGAATTAAATTGGAGCAAATGGAAGCTAATGACTTTATGAGAAATCAAGATACTATTAAACAGATCCAAACAAAAATTATCTGTTCCCACTTTCCTCAACACTATGCTCCTTTGCTTCCAATCCTTATTTTGGTGATATATGACAAGAGCATTAGAGTTGTAATGTTCTGAAAGAAGAGGCAATACCTTACTTTAACTAAAACCTGATGGAAGTGGAAACCCATTGTACAGGTGGTCCTAACCTTCAAATTACCTTCAGGAATGTGTATTTTGCACAATATCCCCATGCCTATGACACCAATTTGGTGTCATCCAAATGCAGGTAAATGTAGGACAGTCTCACCCCATACTGTTGTAGCTCTATTGGCAAATAACTGCCATGGGAACCATAAATCATCATCATCATCATCAATGCTAATAATAATACACATTGCCTTTTGTATATTTCCCCTGAGAATTTTTTCCCCTTTCTGGGTCCTTGTTTCAAAAGGAGGCTTCCTTATTTAAATAATCATTTCAAATATAGTGAAGCAGGAGTTCAGTATTCAAGACTTCAGGACATCACACAGGAAATTTGGATTACTAGACTATTTTATTGCAAAAGAATTTTTAAAACATGATCAGAAGTATGATGTAGTGGATAGAGAACTATCCTCAGACTCAGGAAAACCTGGGTTCAGTTTTCGACCTTGATACACCCTAGCTGTTTTACACAGGCTAAGTTGTTAAACTGCTCATTGATCTAGGCCAGAGGTCTCAAATTGTGACCAGGTCAAGGAACTCAGGTGGCTCATGTCACTCCTGAGTATAGCCAAAACCATTAAAATGTAATGGGAAAATATTTAACAAAATAAAAAAAGTACAATAAAAAAGATAATTATATTTTAAAAGTGCCAATGTATAGCCCATAGGAATCCTTATGTATAATTTACAGGCCCCTGTTTCAATTTCACTTTGATGCCACAGCTCTAGGCAATTCTCTAAAAACTAGAAGTTGCAGAGAAATTGGTGATATGCATTGGTAAGGAATCATCCAAGAGTACACTATAACAATTAAATCACATGTCTAGTCCCTATCTCTCTAAAATTTATATTCAGCAGTTTCTCTCATGATCTACATTCTCTCTTTCTCTTCCTCCCTTCCCTTTTTGAGAAATCAATTTTTCTAGGCCGAGTTCTGTAGTCAGGAACAATTACAAGCCTCCTCTGAATAAAAAGACTTTCTTACCTCTTCGGTTCCATCAGGAGTCTTAGAATTGCTTCCTTTAAAATCTATAGAGTGATATTGCCTGCACTTTTTTCTTTCTCTCCCTTTCATGTTGATTGATCCCTGAGGTGATGTTTCATTCTTTTCATTTCCTTCTTCAGAATGCAGCCCTGCCCCCCCTCCCCATGAAGCCATGTTTACATCTCAGTGTGAGAAGCTACTTTCAAACCATGTGACAAGCTTCACTAGCAGGCTTGCAAAAGCTCTGGTGCTCACATATTGTGACTTCTTCCAAATACCATGGGGACACTCCCTTGTGTGCTCAGAGAGCGTAAGATTTGTCATTATGACTGATAAATTTCAGAAGTCAGTATGGTATGATGGTTGTACTTGATTTAATAAAAACAAATATGTGAAGGGTAGCTTTCTAAGTTTTATTATGCTGACCCAACTCTTTCCATACCACTAGTTTTACAGTACACACAGCTTCCAGTGAAATGCTGCCTATGCAACAAGAAACTGTTGGAAATCTCTGTAAATATAACACTCCAATAATTACCTCATGTACAGTACACACGTCATCATATTCATTTGCCATTTTCATGGTGGCTTGTCCTTTCTACATTTTATTATTCATTTATGATCGCTATTATGGGCCTTTCAGATTCTATCTGGCTCTCCTGAGGAATATTTATGGCTATTATAGGGCTCTTATGAGAAGACCCAACGATAGTTATTGCAGAAACCCTGTGAAATGCTACATTAGTGCAGATATGTGCTGGTAGTAAAATGTCTCAAGTTGTTTCAGAGTCTCTCTTGATGAAGATTAAAAGGCATGCTGCTCCTAGTGAGGTCTCCTTCCTTCCCAAGAGAGATGAGTAATTTTTGACAAGGAGGTTAGTGCCCATATATCATACTAGATCTGCAGATGAGGGCTTTTAGAAAGGTTTCCAGAAGGAAAGTGGGGAAAGCTTCAGAATATATTTGCAAACAGACTTTCAAATTCAGTTTGTTACTCCTTATAGGATGTGCCTAACTTGGAGATGTAGGCAGGATTTCAAAGGAGAGAAACATTTTGTTACACATTGGAAAGGGACTATCTCTATCTACAATGGCCCACTAAAGATGCGTATGAGCTCTCAGCAAACAGATGGGTCCTCTTTAACACAGCGTTCTCTGGCAACCTTTCCTTTCCCTGTTAATGGTCTCAGTCATGAATTTGTAAGCTATTGTGATTTCTCAGTGGGTCTTTTGTGAAGAATTAAGGGAGCCGATTTCCCATATGGCAAAGGTAGGAGTTTTGAAGCATTTCCGTTCAAACTAACAGGCTGTTTTTTTTTTTTTATTCTCACACACACAGATTTCTCTAATATTTTATGAAGACAGCCTTTTCTATGATTTTTTCCAATTTAGCTGACTTCAACTCCAGCAAATAAGTGAACTCTTTATTGAACTATTTATTTTTTGTTAGAATAGGGACCATGCCTTTTTTTAATTTTGAATCTCACCCAGTATATACTATTGCACCTGGCACTTAAGGTAATTAATCCTAGTTTGCTCAACAAATGGGTGAAAATTTGGCCAGCTGGTGGTGTCCATATTCTCCTACTTATGCTGCTTTAGCATTCATGGGGATAAAAGGGATTTTGATTTTGGTAGAGGAAGAAAGGAAATGTCTTGACTATCATTTCAGTGACTCAACATCCCATCTTTGCTTCTTTCATCTTTCACATTATTTCTGTGGTTGTGATTTCCAGGTTATGCTAGACAGTAAGTTGTAGGACAAGGGATGATAGATTTAGGTATGGAAAGAACATCGGGAGATCAAGTTCAACTCCTTTATTTAGAAACTGAGGCTCCTGGAAGCTTAGTTTCCTTATCTGTAAAATGAGAATAATACCAGCACCTACCTTCCAGGTTTGTTGTGAGGATCAAATAAGAAAATATTTGTAAAGCACCTAAGTGCTTCCTGGAACATAGTAAATGCTATGAAAATGTTACTTATTATTATTTTTGGTTTTTATTATTAATTACCTTTATCACAAAGTTACCATCAACGTTACCATCAAAGACAGTTGGACAACTAGGTGGTAGAGTAGAGAGAGAGGTGAGCCTAAAGTCAGGAAGATCTGAGTTAAAATCTGGCTTGGGAGCCTTAGTAACTGTTCAAGCTTAGGCATATCACTTAATCTGTTTGCCTCAGGTTCCTCAACTAAAATGAGGATAATAATAGCAACTATCTTGGAGGATTTTGGTGAAGATAAAATGACATAATGTATGTGTAGTAATTAGAAAAGTGCCTGGCATACAATAGGCACTATATAAATGCTTATTCCTTTCTCTTAATTTGAACCCAGGTCCTATGACTCCAGAGCTAGTGTTTTCTTATGACCATATAGTCTTGAACAAGTAATATTAATTCTGCAAAATAACAGCAATAATGATAGTTGATATTTATACAGTGTTTTAAGGTGATTTGCTTTTCTTCAATTACATTATTTCATTAGATTTAATAAAAATAAATTCATGACAAATAGTATCCTAAGCTTTATATTACTATGCCAGCTCTTTCAGTAGTGCCAACTTTACAACTATCATGTGGCAGGCGCTAAAAATATTTATACCCTTATTTTAGAGATAAGAAAGTCAAAGTGCAGAGATTGAGGAACTTTCTCAGGGACTTACAGGCAATAATTATGAGGAGTGGTATTTATTCAAACCTAGGTCTTCCTTATTCCAAAGTCAGTATGCTATCCACTATAAAGTATAAATACCACTTTACAATCATCATTAGAAATATTCTTCTGAAGCACTGTGCTTCCTTAGTCATTATGATAGCTTTGGGGCCTCTATAATAGAATTTTGATGTCACTTAAAATATCTAGATGGCAAACACTAACTGTGCAGTCAAGATGACCTGGATTCAAATCCATTCTCTGGTACATTTTACCTGTGTGACTTAACCCCCTTGGACCTCAGTTTCCTTATTTGCAAAATGAAGCCTTTAGACTAGCTGGTTTCTGATGTAACTTCTAGCTCTAGATGTATGAATCTAAATAAATTTTCCCTTCATTTCTCAATCTTTTTTTTTCTTTTCCTTCCAGGGACTCCTTTTGCAAAAACTGATAGTTACAACCTTGTAGCCAATACCTAATATTGCTTTATTTTCTCAGTTTCACTCCATCTTCCCTCTCTCTTATGCTATAAAGAACAATATTGACAAAATTTTAACACCAGCATCTTATAACTTCTCTTCAGAATGATTTTTTGAATCCTAATCTTTTATTCTTCTTTCTTTTTTTTCCACCTTCTACCAAGTTCCTGATTCTCCCCATTTACCAATTATTTGTCACAAATAAATTACAATTCCCATCTTCCAAACTCACCCCTTTGAGGAAATGCTAGGTTAGCCCCTCAGGGTCTGTACAGGAATGGTACAGGAAAAATCCTGACTTTCTGTCACTGAAAATGAGATTTCTATATTATTTCATCTGAATCCAACCAATTTTTACCCTCCTCTTACAGCACTTCACTGCAAGTTTGACAGCTGTCTTTAATTACTGTTGGTCTATGGGCCTTGAAGACAACCCAGGTACTGGAATACATCAGCCTTTGCACTCTGTAGGGACCCGATGAAGATGGTGCTTTCTTCCTACTGGCTGTGGCTAATTCTTTTTAAGATGCACTCAGGGCTTTGGGTTTTCATTTTAGCTCAGCACCAAACCCTTTAATGGAGCATTCTTGTTCCAGTAATATGCTCACTGGCCAGGTATCCAGCAGCTTATGTCAGCCTTCTTAGTTCTACTAGCTACCTGTAAATGCAGTTCCCTGCAAGATGAAATGACCTGGGACCAATTAATTGAAAAAAAGGGGGAAAAGATGTAGTAAATGCCTTTGGGAGTGATTAACAAAACTAGCTATGCTTCAATTGCAGATGGCCATAGACACTGCTTGCCAAATGGAGTTGGCTACACAGGAAGAATAGCATATTGCTCAAGCAACAGGACCTGTGGAGGACATGGACATTCCACTAAAATGGGCATGAACAGATTCAACTTCACCTAGATGCAACAACTGTGGTTTTATTCAGTTCAGATGAGGCATTATACAGCCAGGAGCAAACAGTTACAAATTCAATCATTTTACTAAATGGCCTGAGTTCTTTCCTGAAGCCACTGAGAAGTAAAGTCTCGGTTGGACTTCAGGGCATTCACCAGAAAACACAGTCGTCATTCACTTGTTCCTTTTATGCATGCTTGCCTTGAGTACTTACAATCAAAGGCAGATTTTATGATTCTTGACAAGAGCCTGAAAACTTCACTGCAATCCTATCTAGTCCCCCAATATTGTTAGGTGCCTAGTTTGTGCAAAGTACAATGAGTTGCTTTTATTGCCAAATGCGTGAAAAGTCCTCCTTGATCAGTCAAACCAGAACTTTTTCCCATGATGTAGGAATTATTGGATAAGATCTGGAATGTTTTCTAGTCCTTAATCCACTATTTATCTTGAACTCACAAGGCTTGAATCAATTTCTCATTCTTGTATTGAAAATAAGAGATTCAAAAAGCACAGATATTCCCTTGATGGGAATAACCGGTTTCTAGGACTTTGATGAGACTGGCAATAGGCAGAAATAATGGACTTTTGCCTGATTCTGCAATGATACCTTTGCTAGTGGCCAAAAAATAATCTCTTGCTTTTACATATACTAGCTTGAGAAATTTTCAATTACTAATTTAGCCTATCAATTTCATATTGGGTCATTCAGTTTAGTGATAATGGCAAAGATATTGGATGGACTAGATTTGTAAGTACATTTTTCTTTAGCATGGAATGAAATAGCCATACACTCTGTGTGTGTGTGTGTGTGTGTGTGTGTGTGTGTGTACACAACCATATTCCCTTTTCTTTCTTTTTCCCAGCAGTGAAGATATGACTATAGAATTCCAAGCCTTTTTCCTAAATTAAGTTTCAGACAAAGCTTCTGCAAATGTATGAAGCTCAACATGTTGTCTTCAAAAGCTTGATTACTCATTGGGGAATGGTTTGTTTTAAAAAGATGCCTTTTTGTTTGCTGCTCCAAAATCTTTCCAAAAATAATGGCTACCAGGTAAGCCCTTTTCTCGGAGTGACCATTATTTTGGAAGATGACATGGACATTGTTCCTTCCAGACTGTGTGAATTTCTTTGGTCCTGTTTTACATGAAATTACTTCAAAAGGTATCTTGTCCAGCAGAAAACTCATTTTTTAGGATATCGTGACACTTCAGAACTAGTTCTAAAAAGGGTTCCCAGAGGTGATCTAACTTAATCACCTCATTTTACAGACAAAGAAGCTGAGGGATATGGCAATTAAATGAATTTTCTAAGGTCACATGGATAATAAGCATGAGGGGCAAGATTCAAACTCAGATTCTCTGTCTCTGAGACCAGGGTTCTTTCCATTTTATCACACCACCTCCTGTTCCTCTGAATAGTTGTTCAGCTTCTAGCTTATTTACTTCTCCAGTTGCCTTATTTAGGCAAAACATGCAAAAAAAACTTGTTTCTACAACTTAGAGAATTATCTATGGCCTTTCTATGGAATATCTTTACGAACTTTCTTTAAGAGCTTTATCTGAGATAAGCATGTGAGAAAGAAACATCAAAAAAAAAAACTTATAGGAACCTTATGCATTTCCTTTCAATGAAAATGTAAGAATATTAAGAATACAAAATATCTTTCCCTTTTATTTTTGTAATTCCAGCAACTAACTCAGTGCTTTACAAAGAGTAGGAAGTTATTAAATTCTTTTTGGATTTGTTAAGGTTTTTAATTTGTAAGAAAAAAAATGTAAACTCAAACAGGAGTTATAGACTATACTCATATGAACTTATAATGGATTTCTTTGATAGACATTAGGAAGATAATTGGATATTGACCCTCTATAGAAGAATTATACATAATTGTCATTCTAAGTGTCTCTGAATCATCATTTGAGAATATAATTAGGCATCGGGTGATGATGGGCTAGAGTTGCTGCTTGACACCATTCTGTTGGCTCCTGAAACTTTAAAAAGCTGATTAATTGAATATGAGGAAAGGTGGATTCTGTACCACTTTAACAAAAATTTAGTTCTAAAGAGAATGCAGTAGATGATAGGAGGCCTTCATCTCTCTTGGCTTGTCAAACATGCAGTCTTAAGCACAAATATGAATGACTTATCCAACATTGAGATGTCCAGTTTGTTATAGTAACTAAAGTTGTGGACTTGGAGTCAAAGAAATGGTACAAAATAAAACTATAATACTAGCACTATGGCTAAAGGTAAAACATTTTGCCTTTATAGGTTTCAGTTACCATGTATAAAACAAGGGGTTTGGATGAGAAGACCCTTATGCTTCTTTATAGCTTTAAATTTATAAGCACATGCAACAAATACATGTAAAATAAACACAGCCATGATAATCTAGTAAACAGTAGGGAATTTTGCTTAAGTTACTATTAAAATAATCCTCTAATGATAGTAATTATTTTTAAAGTATCCTTGTAAAAAGTGTACATATTATCACTATCAAAAACTAATTAAATAATCATGTTGCTTGTTTTCTAGGGTCTTAAAGTACAATGTGAATACTGTGCAAAGAGACAATAGACAAGTCGATTGGTTTTGCAGAGAAGGAGCCAAATTAACTATATCCAATTGGGTAGAAAATCTCTGAAATTCTTCTGAGTAAGATAAGGTGGACCTTGTTGAGCAGAGTTTTACAGGCAATTGAAGGATACAGGTTAGAACACAGAAATGGAGGTAGTTGTCTGTTACTGAGACTGTGCAAGCAAGTTATTGAATAACTGTGGGTCAAAGCTGGAATGAGGAGGAAGAGTCTGAGTTGATGGAAATAAGGGTTTAAGATACATTCAAAATGATAGCAGTTAGAACATAGTGCCTTACTAGGACAGGTGAATGGAATGGTTAGTTGATAGTCAATAGCATCATTGATAGTTGTCCTGGCTTAATCAGGTAATGCAATGGTTTGGTTTTTTTGTTTGTTTTGTTGTGTCCTTTTTTCTGAATCATGAAGAGTGCAGCGTTATGTTCATGGAAGTTCTATACTCAATCCAATGACCTTGGGAGGGAAGTTGATGGAGAAGGGTTTGATGCTGAAGAATTTATCAGATGAGTCTATCCATGGCATGGGGAAAGTTTCTTAAAGAGCACACACCTGCTCAGGATCCCCTGAGTAACATCTTAAGCTCTTTCCCTCGAAGTAAACTTAATATTATGTGACTGGAGGAATGGAGAGAGGTAACCACTGGTCTAAATTCAGTGTTCTCTAGGACCCATATTTATATCTTCCTTGGGGTGCTAAGCACTCCTATTACCTGATTCATTGAGAATTCATTGGCAATTCATTCACAGAGCTTAAAATGCACTTGAGAATTTAAAAAAAGTATAATATCTCAAGTAGATTTAGCAGTTATGAATGAGATACAGGAGAAATTACCCTCTATATACATGTCATACACTCAATGCCATTCATACAAGGTGATACAACCTGGGGACTAGATCCTCCCACATTCATTTACCACCATGAAAGGACATCACTTGTGCCTATTAATATCATCAATAACTTTAAATTAGATAACATTTTAAAAGCACTTAGTTGTGCCAGCATATAGTAGGTGCTGTATAAATGCATGTTCCCTTCCCTTTTTCCTTCTGCATGAGCTGACCTATCTGGAAAAAAAAAAGAAAATTGCTTGGTTTGAAGTCAGGGGTGCATCATTGCATCAGTTTTACATTATGTTGTTCTATGAATGGCTCTTTAATGTACCAAGAGTAATTAAAATGAAAAGGATATGGTGGTCCTATCTGCTTGCCCACCATCATTTTACAAGGGAGATTTTATTTATTACTGGAAGGCTTTTTTTTTTTATGAGCGGCAAAGTAACTCAATGCATGCAAGCTCTCATAGTGCCAATATCAGGCCATCTGGACTAGAGAAAGGGGTCTTGCTGTTTGCAGAGATACCAACATACAAAATGAGTCTTACCCCTAAATAGAATGGATTTTGCATTTTTTCAGTGATACTACCAAAAATGATTGATTAATAATACTGCCAGAAGACCAATGATGAAAATGGAGATTTCACCAATACAAAAGATATTAGTTAATTCAGGATTCACTTTGAATCAAGAAACCCGAATCATTTGGCAAAACTGTTCACTTTGAACAAAGCATTATTAGTTACCAAACTATCTTGATTTAATTTGTGCTTCTAACATATAAACTTTGGTTATGTCTACAGGACTATAATTTACTGGATATAAGCAGATTTCAATACAGTCACACCTCCCCATCCTGTGAGATTTGTATCTTTGTCCACTCAACATTTTGGAAGTCTTCTTTCAGCTGTCCTTATATTCCCCAAATAATAAGGAATCATGCTGGATGTTTATCACCTATCTGTCACTTTTGTCATATGACCAGCCAGTTGTGTTTTGCTCAGGCATTTATTTGATGATGTCTTTTATATCTCTCCTTCATAATTCCTTTTTATATGAATATGTTGAAGTCATTCCTCTCTCCATTGCACTTTGAGTGGCTCCAAATTTCAATTCTTTAGAAACCTTTGTAACACCTAGCCATACAAAAACACTGGAAGATATCAGTTTAAAAAGAAGTGCCAGATATCCAGGAGCAGGGACAGAGTAGGAAAAAGTGCTCACCTGATCTCTCCCAACATTCCCCACCAAAAAACTTTAAAATAATACTTCCAATCAAATTTGGGAACGGCAGAGGTAAACATAAACAAACAAACAAAGGTCAGAGTCCTTCCAGTCTAGGATAACTTAGGAGGTCCAAAAGACACAGAAGTAAATGCTGACCCAAAGTTCACATAGATGAAATACCAGTGGTGGGATCAGCTGGTGGTGACAGAAACACCAGCAGCTCTAGGAGCACTTAAACTGGAGACAGTAAGAGGAGTTGGCAACTGGTCAGAAAGAGTTTCTGGAGGAACTACCTGGACTCAGGACCAGACAGTATTTGACAACTCCTTTGCCTATATCCATATCCAGTTTCATAATTCAAGGGCAGAGAGGAACACTTTATGTCAAGAGAGATGCAAACCCTGAGGGACAATATCATCTTTGGCCACAAGGGATCAGGCACCCTGAGGAAGAGTAGCAATTCTGGACCCAGGGGATCATGGACCCTTTGAAAAGTATCATCTCTGGTGCTTTGGGAGCAGGGACCCTGAGGAGCAGTATTGATTGCAATCCCAAAGAATCAGGTGTCCTTCCTGGGTAAGGACAAGAGCACAGACGAGGAGAGCAGGGACTATGTCTCTTCCCAGATCACACCATCTTGGAAGCACTGGAAATTTCCAAACCCTCAGAACTAGTTCTAAAAACAACAATGTGAAAAAAGCCCTAAGTACCAAATTGCATAGCATCTATATTCTTCAAGGAAAAGTTGAATGAATTACAGGAGGAAATAGTAAAACTATACAAGTGGAGAACCTCAACTTTCCCTCATCGTTAGATAAATCTGACCATAAAATAAATAAAAAAGAAGTCAAGGAGATGAACAGAACCTTAGAAAAGATAGATATGACAGACCTCATTAGAAAAGCAAATGGAAGTAGAAAGAAGTATACCTTTTTTTTCAGTTGTACATAGCACCTTTACAAAAATTGACTATGTATTACGCAAGAAACCTCACAATCAAATATGGAAAATAATAAACATTAAATACACCCTTTACTGGCAACAATGTAATAAATATTGTATTTAATAAAGTTCCATGGAAGCACAGACTAAAAATTAATTGGAAACTAAACAATCCAATCCTAACAAATGACTGGACCAAAGAATAAATCATAGAATCAATTGATAATTTTATTAAAGAGAACGAGAACAATGAAACAACATTCCAAAATTTGTGGGACACAGCCAAAGCACTATTTAGGAGAAAATTTCTCTCTCAAATTCATACAACAGTAAAAGATAGAAAGGGTAGGTCAATGATTTGGACATACAGCTAAAACTACTAGAAAAAGAAGAAATTTAAAAATCCACAATTAAATTAAAATTCTAAAATATGAAAGGAATACATTTATAAAATTAAAGTAAAGAAAAACCTTTGAACAAATAAATAAATTTTGGAATCTGATTTACAAAAAGCAAAAAAAAAAGAGTAAACCATTGGTTAGGTTGATTTGATTTGATTTTTTTTAGGGCTATAGGGGCTGTGTTTGGTTTATTTTATTTTCATTTTTCAAATGCTTTTTTAACTTCTGATTTACATAATTAATTTCTGCCAGATTTTGAGTTACAAATTTTCTCCCCATTTTTCCCCTACCCCCCACTCCAAAATAGCAATCCCACAGGATATCCCCACCTCCAATCTGCTCTCTCCCATATCTTCTCCCATACCCCCTTCAACTTTTCCAGTAGGGCATGGTGGATCTCTATGCCCCAGTGTCTGTATATCTTATTTCCCAATTACATGTAAAAATATTTAAAAATAGTATATGTATATATATGAATATATATATATATATATGTATGTATAATTTTAAACATTTGATTTTAAAACTTTGAATTCCAGATTCATTCCCTTCCTCTCTTGTCACCCACCTTTACTGGAAAGATAAGCAGTACCATATCGGTTGTACATGTATAGCTAAAGCAAAATATTAGCATAGAAGATATATTGTAAAAGACTGACTATATTTCCCTCCCTCCTATCCCACCACCCACTTGTTCTATTCTCTACTTTGATCTCGTCCCTTTTCAAAATTGAGTGCTTCCAACTTCCGTCCCCACCCAGCCTGCCCTCCCTTCCATCATTCCCCCCTCATCCCCTTACCCCCTATTCTCCTGTAGGGTGAGATACCCAATTTAGTGTGTATGTCATTCCCTCCCTGAGCCAAATTCAATGAGAATAAGGTTGACCCATTTCCTTTTGCCTTCCTATTCTTCCCCTCCATTGTAATCATTTCCCCTTGCCTCTTCTATATGAGATAGTTTACCCCATTCTGTTTCTCTCCATCTCCTTTCATTATATTCCTCTGTCACCTCTTAATTTCACCTTTTAAGTATCATCCCTTCCTATTAACTTGGTCCTGTGTCCTCTATCTAAGTATACCTGTAAACATATATACACACATTCACATATGTATTCATATGCCTGTATACTTTCAGATATAGAAATATATATAGTCCCTTCAACTATTTTCATACTGAGAAAAGTTTCATCAGTTACAATTATCATTTTTCCATGTAGGAATGTTAATAGTTCAAATTTGATAAGTGGCTTATGATTTCTTTTCCCTGTTTACCTTCTCAAGCTTCTCTTGCTTCTTGTATCTGAATGTCAAATTTTCTATTCAACTCTGGTTATTTCAGCAAGAATGCTTGAAAGTCCTCTATTCCACTGAATGACCATATTTTCCCCTGAAACATGATAGTCAGTTTTGCTGGGTAGCTGATTCTTGGTTTTAATCCCAGATCCTCTGCCCTCCAGAATATCATATTCTAGGCCCTTCGATCCAAGTGTAGAAGCTGCCAGATCCTGTGTTATCCTGATTGTGTTTCTACAATATTCAAATTGTTTCTTCCTGGCTGCTTGTAAAATTCTCTCCTTGATCTGGGAATTCTGGAACCTGGCTATAATATTTCCAGGAGTTTTCTTTTGGGGATGTTTTTCAGGAGGTGATCAGTGGATTCTTTCAACCTCTATTTTGCCTTCTGGTTCTAAAACATCACAGCAATTTTCCTTGAGAATTTCTTGGAGGATGATTTCTAGGTTCTTTCTTTGATCATGGATTTCAGGTAGTCCAATAATTCTTAAATTAACTCTCCTGGATCTATTTACTAGGTCAGTGTTTTTTCCCATGAGATATTTCACATTGCCTTCTATTCTTTCATTTGTTTGGATCTGTTTAACAGCATCTTGATTTTTCTTAATGGCACTAGATTCCCTTGGCTCCATTCTAAATGATTCTCCTCATTGAGCTTTTGAGATTCTTTTTCCATCTGGCAAATTTGACTTTTTAAGGCATTCCTCTCCTCATTGCCTTTTTGAGCCTCTTTTGCCAATTGAGTTCGTCTGCTTTTTAAGGTGGTATATTCCTCAGTTAGGCTGTTGACTCTCATTTTGTAATTTTCTTGCATCATTCTCATTTCTCTTCCCAATTTTTCCTCCACTTCTCTTATCTGCTTCTTAAGGTCCTCTATGGCCTGTAACCAGCTTGTATTTTCCTTTGAAGCTTTTGGTGAAGGAGTTCTGACTTCACTGTCTTCCTCATGTTCCATGCTTTGATCCTTTTTGTCCCCAAAATAGGAGTCTAATGTTGGATTCTTCTGTTTTCTTTGTTTCCTTTGCCTGGTCATGTCGCCTCTCAGTCGCTTGACCCCTGGGCTTTTTGCCACCCTAGGACTCTGCCACCAGACAGGGGAGTTTTCTTCTCAAATGCTGGGGTTTTCTCAGCTGCCAAAGGTATTAGTTGGGTACCCTCTCTGAAGCCTCCACACACTCTGGCAAACTGGTCACACACCCCAGGACCTCCACCCTCCACTGAAATCCAGATCCAAGAAGGTTAAAGCAAGAGCAATTACCCCTCAGATTGGTGCTTGGTCCCCCTACACTCTGCAGGCCAGGAGCTGAAGCTGCAGCATGGCACTGGATGAGCCAAGGTGTCTCAGTGGCTTCTTACCATGGGGGCAAAAGCCAATGCTCTCCCAACTACTGGTCTCAAAGTCCAAACTGCACTGATCTCTTACTTTGTCCTTCGCATCTATGTGTTGATAAATCTGGAAACAGCCACAGCTGCTGGTGATCTGGAGGCCCTCCTGCAGGAGGCTGGTCAGGCCTGCCCTGGGGCTAAAACCTCCGGCTCACTTGGGCCTGCCTTTGGCTCCCAGAGCGCTTCACTGGCTGTTTGCTGCTGGCCTGCCGGGTTGTCTTCATTGGGAGGTTAGCTTCTCTGTGTCATTTTGTGGGTTTTGCAGCTCCAAAGCTTGTTCAGAGTCCCCTTTTACATGGATTGGGGAAGGTGGAAACTGAAGCTGCATGGAGGTCTTTCTTCTGCTCTGCCATCTTGACTCCACCCATCAGTTAGTTTGATTTTAAAATGGAGAAAATAAAATTGCTAGTATCAAAAAAGTAAATTGTGACTATCACCAATGAAGATGAAATTAAAGAAATTGTTAGGAATTATTTCGTCCATCTAAATGCCAGTAAAACTGATGATCTTAGTGAAATTGATGAATATAAACAAAAATATAAACCGCTTAGATTAAAAGAAGAGGAAAAATAATACTTACATAACTAACTTTGAAAAGGAAATTTAAAAAGTCATAAATGAGCTCCCTAAGAAAAAATCCCCAGGAAAAGTTGAATTTACAAGTGAATTCTACCAAACATTTTAGGAACAAATAATCCCAATACCATACAATTTATCTGAAAAAAGTAAGTTAAAGAAGAAATGATACCAAATTCCTATATGACACAAATATGGTTTAGATACTTAAACTGGGGAAACCAAAAACAATGAAAGAAAACTTTAGACAAATTTCCTTAATAAATATTGATACAATATTTCTAAATAAAATATCAGCAAGGATATTACTATACTACATCACAAAAATTGTATACTATGACCAGGTGTGATCATACACTATGACCAGAAATGCAGGCTTGGGTCAATTTTAAGAAATTAAGCTCAATATTAGGAAAACTATCACCATATTTGACTTTTTAAATCTCAAAAAAATCATGATTAATAAATGAAGAAAAGACCTTTAAGAAAATATAATTTCTATTTAAAAGACTATTAAGTATAGGCATAAATTGAGCCTCCCTGAAAATAATAACTGATATCTAACCATGACCAAGTATTCTTTCTAACAGGGATAAATTTGAAGCCTTCCCAATAAGATCAAGGGTGAAACGAGTATATTGATTATCACCACTATTATTCAATATTAAATTAAAAGTGCAGTCTATAGCAATAAGATAAGAAAAAAGAAATTATAGAATAAAAGCAATGAATTAGTCCAACCATTCTGTAGAACAACAGCACAAAGAGCTATGAAATTGTACATACTCTTTGACCCAGCAATACTACTAGTATTCCAAAGAGATCAAAGAAAAGAAAAAAAGACTTATCTGTACAATAATAATTGAAGCAGCTCTTTTTGTGGTAATAAAGAATTGGAAATTGAGAGGATGCCCATCATTGAGAGGATGGTTGAACAAGTTGTGGTATACAGTTATGATTGGAATATTATTGTGCTATAAGAAATGAGCAGCAGGATGATTTCAGAAAAATCTGGTTGGACTTATATGAACTCATGTAAAATGAAGTGAGCAGAACAAGGAGAACATTTTATATAGTAACATCAATATTGTAAAGATGATCAACTATGAAAGACTTAGCTACTCTGATCAAGAAAATGATCCAAGGCAATCCCAATGGACCCATAAACATCCTATCCACCTCTACAGAATAAACTTATGAACTCTGAATGCAGATCAAAATATCCATTTTGACTTTATTTTTATTATTTTATTTTTGTCTGTTTTCTTTTGCAATATGGCTAATATGGAAATATGTTTTGTATGACTTCACATACACAATTATTTCAAATTACTTGTCTTCCTAAGGAGGGGGAATAAGGTAGGAGAGGAGAGAATGTGGAACTCAAAGTTTAAAAATGAAATTAATGTAAAAAATTGTATGTGTAATTGGGAAATATTTAACAAAATAAATAAAATACATTTTTAAAAGTTGCATTTATTTTTTGCAACTTGGAGTCCTTAAAAGAATTTTGTCAGGGCAGCTAGGTGGCGCAGTGAATAGAGCACTGTCCCTTGGAGTCAAGAGGACCTGAGTTCAAATTTGACCTCAGACACTTAACACACACACACACACATACACACACACACACACACACACACACCAAAAACCTTAGTCATGTGACCTTGGGCAAGTCACTTAACCCCAATTGTCTTCCCAAAAAAGCCCCCCCCCCCAAAAATAATTTTATCATTTATAAAGGCAATCTCACCTGTTCTTGTCTTTAGAATTTTTGACCTAACTCATTGTCTACTTGTAGTGCCTGTCCAAAATACCCAGTTATATATTTGGATAAAAATGATTTTTGTGGAAGTAAAAATGATGATGATTGTGTGCTAGTGTTAAAATGATTTCTAGTAATAGAGATCAGTTAGAATTGCATTAATTCCTAGTTGTTAAAAGTGGTAACAAACATATTAGCCTTAGTCTTCATGAAAATGGAGGTTTCTTCAAGTCAGAGTGATAATTAAATATATCCATTGCAAGGGTTTCCAGTGTTCTGGAATCCACTGAGAATTGTTTAAATTAATTTATTGACATTTTACTTCATGGTGTAATTTGCTATTTTTAGAAAGAGCTGTCTTTTCTTGGAGGTAACAACACATGGAGGAAGAAAAAAAATGAAATTTGCATCCAAGAATTATTACAAATGGGTGACGAATCAGTGGCCAGGCACAAAATGGCAAATGTTAAGCTTACATTTCTCAGTCTTTTAATTTGAGAAACAGCTGAGGCCTGTTACCCACATGCTGGAGGCTGGACATGATTAGCTTTGTGGTCTAGGCCAGGATGAGTTCCAGACCATCAACATGCATTAATATACACCAACAGGAGGTGACAGGAGACTGCCAAAGCCCCTGAAGTCTTAATGGTTCCTTACTAGTGAATTACTAGAGAGATGAACAGGAGACCAATATATATATGCAATATCAGGTATTTATCATGGAGCCCAGAATATCTATCATTCATATCCTTTTCTGGGAGTGAGAAGGTGATAGGATTATACTGCATTGTTTTTTGGATTTCATGTTAGGATATTTTCCAAATCACTTTATCATTTGTTATTTTTCCTTATTTGTTATATTTTGAAGCATGTTCACATTAAGTCTCTGCATTAATCCCTAAATAATAGAGCATCATTAGGAAAATACTGATGTTGAGAAAATATTTTGAGGAAAACTCAGAGTCATTAAAATAGTGGACAACTTCCCAAAGGCAAATCAATTTGCTTTTTTACACCTTTATAATTCAAGACACTGTCCACCATCCATTCACAGTATCAATCTAAGTAAGACATGTATTTTAATTAACTAGCTCTAAGACTTGGGTGTATAGTGAGCCTCAAAGGGTAAATGAACTTGAATGGGAAATATCTATAGCATCCACGTCTATGTCTCCATCTGTTGCTTGTTTTTGAGTCATGTCTGACTCTTCGTGAGCCTGCCCACTATATCACTCCAATACTGTCCATGGGATTTTCTTTGCAAAGATACTAAAGTGGTTTGTCATTTCCATCTTCAGTGGATTAAGTGACTTACTCAGCGTCATGCAGCTAGTTAGTCTCTGAGACTAAATTAAAACTCAGGCCTTCTTGACTCCAGCTCTAGTGTTTTATTCACTAGACCACATAGCTGGCCCTCTATGTCTGTACCTATGTCTCTATCGATGTCTACCTATAAATATCTATCTCTATTTACACTAATTTCTAACAAATGCAGAATTTCTTTCGATTCTGAAGATGGACCAGTGGTGGCAAACTCAAACAGAGGAGACACAAAAACATACATAAGGATCTCTGAAAGCTGCATTTAGCTATCTGTGGTTTATTACATTTTATTTATTTTGTTCAATTTCCCAACTACATTTTAATCTGGTTGAGACTTCCCTCAGAAGTACTGTGGGTCACATGTGGCCTGTGGGCCATGTGTTTGACAACTCTGATGAAGATAACAAATGTTATTTTCTGAGAAAGGGTCCATAGGTTTTCCTAAACTGTCAAAAGGATACATGATGAAAAAACAAACAAAAAATTCAGAAATCCTGCTCTAAGAATTTTATATTCAACTGCAAGCCATGCCAGCATAATTAGCTTTGCTTTGCAGTGTTCCTGTGGCTCATAGTATGGGCACATTGTCGCTTGAAAGGAGAAGCAGCTGGAAGTCCTTACTATCTACAAGAAGTTCCTTTTCAGCTTGGAATCTGGGATTTGGAATAGACATCCTCCTATATGAGAATGGTAAAGCAACGAACGGACTCATAAATTCAAGAAAGGTTTGTTGATTTGATTGCTTGAAATTCTTCAGAACTCCTCTTCTAGAGATATCTTGGTGGAGCAGAATTTTAAAGGTGATATTTTGCTTTAGGAAAGTAAATGTTTGAGGGGTTTGAGGTAAAAAAAAATCAGTTGTATATTCCAATTTATAAGACTTCCAAGGAACTGTATAACTGTGGCAATATCATAATCTGCTATAGAATATAATTTTTTTTAAATATAAAAACCCACTGAAATATACACATCACCATACCATATGCCTATTGTAAATTAAAATGTGGGATAGAAGATAATGTTATATACATTTTTCTTATTATTTTTAAGTAGTAATATCTCTATCCTTAGAATATTTTCTTTTCATGGAATTGGAGTCAAGACAATGCATACAGGAAGGGAATGTAAGCAGGTAGAATGAAATAGTAAACAGGGAATTTTTTTCTCAAGTGTAGCCCTGAATTCATGTCCTACACTAAATCTAGCAATTCTGAGGGCTTAGATATCATTACACATGAGTCCTATTGAAGCCATTATGGGAAATCATAATTAGAAACAGCAATTAGACAGTTCACCCTCAAAGTAACATCCATCCATTCATTCAGAGTTGTAAAAGACCTTAGAAACCACTAAAACTCTCCCCACCATTTTGTAGGAAACTGAGGCACAGAATGGTTAAATGATGAGATGAGATAGTAAATTCAGAGTAAGAAGAAATACTTACCCTTAAATCCTATCCCAGGTAAGTTGAGATTTATGGTGAAGGTGACTGTCAGTCCTTAGAATGATGGACACATGAGGGTATCTAGTTGTATATCTCTGCTAATGGTAGAAGAAAGGATAAATAGATAATATATATATATACATATATATACACACACACACATCACAGTATACATAAATAAAATGATATATGTATATACGTGTATGTATATATACATATATATACAGATAGAATTTCATGAGGAAATAATTATAAATTCTATCATCTTAGTCATTCTAAATGGTATAGAAACTTAGAATGGACTGCTTCTGGAAATAATTGGTTTCTCTGTATGATATCTTCAAGCATAGGTTATATAACCACTAGGGATATTCCAAAATGTGTTTTTAATTCAGGTATGAGCTGACCTTGATAGTTTCTATGATTTCTTCCAACTTTGATATTTCATAATTCTGTAATTTTATCAATCAATAAGCATTTATCAAGTGCCTCTTCTCTTCCAGTTTGACATTTTATTTACAAAGGCATACATAAAATAGCTCCTACTTTCAAGAAGCTTATATTTAGGGAAAATAGGAATGTCACACATACCAAAAATTCCATAGCAAATGAATTATAAAGGATATAAATTGAAGTTTTCATAGGAAGATATTAAAAATACAAACACCAATATTAAAAATTCTCTAAATTACTAATTATTAGAGAAAATAAAATTAAAGCAACTTAAATAAAATAATACAATAGACAAATGAAGCCAATATTAAATTCTTTATTCTAATTTTTGCTTTAGTTTTGAATAATCGAGTAGATAACATTGGATCTTTGGGAACTATGGATCACTATTCCTTGGGAATTTACATGGTGCTCACAAAAAAGATGCTCAGTATATATTTGCTGACTTGATTCATTTGTATTTCTTTTATGGTGCATACCATGATGTTGCATATGTTTTAGAGAATGAATAGCATTCATAGTGTGGAAATAAAAATATTCATTCTTTTCAAGGTTAGAGGACCATTTAGTGAAATTATGAAATACATTTACTAGAACCTCATTTTATAGGAATTTGTGGTGTTGTTAAGGTTATAGCTTTTATATACACACTCACCAGACTATTTGCTAGTTTTAGAATCTGTTTGCACCTCCATGACACCTCGTCTTTAATTAATATACTACATAAAGCTTCTGAAACAAAGATATAGGATTTACTACATAGTGAAACAAGGTGACAATGAAAAATCTCTCTTAACCTACAATTCAACAAATCAGAAGGACTTTAGAGAAGTGCAAGTTAGTAGAAAAACATAATATTCATTCACAATTTAAATTGTGACTCAAATAATGATTTAATTTAGATTTAATAAGCCAGTCATTGCAGGTTAATTAAATGCCACTTGATGATTAAAAACATATTATTTATTCAGATTAACAGCTATTAAAATCTCACCACACCCTGCTGTGTCCTGTTGCTTATAAGGTATTTTCCCATCATTTACAAAAACATTTCTCTGCCCAGTTTCACTAGAGATAGCTGTTTTAAAACTGTGAACAAATCATCAAAGACAAAATGTTTCTTTGACAATTTCTTTTTTCATACACATAACAATGTGTTGTTTTAGGATAAATATTACTTGAACTTTGGACTTCTGATATTTAGAGGAAACAAAGGTAAAAAAAATATTTAGTTCAAAAGAACAAGCACAGTGAAAAATACAAATTTTTTTCAAGACTTCTGCAAAAAAAAAAAGTTACATCCAATAAATTACCAAAACTTTAACTTTACTAAGAAGGGTACTTGCTCCCACTTAATTAATATTACCAGTTAGTTAGGGATATTTGTGCCATAGATATTTTATGATATGTGAATATGTCCTATTGATTAAAATTAAAATACTATCACAAAGATTTGGTGATTGCACTAAGAGACTGGTTGGCAATTATTCAATTTTATTTATTCATCCATATAATTCTTATATTAAAGTAGTTTTGGGGTCGGAATCTTTTTGTGGCTTCCACAAAGACTAAATTAACCAGATGATTTCCAGTTCTTTACTTAACCATTTGTTGTTAGGCTAGGTTTATATAGCTAAAATTTTCCTAAATACACGTGTGTGTGTGTGTGTGTGTGTGTGTGTGTGTGTGTGTGTGTGTCCTTTGGTAACTGTAGTCTGCAGTTAAAGATACAGGGTGAGACAAAGGAATTAGAGAAAAAGGCAGGGTGGGAACTTGATCCATGGACAGACTCTCAGGAAACTTTTGTTTTTGAACAAGACCTAGAGGTCATTGATAATAAGAAAAACTCCAGATCTGTCATAAATAAATATTTTCAGGAAAAAAAGTGAAAAAAAGAAGGGAGAGCTGGATTCCACAGTAAGACCCTAGCATCCTCATTCACCAAAAATATGCTTATTCTTTGCCAGATGTGTTTTTGTGATTTCAGAAAAGGCTACATCCATATAGCCCTGACTTCTCGCATTGGTGAGACATCTTAAAAATATGTTCAGTGCACTTTCACATGCACCATCTCCTTTGATCCTTACATATTTATCCTTACATACTTGATCCTTAACTTGTGAGGAAGATGGAATAGGTATTATTAAAGTGAAATCCATTGTAAGATTATTTCCTGCACTGGTACACTAGCTTAAATACAGACTTTTTTTTCTCGGGGGAAGGGGAAGGAGAGGGGATGTTTTCTGACCATGATTGAGTTCCTCTGAACATGGAGGCTTTTGAAGGTTTTCTTTTGTGGGCTAGGTATAGTGATTGATTTTTATCACAAAGCTCTCATTGATTAGACTAGAGCTTCCACCAAAATACCGACAGCAGGATTTCATTCTTCAGTTCCTTATATGATTCACTTCCATCAGAAGTTCAACACATCATGGATTAGACATCTATCTGTTCCAAGTGAAGAGTTACAAGTTAAAAGAAAGAATCGTTTAGTGTAGGTGTTGACAGCACATGGTGCATAAGTTGAGGACGGCACATAGGTGTGATTTTCACTAACATGTCAGATAGTAGAGACAGAAAATATTACAGCTATAACAAGATCATGATTTCAGGTTCTTCCATTAGCTCATTGAAATTCCTTAAGCAATCTTTGTAAGTGGTCAAGGCTTAGGTTACATAATAAAATGATCTCCCCTAACATCTAAAAAAGCAGACAGAAGATGGTTGCTAGCTACAATTGTATGGTTAAGAGTCACGGAACACTTTAATTCCAAAGAATTAAAGTGGAGTCACCTTTAGTTTTGTGAAAAGGTATGTGATAGTTGTGAATAAGTTATAACACAATACCAGCCAAGAACTGAGTAAAAGAAGAGGCATAAAGGATTTCATCAGGGAAAGAGATGATCAGAAATAAAAGTAAATCAGTAAAGAATAAGACTGAGAGAAATAGTACATATGTTGCATTAATAGTCACACTAAGTCAAGGGACCTAAAAAGGGCCTTCAGCACATCGTGAAGAGGAGTTAAGAAAGGAAAGAGACGAGTTATCAAGCATTGATAGGTTGTATTCTGCATCACATTGATAAAGTCACAGATTCATTACAACAAAAAATATAACGATGAAAGATTGTATTTTTCTGAGATCTGTAATCATACACTGTTACTGAGAGATACTGATATTAAAAATATGTGTTGGGAGGGAGAAAAGAAGGGAGAGGTCACCCAAAGGACTAGGGAGAAACATATGGTTGGCTAAGTAGGCGTATTTTCCATGATGTCGTATCTACAAGAAGTGAAATAAAAGTTGCCTTCCAGAATATGTATGATTAGAAAAGGTGGGTCAATAATATAGTAAGGAGGACTGCAGCACTACATTAATACACAAAATATAAACTGTTTTAGAGAAAGGTTGTCAACAAGTGCGAGATGAGAATTTATTAGAAAAGATAGAAAAGAATCAATTCACAGGAGAAGGTAATGGATGTGTTGTGACCTACAAACACCAATAGAAGACATACGCACCCTGATGAGATCATATATGCATTAAACTGTTGAAAGTACTTATAAGAAAACCTATCAGATATAGAGAGGTATGAAGGAAACAGTGTGGGATGTAGAAATAGGAATTTAAACCCTAGTTTTTCTACTTCTTCATATTGATCTTATATTTACAATCATGCATGATGACTTTAATTAGCAGGACTGGTATTTAAATCACAGGAGTCAGTTCTTACTGGCATTATATTTTATGGCTTCAAGAAAATCAACCCTGGAAAATAGTAGAGTCTCCTTTACTTCTCTCCCAACATGATCCGATTTCCTCCACTCCTACCAAAGCAATTTTCCTTCCTTTTATTATTGTAGCAATTCTACTTAAAAAAATAAAAAAACAAAAGAAACCTCCCCCCACCAAAAAAGACTAAAAAGCAACAGCAACACAGACACAGACACACACACACACACACACACACACACACACACCTTCTACTTGGTTGGGTCTCTTAGGTCTTTCTGCAAGGATGCTTTACAAGGCTGGACAAAACAAAAACAATCCCTAATTTATGCATAGGTGATGGAAATAACACTATATAGTCACCAGTTAAATTGTGAACTACATGTTTGACTCTCTCTGAAGAAGAAAATACTGAGTTGTCTTGGCCAAAAAAAATATATGTGTAACCAGTTGCATGTACACATATGTATATGTGCGTATGGATGTATATATATATATGAATATATAAGAACGAGTGCATATAAATACCTTTAATACATATATATATATAGCATATGTGTCTAGGTACAAATATATGTATATGTTTTACATGTATTCCAGATGCATGAAACAAATGTGTACATGCATGTGTACATACATACATATACATGAACATATTTGTAAATAAAGATTTTAAATAATATCTGTGAAATTTGGAAAAGTTCTACAAATTAGTCTTTCCTCTTTTCTCTCCTGCAAGTGATTTCTTCTCAAAGTTTTTGGGTATTTGCTAAACATATATGATTGTTTTTGTGGGAAACTATCTCAGTAAAGAAGTCAGAGAGAGTTTCTTTGTTCATATTTTTGACTGGGGTCAGAGATTTGGTAAGAATCAAAGGCTGTTGTTAATTCATTTTTTTCCTGACTCCAAACCCGAGGATAAAAAGCACATAGCTGCCCCCTTAAAAAAATAAAATGTCTAGATGGCCCAATGAATATGGTAATGGACTTGTAGTCAGGAGCAACTGAGTTCAAATCTGACCTCAGATACTTGCTACCTGTGTGATTCAGGACAAATCATTTTACTTCTACCTGTCTGAGTTTCTTATCTTGTAAAGTGGAAATAATAATATCATATAACTTCTAGGGTTGTTGTGACAATAAAATGTAATAATATTTTAAAGGGATTTTATATCATTAAAGAATAAATGCCAGCTATTGTTGTTAGTGTTATTATTTGTAATTTTATTAAAGTGTCAGAAAAATATCAATTTCTATTTTTTACAGAGAGAAAACAAACTGTGGAATTAGAAATAATTATCTATTAATGCAACTATTTTCAAAGGAAGAAGAATAAATAATTGAAGCTAAATACTGTGAGATTAAACTGGACATGTCAGACACCAAATAATAGCTAGAAGTTTCCTCTTTCTCTTTATTGCAGAAGTGAGGAATATAATATAATATCAAACATTCTCAATGTGCTGATAACTTTTGCTAAATAAAAAATTCATTTAAAAAATTCTTTGTTATAAGAAATGGATCTCTGAAAAGGGACCAGGGGAGGAAATAAATAAAATTTTAATGGATGTATAAGGCATATATCCATATTGGTATATCAATACACACCGATACACATGTGTATACATGTATGTAATATACATTCGTGTACATATATTCATGTATGTGTCTGGGTATATATTTATATGTACACACCCACACATATATAATTTTCTGCCTCATAACTCCATAAATTCTTTAATAACCATAAAAAGACCTTAACAGTAAATGATAAGCATGCTGTCCATGTTACTAATTGTCACCTGTGTCCTTAGACTTGACATGCTCTTTCATACATAAACACACACACAAATAACTTTTTCCACTGCCTGGAGTTGCTAATTCCGCTTTCATCTTTTTTATAAAATGAATTAAAATATTCAACAATACAGTGCTTGGC
Organism: Petaurus breviceps papuanus; assembly: GCF_028583685.1. Lineage (NCBI taxonomy): Eukaryota > Metazoa > Chordata > Mammalia > Diprotodontia > Petauridae > Petaurus > Petaurus breviceps. Next base: position 4,014,952 of record NW_027187341.1, on the reverse strand, counting down.
AGTTAGAACAACAATAGTTCATAGAATCAAATTAAGCAAGTAAACACAAAATAAGAATAAAATCTTTTTTTCAAGTTCACATAAACCCATAGCGAGGGAAAAAACAAAGTCAGTGAATAAAAAAAAATAATATCTGAAGTTCTTCCTAGAATTATGATGATATGTATTTTTTGATAAGGATCCCTACCCTACCTTTTTCTAAGTTGCAGTATATGTTCTCTAATAAAACAACCGACTCTTAAAAGATAATTCAAAACATCGATAGGTGGTAGATAAATCACTTTGCTACTATATATTTAGGAATTCCTAAAAGTGTTTATGCTACAAGTTCTGTCATATTTACATATTGTGTTCTTCATTCTCTACCAGCTTGAACCTTTTCATGGTCATAAATCTGAAGGCTTTGTTTCTATATGTGATTTAGCAACTTGACTTACTTTGCTATGGTAATGTGGTTTATATTCTAGTGCTATGGACTCTGTCTATTCATATCCTCCTTTCTTTCTTGTAATTCTATAATTTAGTTATGTGAAAGGGGTTGATTGAGAAATCAGGATCATGAGCCTATAACACAGAGAGCCTTTGTTTAGGGCATCTGATGGTTCCTACTCCATGGGTGGTATGAGTTTGACCATTAACACCATGGGGAGAGAAAAGGAGATAGCTCCTGATTGGGCTTAAGGGTCTAGGGTTACCAAAATAATCTGGTTAACTCTTGACTCTGGGGAGCATGAATTCTCTTTGGACCTGCTGCTCCTATAAACAGACATATAGATTAAGGCCAACAGATGTTTTCATTTTCTCTTTCCTACCCCTCTCTGTTCAGATAAAAGGTCATCAGGTGCCTGCATTCTGGAGAAAGTGAAAACCTGTTTATGCACATAGTCTAACCCCCAGGAACTACTAATGGCTGCTTTAAGATAGAAGCAACTGAATTATGTGTACTTCACTCTAATTCATCCTTCATTCAACTTTCAAATTTGTCTTCCTAAAATACAGTTCTGATCATCTAAACTGACTATTCAAAGTCCAGTGTCTTCTATTACCTCCAGAATCGTACTTCAAAATCTGCCTCTCTTTCCAATATCAATATCTCTTAATCCCTTCACATACTATACAATTCAGTAACACTGGCCTTCTTGTAGATCCTCAAACAAGAGACTCCATCTATTAGCTCCAGGAATTTTTACTGGCTTCCTTCAAATTCCATCCAAAATTGCACATTTCACAAGAAGGCTTTCTAAATCACACAATGTTAGTGTCTTCCCTCTGTAATTATCCTCTTCTTCCCCACCAACCCCACCTCCCCTGCAATCTCTCTCTCTCTCTCTCTCTCTCTCTCTCTCTCTCTCTCTCTCTCTCTCTGTCTCTCTCTGTCTCTCTCTGTCTCTCTCTGTCTCTCTCTCTGTCTCTCTGTCTGTCTCTCTCTCTCTCTGTCTCTCTCTCTCTCTGTCTCTCTGTCTCTCTGTCTCTCTCTCTGTCTCTCTGTCTCTCTGTCTCTGTCTCTCTGTCTGTCTGTCTCTCTCAGATAAACCCGATTTAGCATAAAGCTTGGCACACAATAGGTACTTCATAAATGCTTCCTTTAATAAAACTCTCTCACCTACTTACAGGAGAGGAAAATATCTAATAATGGACTTCCCCAGCCCATGTGATGCCAACAAAGGAGTCAATGAAATAGTTTCTGCAGAGCATATGGCAGAAATATATAATAATTAAATCATTTCCTTCTAAAGGGATGTTATTGGATAATGTTTCTGGATTCCCTTGTTCAGATAAAAAAGGATTTTGTCTTCCCAGTTTGTGTGATCTTAGAATCTAGCTTTCAATCTAGAAAGAACAAACTTCTTACTTAGTGCCAAGCAATGGGAAGGGTACAAGGATCCTTTAAACATAACTGATTTCAAGAGCTAGGGGCCCAGGTCTTCTAGGGATAAAATAACATTTCCTTTCCAATGTCTTGGAGAAAACAGGGGATTCCTGACATGATCCTAATAGCTACCAGAAAATTAAGAGTTAAAGATTAGAAATGGGAGCAAAAGGGCCAAGGTGTCTGGATGTTGCCACTCATTATTTCACAGTAAGCTATTTGTAGCTAGGTGACATAGTAGGTAGAGTGCCAAGTCTGAAGTCAGTAGCATTCATCTTCCTGAGTTCAAATCTGGCCTGATACTCACTAGCATTGTGACCTTGGGCAAATCATTTAATTCTGTTTGCCTCAGTTCCTCATCTGTAAAATGAGCTGGAGAAAGAAATGGCAAACCATGCCAGTAACTTTGCCAAGAAAATCCCAAATGGGGTCATGAATAGTTGGACACGACTGAAATGACTGAACAACAACAATCTCAGCCAACTGGATAGGGCTTCCCTGTCTTACAAATTGAAAATTTGTATTTGCTTTCTAAAGGGAGTCTGAACCGCGGGGCTAGTATGAATCTGGAAGGAACTATGGGAAATCTTGAGATTCATCATAGCCTTACCTTCCAGGAAAACCTGCATTTGGCTCCTTCTAAAGGGAAATGGGAGAATTTTATGTATGTATGTATGTTTGTGTGTGTGTATTTTATTTGTTTATCTATTCATCCATTTGTTCATTCATTAATTTAGTGTGTGTGTTTGTGTTTGTGTCTGTGCATGCATGTGAATGTGTGTGTGTGTCTGCTTATGGACTTCTTTGAATCTTTTGAGTCCTGGAAAAAAAAAATGCTGTCCTCTACCTAATATGTAAGTGTTTGAGTCCTTTATGTGGGATTTGGGAATGCTTCTTTCCCTCCATTTCTTCTATTTGCAGAAACCTAAATGTAACATCTAGGAAGTTTTGGAGTTGATTTCAGTATAAACTCTGGTCAATGACCAAGAGCTGATAAGAGAAAATGACCCATTCTGGATCAATACTGCAAATGAACTATGTCCATGTTATCCCAGAGGCTTATACAAGTCTTGGGACACAGGTCCTACAATGAAATATTTTTTTTCTTTCTTTCTAATCTACTATGTAATCTCAACACTTCAGTTGACTCAAGCAACTTCATGAGTCTCAGAAGCCTATGCAAATATGGCAGTGTTTAGGCTAAGAAGATGCCTATGAGATATTTTTTTTCTTTTTAATTCTGAGTTTTAGTTAGAAATACTTTATAGTCACATATCCTTCTGTTGTGTTTAAGTTTCTCAGAGAAAAATAATCAAAGCATTATATCTTCCTTGCAATGATTAGTTTTCATAGGAACAAAGTGCTGAAAAGTCAAACTTTCTATGAGTGTCTTGAGCTTGATGTATAACTAAGGAGAGATGGGGGAACTATTACTTTGTGTGAAAGAAAAAGTAAGGATTTTTGCAAAGGGAAGCAAAATAGCTTTTGCATATCATCTTCCCTTGGAGGAATAAAAATTCTTCAGCTATTTCTCTCTCTAGCCCATTCCTGTCTCATTTACTCAATAGGTAAATGAATTTCTGTTTTGTAAACACTGTGATCTGCTGATGAGTAAACTTGTAGACTATACACCTGTGTTTTATAGTAATGTTATCTATCAACAATACACACAACTGGTCAATACAATTCAAACAAGGGCAAAATCCATTTCCATAGTAATGGGAGTTGGTTCTTCCAAAATATAGAGAGGGTAGACCAGTTTAGGTTTCCTTTTAGCTGAAATCCTATGATATTCAGGGTAGTCAGGTTACCTTCAATGCCATAGGCTTACTTCCTTATTTTGTTTGAAAATTTAATGTGATGCAAGATTTGTTTCCTCAGTGCATTTTATGTGATCATTCCACTTAATGGCCTATTTTTATAAAACACTTTACAATTACAAGGCTAACTATACATGGGATCTCATGTGACTTCTATAAAGTTGTTTAAATATGATTATAGATAAGGTAAGTGAGACTCAGTAAACTTAAGTGACTTAGCCAAGGTGACACAGCTAAGAAGCATGGTGAGGACCTAACATGAAAATTAGAGGCAGCTCATTGGAGCTGAAACCAGTCTTAGGAAGATCAAAAAAAAAAAGATCAGAAGGCAGTGATTCAAATACTTGAACAGAGAATTTAATGGAGTTTCATACAACATCTTACAACTAAGTTCAATAAGTCAACTTGACAAGTACAAGATGTAAAGATATAGCTAGACAGCAGTTCACATAAAAAATTCCAGAGGTTTTAGGAATTACAAACTCAATATAAGTTGACAACATAACATAATCACTATGAAAACTAATGCAATTTTAGGCTCCTTGAATAGAGTCATAGCATTCAGGAATAAGAGAAAGGTAATCCTTTCATACTCTGCCCTGGACAGGCAGCATCTGGAATGTAATATTAAGTTCTGGATCTCGATTTGGAATTAGAAAAAATATGGATAATGTGGAATGTCTAGAGGAGGCTAATTTGGATGAAGATTCTTCAATTAATGACATATGGGATTTGGAATCCCCAAGAAACTGGGGATATTTATCCTGGAGGGGGAAAAAGTGACTTAGAGAGGATGAAACTTGCAGAATATGGGAGGAAATTGTAAAGAAATACATTAGGCTTGACGTAAGAAAAAAATAAATTCCTAATAATTAAAGTTATCCAAAAATGAAATGAGTTTTCTTGATATTGGGCGCACCCTTATTGGAGATCTTCAGGCAGAACATGGGTGCTGTTAGGTGTATTCATCTCAAAGTTTGGTTTGCACTAGTTAGACTTTAAGGTCCCTTTGAACCCTGAGTTTCTGTGTGAAGTCATTTAAACCTCCTAAAAGCCTTAGCACCATCATTTGTACAATTGGAATAGTAATGATTACTCTACCTTCCATACAGGAATGAGAGGGGGTTTGGAGGAAAATACATTTAAAGACTAAATAAATATGAATTACTGAATTATTCCTTATTTTTACTTATGAGAAAAGTGAGAAGTAAAAGAAGTTAACTGTCTAAATTCCCATAAGGGGTTAGACCAGGCCTTGATTTCCAAAGTCTTAATTCAGTGTTTTTTACTCTATGCTATTGCTTTAGGTTTATAGTGAATATAGCAAAGCTATGAGTAAGATTCTTTGGTATACCTCAAATCATCCACTAGTACCTCAGATCTTCCTGCCAGGACCACAGCATGGATTAAAATGATGGATCAATTTAGGCTCAGGTTACTGACCCAATATATCATGTTAATACTATCAACAAGTATGTGGGCTTACACAAGAACAAATAGTTTAGAGAATTGGGAATAAAAATAAAACAAAAACCACGTGGAAAAAGAGATTTTTCTTGTAAATTACCATTTGAATTCTAAGTGGACTGTTTTATAGAAGTTGTTACAATCTAAATACAGTGTGATGGTAAATTAATGATGCATTTATATTGATTTTCTAGTACAGAGTTGTCCATACTTTAAAACAGTCCATGGTTTAGCAGTTGCCATACTTTTGTTAGTGTTAGAAAAGCAGTAAGACCACATGACCACAGATGTCTATTAACTATGGATTCTGTGTGTGTGTGGTGTTTCTTTGGGGGGAGGAGCATGTTTCAATTCAATAAACATTTAATAAGTATAAGCTCGGGATACAAATAAGAAAAAGAAAGACCATATCTGCACTACAAAAGCTTACTTAAAATCCAATGAGGAAAGATAACACACAAAAGGAAGCTAGAAAGTGTAGGAGAGGAAGCAGGGGATATCTGGGCAGGGATATCATGTTCCATGAAATTCAAACCAAGCAGGATGGTTTGGGTATCAAACAGAGTTACAGGTAGAAAATGGGGAGTTAACAGGAAAATTCAAATTCTAGTGTTATATAAAGGAAAAGTTTTGCAAGGAATTTAGTTCTCCACCCTTTAGCCCTTCAATTAGTGAGGAGAGGAGGCTAAGGAAGTTGGGAGGATGTTTAGAATGCAAAGCTGAGTTGACAGTATGAGGAGATTTCAGAGATCAGCTTGCCTTGGGTGGACATCACATGAGCTGCAGATAGAAAGTAGAGGAAGAAGGAGCTGCATCATGTGCAGATAATGCTATCACTATTGTATGCATTATTTTATGAGTAAAAATCTCTATAACTATATCCATCAGATGTTGATCACACAGTACTAAAATTCTTAACTTTAATATGCTTACATAATGAATCACTGAAATAAAATGTTCATTCCTTTTTTTGTCTCTTTTCCTCCTCCTCCTCTTCTTCCTCCTCTTCCTCTTGCTCGTGCTTCTCCTCCTCCTCTTCTTCCTCCTCCTCCTTCACTTCTTCTTCTTCCTTTTCATTCTCCTTTTCCTTGTTCTTCCTCAAAAGTACTATATCATTTTATTTATGATTCTTGTTTCTATATCACATGTATACATATATATATATATAAATATATATGTATATATCTGAATATATTCCTCCTCCTTCCCTATGCAGGGAACCATCTCTTACTAGAACAAAGACTGTAAAATAAAAAGGAAAGAACTGTACAGCAAAACTAATTATACATCCACATCTAATAGTATATGCAGCATTCAAACTCATGTGTCCCACTTCTCCAGTGAATAGAAGGAGATGCAATTTCTTAAATCTCCTCTAGGGTCAAGCTTCATAACTATAACTATACAGCATTCAGATTTTTGTTTTACTCTTTGAAAGTATAATGTTATAGCCAAAATCATCTAGTACTAACCCTTTCATTTTTAAAGATGACAGCACTGATACATTGAGAAGTTAAGTGACTTTCCCAAGGTTGCACAGATAGTAATAAGAAAAGGCAGAATTTGAACTCTGATGTTCTGTCAGGGTATCCAGTACTCTCTGTACCACAATTTACTGATTTTCTGGTTCTGCTTACTTCACTCTGCCTAAGTATATGTATATTATAGCGAGCTTCTCTATATGTCTTGCCTCACTAACTGCCTTCTATATATTTTTGACAAGAAATGCTTTCCTGTCTGTCCATTTCCAGGACTCATAACTGTTTGGGGGAAGATGGTGCTAGGGAAGCAGATATAGTGCATCCAGGAGTATTTCTCTGAATCAATTTTGTTGAGTCCATTCTGATTCCCCTAAGAGGTTAGCACACTAAAGGCCTTTCTTAAACCACTCATGGTCTAGGAAGAGACCATGTATACAAGGGGAAGTTTAGAAATTCTTGGAAGTTTCTAAGAGCTTCTACTGCCATAGTTTAGAATCCTAGTGCACTTCTTAGAGTGCTTAGTTCTCTAGCACTTAGCACAGTGTCTAAAACATAGTAGGTGCTTAATTTGACTTGCAGACTATTTCAGGGTTAATATAACAGTGTCTTATCAACTCAAAGAAGTACAGTAACTGGACATCAAAAAATAATCAGCCATAATCATTAAATGCCTACTATATGCAAATCACTGTGGTCAACAAATTTAATCATAAAATAATGCATACAACAAAACATTGTGGTCATGGAGAATTATAAGACAAAGTAGAGTATCTTCAGGAGCTGACCACATTATTGGGTAAATACCATAAATATGGAAAAAATCCTAGCAGTACAAAGCAGTATATAGTAAGTATCACATGAATAACAAGGAAAAAAATAAGAAATCCACAAATATTGTCCTTATTTTATTTGCAAAGCTCTCCACTGGTTTCTGCAACAGTGGTGACAAGTAATAGAGAAAGCTCTTTGGAGGAGGGGAAAGTGGTCATGGAAGGCATTGTGGAAGAGGCAGAATCCTATTTGGGCCTTTAAAGATTTAGATAGAAAGACAAGATGTTAAGATCATTCCTGGAAAATTCAGCTGGAATAAAGGTAGAGTGGAAGAAAAACACACAGTGGGTTTTTAAGAGAGTGAAAAGATCAAGAGTACTGATATTGAAGCCTGACTTCTACTCAGTGAAGGGGTGGTGTTTTAGAAATGTGAAATGAGGCAAACCTTTTCAGTATGTTGACTTTTTTTTTCATGATTATGTATTACAAAAGACTGTTCTTTTAGGAGCAGAGAACCACTAGTGATGGAGAAACAAAAAGAAAATAAAAATGTCTTAAAATAAAATAGTAAATTATTACTCTTATTTGCCTTTGGGGAAAAAAGAAAGTGAATAGATTAGCTAAATCAACAACTCAAGTATACTTAGTTGAATTTTCTGCATTAGCGTCTCCCTCATCTTCATATTCTGGTGCAAAGCGCTTAGAGATGAGAGATCAGGGATAGGATCTGTTTTCAAATTATTCATTTGATCATTTATTTGACAACTATTTGTTCAGCTGCTTCTCAGAGCTAAGTTTTGGGTATTGTCAGAGACATCCTACCTGTCCTCAAGCAGCTGATCACTCAATAAAGGATATAATAGGTACATAAATAATTACAAAACAGAATGTATTAAGTGTCAAAATAAAGGTACAAAACTATACAGGTACAGAAAATAGGGAGAAATATTTTCTTCTGAAGTGAATAGCCTGGGTTTTACAAAGGATGTGAAAAAAATGCAGTTTAAGGTATAGATAAAATTTCAGCAGGGAGTAATTAGTATAGAGGTAATTTCAGAAAAAAAGAGGGACCTTTTGATCAAAAGAAGAGATACAAGACACCATAGGGTGAATTTCTGAAATGCACAATTGTCTAATTTGGTACTAACCCAGAGGACAGATACACAAATGATGGGATATGAAACCAGACAGATATGTTGGTTTTATGCAATAGAAGTTTTTGAGTTCTTGGCTTCTGAGTTTGAGTTCTATTCATAAAGACACCAAGGAAACCATTAAATGTTTTTCAACAGGGAAATGCCATGGTAGAAGGTAAGAAACATTTAGTAAGTACCTGTTCTGTGCCAAGGCACTGTGCTAAGTAAGCATTTTACAAATATTATCTTCTTTGATCTTTACAACAGCCTGGGGAGGTAGAGAGAACTGAAGTACATGGTTATTAAATGGCATACCTTGGGTCACATAGATAGTAAGTTTCTGGTACTGTATTTGAACTCAGTTCTTCCTGACTCCAAGACCAGTACTTTATTCACTGTGCCACATAGCTGACATGTTCAGAGTTGTGTTTTAAGATTAACCTAATTTGGAATGGAGAGATTAAATATAGGAAAATATATCAGACAAAAATATATTAAAGTGATTGAGGAGAGAGTTCACTAAGATCTGAACCAGAGTGGTGGTAATAGGGAAATAAAAAGAAGGAATGGTTTTGAAAGATTCTGCACAGTTATAAAGGATAGTAGTTCATAAATGTTTAGAGCTGGGAATCAAGTAAAGGGAAAAATTAAGGGTGACTAAATAATGGAGGCTTAATGAATATAAGAAGAGAGGTGTCATATAGAAAATGAGAAGTTGTGAGAAACAACTAGTTTGGAGAATAAGCACAGACATGAACTAAACGCGAGCTTCATAAACTAGAGAAATCTCTTTCTGTATAAACATTTGTCATCTTTCTGTATCAACACCTCTAACATCCTACATTTAAATAAATATTGAAGTTATTCATACTATTAATCAACAATATAGCAACAATTAAACAGAAAAAAGTATTTACAATGTATCAGTTATGAGAAAGTTTATAGCCAAAGCCACTTTTAACTATGATTACAAATAGACTCCTCAATTCTAGAAACACAGTCTCATCATTCAACTCTTTTAGGATACCAATTAAATCTTCTGAAAAATTATTGTCACATTTCTTCTCAAAACAATTGATAAAATCTGTTTTCTCAGAAAATAAATTATTTTTCTTTCCTTTGTCCTCTCTTGAATCATCATCATGAATGACCTCTTCAGAATAACATAACCTTTCCGTCTCAACATTGACTCCTGACAGAATGACAGCTAAGGGGTCAGTCTAAATCTCATTGCCTCTCTATGCTCTGTAACAGAGGCTATAAAAGCTGGCAACATGCTAGAAAATACTTCTCTTTTATGATGGTTTAAGAGAAATGGATCAGAAGTCACAGTAGACCTGGTTCAGTAGATTTAAGTACTATTTATTTATATATTTTTCTTGGGTAAAGTTAAAAGAAATTAAATTTGAATACAACTTTACTATCAATTGTTAAGATATAAGTAATCTATCTATCACCTTTGGGTTAAAATTTATTCAGTTTCATTTCTGGAATTTACACAATGGGTCCTATAGAATACCATTTTTTTTCCTAACTGTGTTTTCCAAAGTAGCTTATCTTTTATCATTTACCACAATTGATTCTAATAAATATAATACCTACAGAATTGCTTTTAGTTATGATCCTTATGTGCTTCTCCAATAAGTTATCTTCAAAGTATCTGTCAACATTATACATGAGTCAATGAAAGGTCTAACAGAGATAAATATGCAGAGGTCAGAAAGGTTTTGTTGCAGGTAGATATGAATAAAAAGTCAGAAATTAAGAAGAATCATTTATTTAGCTCTTATTATGTGAGAACATGTTAGATACTAGTAATGCAAAGACAAAAATAATTTTCTTCCCTACTCTGAAGAAAATGCAGTTCATCACATGGATAAATAAATGCAAAGGAATTTAAGAAGGATAGAAGAAGTACAATTGAGGACACTAAGAAAGGCTTCACATAGGAAGGCATACCTGATCCAAGCCTTTAAGGAAGATACTATTGTTCATTGATCAATTGATTGATAAGGTTGGATGAATGAAATTGATCAACAATTACATTTAATTTGTAATGCAATGAGTGATCCCTAGGCTTGTTTTTGTGACTTCCTGGGTTTTCTGCAACTATCTCAAATGATGAAGCAAGCACACACATGCACACATTTCATTAAAAATAAATACATGTCCCAAGCCATGATTATAGTAGAAAAGAAGAGACATTACAGAATCAATGAAATGTGTTAAAAGTAGTGTGGCTAAACATCCCCAAAGATACATGTAACTTCCAAACCTGACTCTAGAGAGATGAGTGACTTTACTGGGGCAAACACTTGCAAATTATGTATAAGAACTCTGTGACATTCTTCAGGGTAATATATCTTTTTACTAGTCTTTGTGGTCTATATGTACTTTTGCCTAGAAGCTAAGATGTACTTTTTTTCACTGTAGAATAACTACGGACATATGTGATTATGTAAACTATTCATTTTTGGTCCCTGCCTATTAGAAAATAACTGCAATAATACTGAGAGATACTCTCATGTATAATTACCAAAAGGAAATGATAATGGTAATGATGACATGTACTCTACAACTACAGCCTTCCATTTCATAAGCAATGTGTTTCCATTTCTTCCTTTCCCTTTCCCTATTACAGTCTATTTCACCTTTATAGAAAGGCAAGTTTTTTTTCAGCCTGTCCTCTAGCTAGGGAAACTATTTAGAAAATTGGTTTCTTTTAGTTTGGTCCCATGCAGGCCTGACCTATTTTATCTTGTTATAGTGATGGAGAGTTCCACTCCTGGTGAAATTTAGCTTCAAAGATTTTTGTGCTGCTAAGGAAATATAGATACGCCCTTATGACCAACAGGAAGAAACATATCCTGTAATTTAATCAAGCTATTTGCCAGCGACATTTAATATTCCCTTTTAAAACCTCAAAAAAATTGCATGTACTTATACACAAATTGAACATACATACAATTTTATTTACAAATGACAGTCAAAAATGACAGTCTAAAGAAAATTAAATTATTTGAATCATTTAACCAGATGATTCTGAGTAAAATACACTTGCCTAAAACATCTACGTAGCTTACTTGAATCATGAGTCAATTATCTACTTCACTATATTAGAACATTCATAACCTAAATATAAACGTCTTATACAGGTTCTTTTTTCATTTCTTCACTTCCTTAAAGGTTATTATTTTCCAGTTCAATTTGGTCGAGACATCAATTAAATTTCTATTCAGTAATCACCTACTATGTGCCAGACACTATGTAAGATGATGGAGATACAGTGCAAAAAAATTTAAAGAATTTTGCCTTGCAAAAAAGCTTATGTTCTTATGGGGGTGGAGAGAGACTGAGTGAGAGCATAAATATAAAGTTAAGAAATACTCATGTATGCTAAGTAATTAATTATGAAATAATGAGGAAGCTATTAGCATTTGGGATAATCAGAAAAGATTCAATGTAGATGATGGTACTTGAGGCTGAATTTTAAAGAAGAGAGGGAGTTTATGAGAGAGATATAGGGGAGTACATTCCAAATTTGTGAGATAGTGCCAAATGCAGATGTGGGAGATGGAACATCATGTATGAGGAACAGAAGACAAAGTTTGGTTCTCATATATAACAGTTAACTTCCAAAAGCAGGGGAGTGGGGATGTCTCTCTGAAGAAGGCAAATACTGAAACCCTAACTCTGGACAGTTTCATAAATCCACAAAAAGATGCCAAGGTGAGCTTTGTTCTATTGATCACAGGTCAGCAATACTACCTCCACATAAAGTGCATTATTACTAGAATTGGATCCTAATTACTTGTACTGCAATTATTAAAGTTGGGACAGTGTGCTTATTAAATGTTTAATATTGCTCTCATAGAATCATGGAATTTTAAAGCTAGCAGAGGTCTTAAAGATTATCAGCTTAATTTGACAACTGAGGATGATAACTTCAGAGAGTGAGAGCTAGAAGGGAGTTCAAAGACTATCTAGTCCAATTCCTTATTTAACAGATGAGGAAACAGGCTTGGGAATATTAAATGGTTTGCCTAAGATCACAAAGGTAGTAAACTTCAGAGATAGGATTTAAAGGCAGGTTCTCTGACAACAGAGTAAATCCTCTTTGTACTTTATCATGATTCCTCTCTGAGGCCCAGAGAGATTAAATCTGAGCCCGACTCACACAGCTTATTAGTGAAAGAGCTGGAACTAGAATCCAGGACTCTCCCTAAACAACTGCCCAAACTTGAGTTGATTTTTCACTATTTGAACTGAATAAAATCAATCTTTCGAGGGTTGCCTTATTTTATGGCATTTTCCTTGAAACGAGATTAGTTAGAATGTGTTCATTTACTGAACAATTAGGATTTGATTTTAAAAAGTATGACATTTAAATTTATGCAGTATTGGAATAGCAAAATTGTCATGTCTGTCAATGGAATGTTTGTTGTTGTTCACTTATTTGAGTCATGTCTGACTCTTTGTGATCTATCTCATTTGGCATTTTCTTGGCAAAGATACTGGAGTGGCTTGCTATTTTCTTCTCTGGCTAATTTTTTTCAGATACAGAAACTGATGCAAATAATGTTAAATGACTTACTCAGGGGTCAGACAGTTAGTAAGTATCTGAGACCAGATTTGAAGATGAATCTTCCTGATTCCCGGGCTGGCCCTCAATCTACTGTGTCACCTAGCTGCCCATCAATGGAATGTATTGATAACAATGAAATGTAGAAATATACTGAAACAGAAAATCACTAAAATCCTGTGCATATATTTAAAAGGTGCCTTGCTTACTTAAACTATATATATATATATACATATATATATATATATATATGTGTGTGTGTGTGTGTATAATTTCCACAGGGCTTGCTCTGATATTATATCCTATAAGTGATTTCTACTAAATTATTTACTAGGCAACTGGGTGGCACCTGGGTACATGGGTGGTACCAGGCCTAAACTCAGGAAGACTCATATTCCTGAGTGTAAATCCAGCCTCAGACACTTAACAATGGTGTGACTCTGAACATGTCGCTTTTTCTCAGTTGCTCATCTGTAAAATGAGCTGGAGAAGCAAATGTGCAAAACTTCTTCAGTATCTTTGCCAAGAAAATGCCAAATGTGGTCATGAAGAGTCAGGCATGCCTAAAACAACTGAACAACAAAAACAATTTTTTTTACTTAAGAAAGTTTACATTTACCATGATCAGTGGGAAAAACCTTAGGTTGCAATCACAGGTTTATGTTTGGAATTTGGGAGAAACTTCCTTTGCTAAACACATGTCTGAAACATCTGTTTAATGCTTCCATTTGTTTGTCACTTACAGTAAGCTTGTCAATAAAAAAGATCATTCAGAGAAAATATAACAAGATGATATGCCACATTCGATTATATGGAGAAAAATTTCAACACATCAGGTCTGCACATGCTTCTTTCCAGTAACATAAACACTGGAAATGCACTATGTGTTTTGGTCTAAACCTTCTTTTAAAATATCTACTTGAATGCTTGTTTCATAGAATTATTGTTTTCTATTATGTTCCTCATCCTCTTAAAAAGCAAGAAAAACCATTAACCCAACCCAAACCAACATGATAGCTGTATCTCATTGTTTATGAAACATTCTGCATTGATAAATCCTTCCTCTTCATTGAGAGAAAGTAAGTTTGTTTCATAGTTTGTCCTCTGTGACAAGGAGAAGTCAGTATCTATAATCTTTTTTTAATGCTTTATTAACTTCTGATTTACATCATTCATTTCCACCAGATTTTGAGTTACAAATTTTCTCCCCATTTTTCCCCTACCCACTGCCCCAAAATAGCAGTCCCACAAGATATCCCCTCCTCCAATCTGCTCTCTCCCATATTTTCTCCTGTACCCCTTTTGACTTTTCCAGTGGAACTCTATGCCTCAGTGCCTGTATATCTTATTTCCCAATTACATGTAAGATGGTACTAATAATAGTATATATATATATATATATATATATATATATATATATATATATATGTATACACACACACACACATATATATATATATTTGAATATTTGATTTTAAAACTTTCAATTCCAGATTCATTCCCTTCCTTCCTTGTCACCCACCTTTACTGGGAAGATAAGCAGTTCAGTATAGGTTGTACAAGTGTGGCTAATGCAAAACAATAACATAGTAGATATATTGTAAAAGACTGACTATATTTACCTCTCTCCTATCCCACCTCCCACTTGTTCTATTCTCTACTTTGATCCCCTTCCTTTTCAAAAGTGGGTGCTTCTAACTTCCCTCCCCCTAGCCTGCCCTCCCTTCTATCATTCCCCCTCTCATCCCCTTCACCCCCTATTCTCCTGGAGGGTGAGATACACTATTTAGTGTGTATTTCACTCCCTCCTCAAGCCAAATTCAATGGGAATAAAGGTTGACCCATTCCCTTTTGTCTTCATGTTCTTCCCCTCCATTATAACCATTTTCCCTTGCCTCTTCTGTATGAGATATTTTACCCCAATCTGTCTCTCCCCATCTCCTCTCATTATATTTCTCTCACCTCTTAATTTCACCTTTTAAGTATCATTCCTTCCTGTTAAATTGGTCCTGTGCCCTCTATCTATGTATACCTGTAGACATATATACACACATTCACATATGTATTCATATGCCCATATACCCTCATATATAGACATATATATTCCCTTCAACTACTGAGAAAAGTTTCATCAGTTACAATTATTGTTTTTCCATGTAGGAATGTTAATAGTTCAACTTTGATAAGTTCCTTATGATTCCTTTTCCCTGTTTACCTTCTCATGCTTCTCGTATCTGAATGTCAAATTTTCCATTCAACTCTGGTTTTTTCTGCAAGAATTCTTGAAAATCCTCTATTCCACTGAATAGCCATATTTTCCCCTGAAGCATTATACTCAGTTTTGCTGGGTAGGTGACTCTTGCTTTTAATCCCAGCTCCTTTGCCCTTGGGAATATCATATTCCAAGCCCTTCAATCCCCCAGTGTAGAAGCTGCCAGATCCTGGGTTATCCTGATTGTGTTTCCACAATATTCAAATTGTTTCTTCCTGGCTGCTTGTAATATTCTCTCCTTAATCTGGCTATAATATTCCTAGGAGTTTTCTTTTTGTGATCTTTTTCAAGAGGTGATGAGTGGATTTTTTCAACCTCTATTTTGCCCTCTGGTACTAAAACACCACGGCTGTTTTCTTTGAAAACTTCCTGGAGGATGATTTCTAGGTTATTACTTTGGTCATGGCTTTCAGGTAGTCCAATAATTTTTAAATTATCTCTCCTGGATCTATTTTCCAGGTCAGTGGTTTTTCCCATGAGATATTTCACATTGCCTTCTATTCTTTCATTTGTTTGTATCTGTTTAACAGCATCTTGATTTCTCATAAAGTCATTAGCTTCCATTTGCTCCAATCTAGTTCTGAAGCAAAGATTCTCCTCAGTTAGCTTTTGAGATTCTTTTTCCATCTGGTAAATTTTTAAGGCATTCTTCTCCTCATTGCCTTTTTGATCCTCTTTGCCATTTGAGTCAATCTGTTTTTTAAGGTATCATTTTCCTCAGTCAGCCTGTTGACTCTCATTTCATAATTTTCTTGCATTGTTCTCATTTCTCTTCCCAATTTTTCCTCCACTTCTCTTATCTGCTTCTTAAGGTCCTCTGTGGCCTGTAACCAGCTTGTATTTTCCTTTGAAGCATTTGGTGCAGGAGTTCTGACTTCACTGTTTTCCTCCTGTTCCATGCCTTGTTCCTTCTTGTCTCCAAAATAGGAGTGTAATGTTGGAATCTTCTGTCTGCTTTGTTTCCTTTTCTTGCTCATTTTGCCACTCAATTACTTGACTTTTGGGCTTTTTGCCACAGTAGGTCTCTGCCACCAGACAGGGGAGTTTTCGTCCCAAATGCTGGGGCTTTCTCAGCTGCTGGAAGTATTAGATGGGTGCCCTCTCTGAGGTCTCCACACACTCTGGCAAGCTGGACACACATCCCAGAACCTCCACCCTAGACTGCAATCCAGATCCAAGCAGGTTAAAGCAAGAGCGATTACCCCTCAGACTGGTGCTTGGTCCCCCTACACTCTGCAGGCCAGGAGCTGAAGCTGCCTCCTGAAGCCTGCTGGCTTTTGTGGCATCTCAGCGGCTTCTAGCCCTGGGGGTAAAAGCCATGCACTCCCACTGACTGGTCCCAAAGTCCAGACTGCACTGACCTCTCACTTTGTCCTTTGTATCTATGTGTTGATAAATTTGGAAACAGTCACAACTGCTGCTGATCTGGAGTCCCTCTGGCCGGTGGCTGGTCAGGCCCACTCTGGGGCTAAAGCCTTGGCATGGGGCTGGGCTCAGCTCCCAGAGTGCTGCGTTGGATTCCAGCCGGCCTGCCAGGCTGTCTTCAGCAGGTGGTTCGTTTCTCTGTGTCATTTTGTGGGTTCTGCAGCTCCAAAGTTTGTTCAGAGTCCCCTTTTTACATGAATTGGGGAAGGTGGAAGCTGGAGCAGCAGGGAGGTCCTGCTTCTACTCCACCATCTTGGCTCCACCCCCACCACTCAGTATCTATAATCTTACTGCAGCTGCCTTTAAGACCCAAACCAATTTAATTTTTGAATGATTATTCTCAGAACAAAAAACCTGATTAATGAGGAAGTTAACTGTTTTGAATGGATGGATTTTTTATAGGTAAACTTTTGTACATATATAGTTACTAGAACTGACATCCCATTGTAATAATACTAACAGAATACCTATTGATTATAACTTGTAATTATGTGAAGACCACATTTAGTTGACAAGGGAGATATTCACAGGGAAGTTTAGCCAAGAGAAGAGATTTAGACAGGGTGTGGTAGCTATCTTCAAGTGTACAAAGGTCCATCATAAATAAGAGATAATAGGCCCTAGGTGCCTCATCCCAGAGGGTAGAACTAGAAATGATAAACAGAAGTTAAATAGGGATACCTTGGAGCAGCCAGGTAGCACAGCGAGTAAGAGCACTGGCCCCAGTGTTGGGATGAGCTGGGGATCAAATCTGGGCTCAGACACTTAGCACCCACCCAGAAAAACCTGGCCGTGTTACCTTGAGAAAGTTACTTAACCCCAATTGCTTAAAAAAATAGGGATAGCTTTTGACTTCATGCAAGGAAAATTATTTACTAACAGTTAGAGATATCTCAAAGTGAAATTAGTTGCTTCAGGGGGAAATAGAACCCCTTCCCACCATGAGACATACTAGAGCAAAGTCTACTCCAGATGAGTACTCAATATAAGACATCCTTAATAAGGTGTGGGTTTGACTAACTAGCCTTTGATTTTCTTTGCAGTTGTGATGTTTTATGACTCTTTAATACAGTTTTCCTCCTTTAATGTGAAAGTTGTTTGATTTTTTTTTTAAGCAATTGGGGTTAAGTAACTTGCTCAAGGTTACATGGCCGGTTATTTCTGGATGTGGTGCTAAGTATCTGAGCCCGGGTTTGATCCCAGGTCATCCCAACTCTGGGGCCAGTGCTCTTACTTGCTGTGCTACCTGGCCGCCCCCAGGTGATGTGATTTTTTTAAACACTCTCTGGACAAACTGTACGTGTATATAGTTTGACTTTACTATATACATTATTTGTGCTTTGAAAAAGTTGTGATTTTTAAGTAAAAAATAATGTGGGTAATCTGAGTTATATTTTCTCATTGTTATCCACCTTATTGCTATCCAGACTTTAATATTTTGACCATAGGATTTCAAATGATTCCCACTTAGGAATTCCAAGGTTTCCTTTACAAATGCTTTTATGAAAATATAATTGGTGCACATTATATAAAATGGTAAAAATGAAACATCAATCTATGTGATCTTTGTAGATTTATTAAGAACACAATTATTTCCAAAATATGAAATGATTAGTTGCCATGTGAAGTTCTGGTTGATTTCAATGGCCTTGAATATTTGAATTGTCATATTGGCTATGCTTTTACTCAACATTCTGAACATAACTCATCAGTCTGAAAAGTCACACGCAGATGGGGCTATAGCAATTTAATCATTTATCAAATGCTCAATGATGGGTGTAATGATGTTACTGTTTTGGTTAAAAAAAATGTCTCTTTTAGAGACTCTAAAATAGAGCATGACAAGGTGTTGATGTTGATAGCTGACTGTAATCATAACTATATAACCATTAGCATAGCTACTAACTGGGAAAGTCCTGATGAGTCCACTAGAGTAGTTTCTTTTGAAAGTTTAGGTTGCTGCTGGTTTATTTGTTTTGTTCTAAAGTCAAGATAGAAACTCAAAGGGGACTGAGAAGCACAGTACGTGAATACCAATCTATACCCTGGGTCAATAATATTATTTGTCAAGTGACAGAAGTATAACTATGTTTAACGTTCACAGTGAAAGATTACACCATTGGCTAGCTTCCTCAAAACAATCTAAATCTAATAGATAATTTTTTTCTTCTTTTTATCTATCAATAGCTTAATCATTTTTGAGCCATTGATGGAGAGGAATGGATAGAAGTATTAGAGAGACAATAGATGTAGCAGTCCTTGTAATAAAAAAATGACACTTAATTAGTCATGCAAATCATGTTATATATAATAATTCATTGAATCTTTTAAAGTATAAAAGGTATGAAATAGATAATTAGATACATAGGAAACTCCTGACATAGAATATATTTCCACCAAAACTTCTCAATATATCACCTGTAACCTCTTCTTAGAATATGTTTATGCTAATAAAATATTAAGTGACTTACCCATGATCACACAGTGATCATGGTATATATAGGGTATCCCAAAAGTCTTAGTACAGTTTTAAGGCATTTAATTTTTGGTGGTTTAAAATGGCACTGACATTTAGAATGCCATTTATGTGAGAAGCAGGACTTGAAAGGGAGTCTTACTGGCTTACAAGATTGACCTTTATTTATTATGTCATTCTACCTATCAAAATAGGTACTACCAGTAATATTATTTCCATTTTAAAGCTAAAGAAAGTGAATTAGGTTAAGTGATTTAGCTCTGACACAACTAATAAATATTAGAACTTAGATTTAAATCCACACATTTTCATTCCAACTATATCTTAGTACATGATGAACTGTTCCTACAATAATATTCAATAGTTGTTCAATAATATTAGGTTAACAACATTCCTAGTGTTTTCATCAAAAAGACATACTTTTGTATTTATGTTTTTTGTGATCAACCTGCACCTTTTTTGATTGCTCAGTCTACTGAAATGCATTTTCAGATTGAGGACTAGAAAGAAAATCATTATCAATTTTAACCCCCTCATTTTGTTCAAAGCCTCAGTGAACTGACTTGTCCAAGTTCACATTGCTAATTAGTACCAGAGTTAGGATTTGAACCGTATGTGCTTGTTCAAAATCCTTCATTCTCCCACCATGCTTCTTTAAATACCATTATGGAGAGAAACTCAGCACTGAAAGAGATGCCATGCTATTTACATACACACATACATACAAATACATAATAATATATGGGTATATACATTATACACATACACACATGCACATGTTTACATCTATATATAACATATGTGCGTATACACGTGTTGTTATGTATATACATACATATATGGGTGTAGTATATGTGTGCATGCATATGTATACACATGTGCATTTATGTATTTATTTATGTATACAGTAAAAGCTCCCTAGCAAGTACTTCTTTCCAAAGTTGAATGGACTGACTCAGGGGTAGTTTATTCCTGACTATAAGAGATATCCTGAAAGAGGGTATAATTATCATTTTTAGAAATATTGTAAAGGGGTAATAAGCATCTGTTATTTATTAAATGCCTACTATGTTCCAGGCACTGTACCAAGCACTTTTTATATTATCACATTTTTTCTCAAAACAACCCTGTTAGGCAGGTGATAATATGTATGTATACATACACAACACATATATATACACAAACATGCATGTATATATACATATGTGCATGCACATATGTGTGTACATACATATGCATAAATGCATGCATGTATATATAGGCACAGAGACAGAAAGTCGGAGAATCAGGAAGCTGAGGAAAACAGAGGTTAAGTGACTTGCCCAACATCATAGAACTAATAAATGTCTGAGTTTGAATTTGAACTCAGGACTTACTGACTGGTTTCAGTACCTTCTGTTTAAAAAATGGTGCTTCAGTGATTCTATGTGAAAAGAATTATAGGTTATGATGTATTGGTAAAAGGCTAATTATGCCACTCCAATCAATCTATCAGCGTTAATTTCCAATTATGTCCAAGGCACTGTGTAAAATGCTCCCAGGCTAGGGAAGGAATGAACTGAGAAGAATCATAGCTTACACCATGTAGGTAAAAATTAGGGGAAAATTCATATTACAGTATTTGGAAACAGGACACCCTTTGGTGTGATCACATTCACATTGTGTAAAATTTAACATTTGATTTCAACATCTTTAGGAAATTATATATAATATATTTAAGTTTTATATATAATACGTTTTATATATGTTATCCATTTTATATATAATATCATTTATATAGATGTATCATTAAGTTAAATAATGCTCAATATTATTAATAAAACTAGTTTTATTCAAATAGATTACTTCTAAAGGTTGATTTGGGTGCAGTAATATTTTACATAGAAAGTTCACTTTATGTAAATATCCAATAAAAATTGCATAATTTACGAGTGTGTTGATCCATAAAAAATCCAAGATAGAGAGATGGAGAGAGGAATGGAATCATATTGGTTTTGAAAGCACAAGATTTACTACTAATTCATTAGTCTGAAAAAAAAAATAGTGCAAGTTTTCAGCTTTGTATTGCTTTTTTTTTAAATGAGGACCAATCTGGCTCAAAATATGTTTTCAATCTCTGGTGCATATTCTTTCATTCCAGTAATTGCTTCTTGAAATGAGCAGTCTTTACATGGAATCTTACTTTCTACTGTTGCTAAATTTCTATTTCTTATGAATACATCAGGTTTAAGTCCTTTTCTGAAACATAAATCCACTCAGACTCTAGAGAAACCTCACTTTCTACCTTGATTTCCCCAAAATGCATGCAAAAGGTATTATTATGACTGTAACAGTTTAATGCAGACTTCTACCTAAGTCTAGCTTCCATTTCTTCTTTTGTTACTTGTCTTCCTGCTCAAATTCTAGTGTCTTAAAGAAAAGCAAATACAACTAAGACTTATATACATATAGATAGATATAGATATGGATATGGATATAGAGATAGAGATGGAGAGAGAGAGGGAGGGAGAGAGAGAGGGAGGGGGAGAGAGAGAGAGAGAGAGAGAGAGAGAGAGAGAGAGAGAGAGAGAGAGAGAGAGAGAGAGAGAGAGAGAATAGCTAGAGTAAAGAACTTTCATGGCTTGGGTTTAATGTATACCAGGGCCCTTCTAGGAAGTCTAGCAAAGTAGTGAAGTAGACTAAGCCCACTTTCACTAAATCTTAGAAAAACAGGGAAAATGCAACAACAACAAAAAGAATAATAACAATAATGAAAAAAAGAAATAAAATGCTACAAGGAAAACTGAAGAAAGCAGTAAATTGAAGAAACAACATGAAAGCAAAAATAAAGATAAATGAAGAAATAAGTACTATAAGGCAAAAGAGAGAGGAAAAATCTCCAGAAGAATGGAATAACTTTGCAAGAATCATTCTGCCCTTTGAAAAAAGAATGAAATAATTATAGGAAACTGCATTGTTGTTTAGAAATTCAATAAAATAAAAGAGAGTAAGAGATAAGGGAAGAAATCATTGTTTATAAATAGAATGTTTGGCAAATATAATAATTGACTTCACAATGGAGAAGTGATGAGAAATCTTAATACGGCAATGAATTATGTTGGGGAAAAAAGCAGAGTTGAAAGATGAAATAAAACATAGATGGAATCACAAATTTCAGCTAAAAATTAAATGGAATCAAAATGTAAGAAAACTTGCTTCTGGAGAGAAAAGTTAAAAGCAAAAAAATTCCCCCTTACATTAAAGGAGTTAGTATACTAATAAGGGAGGTAACTTATCATATAAATAGGTAAATTCAAGAAGTAAACAAAGGAAATGGAATGTAACTTTAGTTAAAAAAAACTAGCAGCTTGAAATAAAAGGAAATTCTTCATACATCAAGTAGTGTTTCAGCTGTGACTTAAAGAAGTCAGGAAACTGAATACGAAGAGGTGATAAGAAGGAACATTAAAGTTACAGTGGATGGCCAGTACAGAGGTACACAGATGGGAGATGGAGTTTCATGAATTAGGAACAATGTATAGGCAAGTATAATTTTCATTCATTTATTCATATTACTATTATTATGCTTGCAAAATATTTTTATGATATAGTTTAATAACTACATTTCCAGATGAGTTAAACTTGGAATTTTCTTGGTAGATAGCTTATGGATTCTATGAAACTGTTCATTTATTTCTTAATCTAATATCATCTATAATAATTTTATTTAATTAGAGCATATGTGTATATGTATGTGTATG
Source organism: Petaurus breviceps papuanus (assembly GCF_028583685.1). Lineage (NCBI taxonomy): Eukaryota > Metazoa > Chordata > Mammalia > Diprotodontia > Petauridae > Petaurus > Petaurus breviceps. Next base: position 3,991,912 of record NW_027187341.1, on the reverse strand, counting down.
TGCATGTGTGTGTGTATATATATATATATGCTGTATATGTACATATTATCACCTACCTAACAGTGTTGTTGTGAGAAAAAATGTGATAATATTTATTTAATTAGTTCTTTAATTATTTAATTATTTTAATGTGTTTCATTCAGTTATTGGGGAGGCTATTAATTCTGAACTTGATTTGTTTTTGTTACAATTACCAGGGCAAGAGGGGCAAACTGGAGAAAGTTCTGGCAATAGTAATGAAGTACATGGGCAGCAGGAAGGCAGATGGTAGGAAGTTGGCTGGTTCTAAAAACAACTATTTTGGGGACCAGTTAATTATAATTAGCTTGTATAATTCAGGAGAGCATGAATCCAAGGTGAGATATCCAAAGCTAAGTGGCTTAGCTCCTCTAGGGCATGGTCTCCAGAGGTCCAGTTCACATAAAAACAAGACCAATTTTAATCCCATAGCATTACTCATTTGTTTCTCAAATGAAAGAATGTGTTGGAATACAATAGAGTCAAAAGCATAATAAATTGTCTTGGATTCTAAAATTGCACATGTTGAAAAGAAATGAGAAAAATAAAGATCAAGTAAAACAGGTCTTTCCATCATTTACACTAAGGAAAACATGGATTAAATGAAAATAGCAAACAAACAAACAAATCATATAAAAATATCAACAAAGAATAAATGTCTAAATGATCACTCAAAGATTATATGATATGAAAAGATTCAACTATTAGTTCAACTTTTCTGAGGGTCATTAAAAAAAATCCATAAAGGGGTGGAGTAAAGATGGCAGAGTAGAAGCAGCACCTCCCTGCTGCTCTGGCTTCCACCTTTCCCAGTCAATGTAAAAAGGGGACTCTAAACAAACTTTGGAGCTGCAGAATCCACAAAATGACACAGAGAAGCTAACCTCCCACTGAGGACAGCCCAACAGGCCAGCAAGAATCGGCCAGCACAGCACTCTGAAAGTTGAGCCCAGCCCAACGCTGAGGGTTTAGACCCAGAGCAGGCCTGACCAGCCAGCTGCTGGAGGGAACCCAGATCAGCAGCAGCTGTGGCTATTTCCAGATTTATCAACACATAGATGCAAATGACAAAGTAAGAGGTTAGTGCAATCTGGACTTTTTGACCCAGAAGGTAGGAGTGCTTGGCTTTTGCTCCCAGGGTGAGAAGCCTCTAAGACGCCAGCCAGCACCCCATAGCACCTTCAGCTCCTGGCCTACAGAGTGTAGGGGGACCAAGAGACCAGTCTGACAGGTAATACCTCTTGTTTTAACCTTCTTGAATCTGGGTTGGAGTCTAGGGTGGAGATCCTGGGGCATGTGTCCAGGTTGCCAGAGCATGTGGAGATCTCAGAGAGGGCACCCATCTAATACCTCTGGCAGCTGAGAAAAACCCAGCATTTGGGACAAAAGCTCCCCTGTCTGGTGGCAGAGTCCCACTGTGGCAAAAAGCCCAAAAGTCAAGTGACTGAGGGGCGACATGACCAGGCAAAGGAAAAAAAGCAGACATAAGATTCCAACATTAGACTCCTATTTGGGGGACAAAAATGAGCAAAGCATGGAACAGGAGGAAGACAGTGAAATCAGAACTCCTTCACCAAAAGTTTCAAAGGAAAATACAAACTGGTTACAGGCCACAGAGGACCTTAAGAAGCAGATAAGAGAAGTGGAGGAAAAATTGGGAAGAGAAATGAGAATAATGCAAGAAAATTATGAAATGAGAGTCAACAACCTGACTGAGGAAAATATCACCTTAAAAAATAGACTAACTCAAATGGCAAAAGAGGCTCAAAAAGGCAGTGAGGAGAACAATGCCTTAAAAAGCCAAATTTGCTAGATGGAAAAAGAATCTCAAAAGCTCAGTGAGGAGAATCATTGCTTCAGAATTAAACTGGAGCAAATAGAGGCTAATGACTTTTTGAGAAATCAAGATGCTGTTAAACAGATCCAAACAAATGGAAGAATAGAAGGCAATGTGAAATATCTCATGGGAAAAACCACTGACCTGGAAAATAGATCCAGGAGAGATAATTTAAAAATTATTGGACTACCTGAAAGCCATGATCAAAGTAAGAACCTAGAAAGCATCCTCCAGGAAGTTCTCAAAGAAAACTGCCCTGGTGTTTCAGTACCAGAGGGCAAAATAGAGGTTGAAAAAATCCACTGATCACCTCCTGAAAAAGATCGCAAAAAGAAAACTCCTAGGAATATTATAGCCAGTCTCTGGAATTCCCAGATTAAGGAGAGAATATTACAAGCAGCCAGGAAGAAACAATTTGAATATTGTGGAAACACAATCAGGATAACCTAGGATCTGGCAGCTTCTACACTGGGGGATTGAAGGGCTTGGAATATGATATTCTGGAGCTTAAAGGAGCTGTGATTAAAAGCAAGAGTCACCTACCCAGGAAAACTGAGCATAATGTTTCAGGGGAAAACCTGATCATTTAGTGGAATAGAGGACTTTCAAGCATTCTTGCTGAAAAAACCAGAGTTGAATAGAAAATTTGACATTCAGATATGAGAAGCAAGAGAAGCTTGAGAAGGTAAACAGGGAAAAGAAATCATAAGCCACTTATCAAAGTTGAACTATTAACATTCCTACATGGAAAAACAATAATTGTAACTGATGAAACATTTCTCAGTAATTGAAGGGAATAGAAATATATATATATGAGGGTATATGGGCATATGAATACATATGTGAATGTGTGTATATATGTTTACAGGTATACATAAATAGAGGGCACAAGAACATTTTAACAGGAAGGAATGATACTTAAAAGGTGAAATTAAGAGGTGAGAAAGGAATATAATTAGAGGAGATGGGGAGAGACAGAATGGAGTAAACTATCTCATATAAAAGAGGCAAGGGAAAATGGTTACAATGGAGGGGAAGAATAGGAAGGCAAAAGGGAAGGGGTCAAACTTATTCATATTGAATTTGGCTTGAGGAGGGAATGAAATACACACTAAATAGGGTATCTCACCCTCCAGGAGAGTAGGAGGGGAAGGGGATGAGAGTGGGGGGATGATGGAGGGGAAGGCAGGCGTGGGGGAGGGGAGTTGGAAGCACCCACTTTTGAAAAGGGACGGGATTAAAGTAGAGAATAGAACAAGCAGGAGGTGGGATAGGAGGGAGGGAAATATATTCAGTCTTTTACAATATATCTACTATGTTATTGTTTTGCATTAGCCACACAGGTACAACCTATACTGAACTGCTTATCTTCCCAGGAAGGGTGGGTGACGAGGGAGGAAAGGAATAAATCTGAAATTCAAAGTTTTAAAATCAAATATTCAAATATATATACACACTATTATTAATACTATTTTACATGTAATTTTGAAATAAGATACAGGCACTGGGGCATAGAGATCCACTGGAAAAGTCCAAAGAGGTATGGGAGAAAATATGGGAGAGAGCAGAATGGAGGAGGGGATATCATGTGGACTGCTATTTGTGTGCGGTGGGTAGGGGAAAAGAGGGGAGAAAATTTGTAACTCAAAATCTGGCAGAAATGAATGATGTAAATCAGAAGGTAATAAACATTTTTTTTAAAAATCCATAAAAATATGGATCCTTCATAGTGGAAAATCAGCAAAAATATCCTAGTGTAAGGAAAGGAAAAATTCATATGCATCACTTAATATAAGAAAAAAATGTTAAAAAAATCCTTTAGGCAGACAAATGGGGAGGCTGACTCAGGACACTTAAATAACATCCCTCTTGGGCAAAGGAAATATAACATTGATTCTATACACACATACATGTATATATATATATATATGTGTGTATATATATATATGTGTATATGTGTGTTTATATATGTGTATATATGTATATGTGGGGAGAGTGTATACCCTTTTTACAAAAGGAAATGGGACTTATCTTTATGTAAGAATGTGGCATGTGATCAATTTCTTTCAAAAGAAAAAAATCTACGAGCACTTACTGTGGGATTTTTGTTGTTGTTTTCAAAAGGAATATAATAGAAAAAATTCAAATATGAGAATATGTATTAATGGACTAAACAAACACAATTTAAACATTAATGTAGCAAAATTAGTGATAAAAGAACAAAGTCTAACAGAATGAATTAGGGAAAATTTACCCAAACTTTTCTTCATTGTAGAAAAACTTAAAACATTAGCATACATATTTTGTTTTGTTTTGATTTTTGGAGGGGAAGGCAGGAAAATTGGGGTTGAGTGACCTGTGCAAAGTCTCACGGCTAATAAGCTTTAAGTGTCTAAGGTCGGATTTGAACTCGTGTCCTCCTAACTTCAGAGACAGTGCTCTATTCACTGCACCACCTAGCTGCCCCCAGCATACATGTTTAAAAAGAAGTGCTGTAACTAAAGTTTTTTTTTTCATGATTCAGTTAAATTAAAAAAAATGGAAGTTGCCATCATAATTGCTGATAAAATGATAGTAATACTATATACATCTAAAAGGAATACCCGCCATTTGACTGACTCCATGCAAGTCTACTTTTCTGATAAATGGCAAAGTCAATACTCAACAACAAAAAAAAATCAAGAATTCTTGATGGAATTTTTAGAGACTAATGGATTATATTTTCCAAGTGCACTTGGAAAACAACAATGTAGGTTGCAGATAGAAAGTCATAGAAACACTTTCAAAGTTTATTTAAACAGGAATTCCTGGAGCTTCCATACTTTAAGATTTTATGTATAAAGCAGAACTGGCAGCTTTTCAGGAAGCTTCAAAGGAAATATTGTAGTTTATATTCATTTTTCCCCTCAACAACTGTCTGTATATTTTCAAATAAGTTCCAAAGGGTACGGAGAAGTACACTGAAGGAAGTATGTAAGTGTGTGAAGGGAATTAACTCTTTACATATTCAAAATGATAAGTTTAATTTTCACTTTTTAAAGAGGTTAAGCAGGGTTTCTGTAAGAGAAATGAGGAAAATATTGCCTGAAAATTCATTTTGAGGGATAACCCTATATATCTTGGTGAAGCTTATGTCATACTGGTGAAAAGAATAATAGAATTGAATGCTTTATTCACTATGATATTTTTAATTAAGAATTGATTACATTTTAGCATTATATAGATGTAGAAATAATATAATTTTGTTTATAACTTAGGATTTCATGTCTCCCATTTATATGTATATATACATATAAATATACATATAAAATATGTATAAATACATATATTTATATATACATATATATTTCCAAGTATGCTGTCTTTCCTATTAGACTTCCAGTTCCTAGAGGGCAGGCCTGATTGTTGTTGCCATTTTTCTATGTTTAAATTGTTTGTTTTTCCTTTCTTTCTATCTTCAAGGTCTTCAATGGCATATGGAATATAGTAAGTGCTTTAAAAAAGACTTGATGACTCAACTTCTCAAAATTGCAGCTATAATATGGCTATCTTCTGGTCTTCTCTAGTTTGTCATCTTTATGATAAACTCCTTGTCAGATAACATTTGCCATATTTGATGCTTAATCTATCATTTTTATAATCAGCAAACATTAAACCAACTTGTAAGTGCTCATCATTGGGGACACAAAATTGAAAACAAGTCAATACCTATCTTCGAGCAGTATACATTCTTCTAGATGCACAGAACCATGAAACAGTGATTACCTACTTAGACATTCTGAGCTTGTAGAAGTCAAGATGTTCAAAATGTTGTCCTAGACTACACAATTAGTTAGGGACAGATCTATTATTAGGGTCTTGGATTTTATGTTTCTCCTTATGTTCATTTTCCAGTCTTTTAATTTGATATACGTTATGTTAAGCCCGGCTTATATAACATATAACCAAGAAAATCAATCTCTAACTTCAAGCAGTTTACATTCTAATAAGGGTTGACAACACATAGAGGGTAGTTTTGGTCAGGGAGATGATTAGTCTTGGGACTGGAAGTTAGAAGGAATAGTGACTAAAATAAAAATCACTCCAGTAATGTTAGTTTTGATGTAATTAATATTCTTAGTCATTCTTATTAGTAAATATTAGAAAATTATTATTAAATTGGTAAATATTTTTAGAACTAGAGATGGAGTGAGGTACAAGAAGAGAGGATAGTATGCAAAGAGGTAGCTAGGAATTGGCATGGCTGGTCTAGTTCCTGGCAAGATAAATTGAAAACTCATTAATCATAAGGTCAGGATCCCAAGAGCATGAGTTTGATGTGCAGGTAAGATGCAAAATCTGGAGCATAGGAAAAATGGCATGCAGATGGTAAAGGAGGTATTTTGGGGTCTGGATTTCTCTGAGTGAATATTCACCAATCAGGAGCCTAGGATTCCAGAAGTATGAATTTGAGCCACCACCAGCTTAAGATATTATAAACATTTTCATATCACAAAGAAGGAAACTAAGGTTCAGAGATAATAAATTATTTGTTTAGGGCCACACAACCTAATAAATGACAAAGATAAGGTTCAAATTTAGACCTCCAAGTTCAGTGTTCTTTTGACTATACCATGCAATAGAAGAGTCCTTCAGAGCTACTTCCAAATGAAGACATATATTTTAACTTCAGCGTCATGGACACAATACCTTGACCTGTCGAGTCTAGTCCACTGCAGCTGGTGAAAGCATTAGCAATTAGGGAAAATATTTTGTGGCATCTAGGCTATTAAGTACATTAGTGCCTTCTACTTTAGAATGAGATAAAGGAGTGATCTGCGTTGTTCAGTTTCAGTAGCTAAGGCATCTTCCAAATTTGATTTAATATAAAGGTCTTAGTGCCCTAAAATGCATTCTTTTGTTACTCTTTTTTTTCTTAATAGTATTTTATTTTTCCTAATTATATGTAAAGATAATTTTCAACATTCATTTTTGTAAAATTCTGGGTTACAAATTTTTCTCCATCCCTCTCTTTCCTCCACTCTCCCCCAAACAGCAAGCAATATGATACAGGTTATACATGTACAATCATTTTAAACACATTTCCACATAAGTCATATCGTGAAAGAAGGATTGAAACAAAAGGCGAAAAGCATGAGAAAGAAAAAATGAAATAAAAAAACAGAAAAAGTGAACGTGGTATGATTTGATTTGCATTCAAACTTCATAGTTCTTTATCTGGATGGGGTTAGCATTTTCCATCATGAGTCTTCTGGAATTGTCTTAAATGAGTGTACTATTGAGGAGAGCTAAGTCTATCGTAGTTAATCGTTGCACAATGTTGCTGTTGTTGAGTATAACATTCTGGTTCTTCTTATTTTGGAATTTATTCTGGTATACATTGTCAGACGTTGGTCTATGCCCAGTTTCTGCCATAGTAGTTTCCAGTTTTCCAGCAGTTTTTGTCAAACAGTGGCACTCATGATTCTTTGATAAAAAATGGAAAAGGAAGTAGATAAAGACCACAGAAATTAGCTTAAATCAAAACATGTACAGTCAAAGAAACCAAGGAAAAAGTAACTTTGAAGTAAAGAGTTTTGTCAGTGTACAGAGCTACAAAGAAGTTAAGTATAATTTTCTGAAATAATTATGCCCAGCACCAGTTCATGTAAGTCCTTCCAGGTTTTATTTTTTTTTCTGAAATCTGCCTGATTGTCATTTCTTATAGCCTAATAGAATCTCATTTATATTCATGTACCACATTTTGTTCAGTCATTCCCCAATTGATGGGCATCGCCTCAATTTTCAATTCTTTGCCAACACAAAAAGCTGCTATAAATAGTTTTGTTCATTTGGGTCCTTTCCCCTTTTTTGTGATCTCTTTGGGATATAGATCTAGCAATGGTATTACTAGAACAAAGGGTATGTGCAGTTTGGTTGTCCCGTGGGCATAGTTCCAAATTGCTCTCCAGAATGGTTGGATCAGTTCACAATTCCACCTAAAATAATGTAATATTCCAACACACACACACACACACACACACATCTTTGCAGCTTTGGCCACTGGCAAAACTCTTTACTTCAAAATTACTATTTCCCTGGTCTCTTTGACTGTACATGTTTTGCTTTAAGCTTACTTCTCTGGTCTTTTTCTAGTTCCTTTTCCATTTTCTATCAAAGAATTATGAGTGCCATTATTTGACAAAGCCTGCTGGGAAGACTGGAAAATAGTGTGGCAGAAACTGGGCATAGACCAGCGTCTGACACTGTATACCAGAATAAAGTCCAAATGGATACACTATCTAGTTATAAAGGTTGATACTATAAAAAAATAAGGGGAAGAAAGAATAGTTTATTTGTCAGATTTATGGAAGATGGAGGAATTTATGGACAAACAAGAGACAGGCAACATCATGAAATACAAAATGGATAATTTTGATTAGATTAAATTAAAAAAAATGGGGCAGCCAGGTAGCACAGCGAGTAAGAGCACCGGCTCCAGTGTCAGAACGACCTGGAGATTGAATCCCGGGCTCAGACACTTAGCACCCACCCAGAAACACCTGGCCGTGTAACCTTGAGCAAGTTACTTAACCCCAATTGCTTAGGGGTGGCCAGGTAGCTCAGCGAGTAAGAGTACTGGCTCCAGTGTCGGGATGACCTGGATCAAATCCGGCCTCAGATACTCAGCACCACACCCAGAAATAACTGGCCGTGTAACCTTGAGCAAGTTACTTAATCCCAATTGCTTTAAAAAAAAAAAAAATTGCACAAAGCCAGTGCGACCAACATTTGAGGGAAGCAGAAAACTGGGAAAGAATTTTTACAACCAATGTCTCTGATTAAGGCATCACTTTCAAAATACATAGAGAACTGAATCAACTTCATAAGAATACAAGTAATTTCCCAATTGAAGAATGGTCAAAGGATATGAATAGGCAATTTTCAGATGAAATCAAAGCTATCTATAGTCATATAAAAATGCTTTAAATCACTATTGATTAAAGAGATGCAAATCAAAACAACTCTGAGGTGCCACCTCACACCTATTAGATTGATTCACATGGAAAAATAAGAAAATGATAAATGTTGGAGAAGATGGGGAAAGTTGGAACACTAATTCATTGTTGGTGGAGCTGTGGGCTGATCCAAATATTCTCGAGAGCAATTTGGAACTATGCCTAGATGGTTATAAAAATGTGCATACCCTTAAACCCAGAAATACTACTTCTAGGGCTGTATCCCAAAGAGATCATAAAAATGGGAAAAGGACCCACATGTACAAAAATATTTATAGCAGCTCTTTTTGTGGTGGCCAAGAACTGGAAATTGAGGGGATGCCCATCACTTGGGCAATGGCTAAACAAGTTGTGGTATATGAATGTAACAGAATACTCTTGTGCCATAAGAAATGATGAGCAGGAAGACTTCAAAAAAAAACTGGGAAAGACTTATATGAACTGATGCTGAGTAAGAGAACCAGGAGAACATTGTACACAGTAGTAGCCACAGTATGCAAGAACTGATTTTGATAGACTTAGCTCTTCTCAGTAATGCAAGGACCTAAAACAGTTCCAAAGGACACATGATGGAAAATGCCAATCACATCCACAGAAAGAACTATGGAGTTGGAATGCAGAACAAAGCAGACTATTTTCTTTTTTTGTCTTGCTTTATTTTTGCTTTGTTTTTTTTCCTTTCTCATGTTTTTTTTAACATTTTACCATTCTTCTATGCAACACGACTAATATGAAAATTAAAAAAAATATATTATGAGTACTCACCAACTCTCAGTCATTGGTTCATTGTCTACTCTTGCTTATGTTCATGCTATTCTCTTTGCCTGGAAACTTTATCAATCTTCTACCTATTAATAGAATAACAGTTTTGGAGTACTGAAGGATCAGCTAGCCCAACCTCTGAATGGACCCTTTACAACATCTCTGGATGAGTGATAACTATGTCCAACCCTTACTCCCTCCCAGTTTCTACTTTAAAAACTTCATAATCATGGAATTCACTACTGCCTGAGGTAGATTATCCCATTTTCTGATAGCTCTAATTGTTCAGAAATATCTACTGGTATATAACTAAAACTGTCTTCTTTTCATTTCTACACATGGATGTTAGTTGTCCTCTCTGCCACAGAGTAGAAAAAAACAGAATTTTTCTTTAATATTATGAATATTCAAATATGCAAAAAATAATTATTTTCCCATAAGTCTTCTCTTATTTGAGGTAAACATTGTTACTTTATTCAGCCAATCCTCAGATTCCAAGATTTATATTTCTCCTAACATTATGGTCATTATTTTCTGAATATTCTATTCTTCCTCAATTTCTTTTCTATGACATGCTGCCTCATAATTAAGAAATTATCAGAGATGTGATTTTATCAAAATGTAAAAATGTAACTAAAGTCTCCCTTGTTTATTTTTTGTCTTTTTTATTATTAGTTAAAAAATATAAATACAAACTTTTCAGTGTATACAAAATCATAAGTTTCTTATCTACACAGTTAATTGAAAACTTGTGTTAAATTTGGTATGGTCCAGGAAAATTGTCCCATTTGTATCTCTTTCTTGAAATTGTTTTATTTTTCTTCTGCTCATTTTAATGTTTTATTAATTATCCCTCTTTCCTTCCTTTCTTTCATTCTTTCTTTCTAATATGACCTTGGAAAAGTCATTTTTTCTGGACCTTAATTTCATCACATACAGAGTCAAAGGTTTGGACAAAATGACTTCAAAAATACTTTCCAATTATCAATATATAACAACTTTAGATGTTAAAATAATATTAATTTATTCAGCATATCAATTAGATCTTTCTTGCAGATTTGTAGTGAAGGAAAATATGTATTTTTATTAAAATAATTTTTGGATTTTTTTTTAACAATTGTCGTTACTGTAACTACCTCATAAATATTTTTTTTTCCTAAAGGCTAATTACATCTCCTTGTTAATCAATGAGAATTATATCAGATGGCGGCTTATGAAACATAGTGCTATAAACCTTATTCCCCCAGGATTATTATTAGAACCCTGAAAACCCAAGTTACCTTCTAGAGTTCTAGACCACCAATTGTACTGGAAATTGAGAAAGAAGCTCCCAAAGGTATGGTAAAAACTCTTTATAAACCTTAAACAACTGAACAACAATAATAACTCTTAACGTTATTATAAAAGGCTCTACCATCACACACACAAAAATTCATTTACATGGTCTATGAATAGTATCTTCTTTAATTATCGATATTCTACTGCTTTCAACTTGATGTGATTTATAATAAACTGAGAAGGCTTTCTATCCTCACAAAATCTCGCCACCAAATGGACATTGATGCCTTAACATTTGCCTTGAGATTTGTTCGGGTTAAGGGATTATTCCCTTTATTAAAATTAAAGTAACTTAATGGAGAAGAGCTACCATATCATGTTTTATTAGTGATACATAGTACAAATTAATTTTTCAAATACTTTCTAATATAATGCAGTAATTGAGAGATGATATAAATTTAGAGAAGGGTGAATTATAATAATTTTGACATTGTTTTAATGTTTATGAACTTCATTCTTTCCTTTTGATAACCTTATAATACGGTTAGCATAAAAATATTACCATCCACATTTTACAGACAATGAAGATCAAAGATGTTATATGACTTGCCCATAGTCCTATAGTTAATGAGTCAGACTTAGAATTTGAGTTCAATTTGCATGACTTCTAGCTGTGTGCTCTTTCTATTACACCATGATGAACTTGAAAATGCTAGATTTGTTTGTATATGGAGAAAAGGACATTCCATAAGATGGAAATAGGCCATTGAAATGCGAGAAGATATAAAACTGAAAACAAGTTTCCCTTACTTCATGTTTTTGCCTTGGTTCTCAACCTACCTACAAAGTACTCCCAGTTTAGTCAATGTCCAATCTTGATTGAGTTGAATAGATGCAGTCTCAGACAGTAATTGGAAAACTAATAGAACAGACTTTAAGCTACCCTGTATATATGAGTTAGTCATCTTTAAGGAGCTATTGTAAGATCATTCCAGACAAAAATATTTCTATCTTATTTTGAAACATCTAAAGGGATTTCCATGAGATTGATTGTTCTTTTTTGGGGTGTTTTTTTATTATGGAGAGTCATTCAGTAGCACAATATCATCAACCCTGTCTGTATCTTCATGGCATTTCTCATATGCCAGAGGGTTTATATTGCCAGTGTCCATATTGATCCACTTTATCTGGTTTACCTTTACAAAGCATTTCACATCTTTGTTGATGGCATTAACTGAGTTGCTGTAGGACTGAAGGATTTCTCACAATATATTGCAATGAAGGCTGTCAAGGACCCTTAAAATGTGATGAAATTGATAAGAAGTAGAGGCTGCCTTTCTGAATTCACCAACAATAGTCCTTTAACATGGTTATCTCAAATATACAGGCTATCAGTAGTTTGAATCATCTCTGTAAGTTTCTCAGCTACAGTCTCAATCACTATATGCAGTAAGATATTCACCTTAATAGGAAGACATCAATGTTCATTTGGTAGGGAGATATGGGGGGGGGGATAAGAAGTCTCAGTTTCTTATAAATCACATTAAGTTGAAAGCAACAGGATATCTATAAATAAAAATACTATTCACAGACCATGTAAATAAATATATTTCCCTGATGGAAGAAACTTTGAAAATAATAAGAATAGTTATTGCTGTTGTTTGGTCATTTAAGGTTCATTACTCTAGCCAACATAGGCCCTTTTCAACAATGGTCTTACATTTTTGCTGGTTAGGTATGGTCTATGAATTCTCCAAGATTCACGAATGAATTTTGCTACCCTATTTCAGTATCTGATGCCAAACACACTTAATAATTGAACTGTGATTTGATCATCTGATTTAATTATTTGTTTTTGTTTTTATTATTGTTCAGGTTTGTAGATTTTTAACGTTGTTCTTAATGTTTCCACTGGATCATTCAGACTCATATCTTTTTCTCAAATATATTTTTGAAATGAGACCTATGAGAAATTTCTTTAAGGTGTTCTACCCATTTACCTCAAAGTTGTCATTTAATAAGTAGCTTTTCAAATTGGATATTTGGAAAACAGATTTGAGTATTTAGTCAATTTGGCAAACTTCACTGGGATTTACCACCAGGAAAGGAGTTGTGATTTCAAATACTGAGATTTATTAATGTAATATATGTTTCAGAGGCCCTCACAATGTGAAAGGGCTTGCTTGTCTACTTAAATACACATTCTGTGCTTTTTTAAATTCCCTAACTTATAAATTCCACCCATAAAATTAGGGAGAATCATTTCCTTATTCACAGTGACCCCTCTTATAAGCATGAAGTTTTTAATCCTAAAAAAAAGTTAAATATTATTGAAGGACCAAGGGATGCAAACAAACAACAACTCTAGAAACAAAATACAACTACAAACAAATCCCTTCAAAAAGCAATTTTCATGCTGAAATCTAAGTAATTATGAGGAACTTATTGTTCCCTTCCCCTTTTCCCAATTTGCAGTATCTTATTGTGGAAAATGTCCTGATTTTGAGTCAAAGGATATAGAGGCAAATCCCAGATTTTGGATACAGTTTCTCTGTGTCATGAGATGAGTTATTTAACATCTCTTATTCTCAGTTTCCTTATCTGTAAAATAAGGAGGTTGGTTTATATGACCACTAATGTCCCTTTAAACTTATGATCTATAATGTCTCCCCTTCCAGCTGTAAGTCAAGGTCATTCTTATCAGGTGGCACTCTATTATTTATTTTTTTTCCTTTATCAATTTCCTGTGGTTCGCTGAACTTGTCACTAGGTGTTGCTCTCTGTTACAGCTCCTTGTAGTAAAACCATGTAAATACTTAGGTCATTTCCCCTTTTAATTAGACTTACATTTCCTGGAAAACATGCACGCACACAAAAAATATTTCTTCATCAATTATATATTTCTGTTTATTTGTATTATAATTGTAGTATTTCTACTCATTTTAAAGTAGCAAATGTATCCGATTCATCTATATAGGTAAAATAAGCTTCTGTGAGATGGTCTGGGAACTTAACCACCATTTTTAAAAGAATTTCTATTTTTATTTTTTTGCTTTTTGGAGGTCAATTGGGGTTGTGACTTGCCCAAGGTCACATGGCTAGTTTTTGTGTTAAGTGTCTGAGTTTGGATACGAACCCAGGTCCTCCTGACTCCATGGCCGGTGCTCTATTCACTGTGCCACCTAGTCGCCCTGAATGTCTATTTTTTAAAAGGATATATTTCAAATTCTAAACTGACTTTTGAATGACATTGAACAGGAAAGTTAGGAAATGTGTATAGTTGTGATCCAGAAATGATTAAATAATTTAAATTACACTAGGAAAATAACCAAATATTCTTTAGATTTGACCCTTCTGATAGCCTCAACCCCTTAGCCCACATCATAGCCAATATCCACTTTGCAAGTTGGAGTAGACCAAGTGGTGGCTTCACTGTCATTATTGGGTACTTGCCTTTTTATATAATTTTCTGTTTAAAGTAAACCTTTTTTTCAGTTCTATGTTTGGAATGGAAATGGTTTAATTATGGTTGTTGGTGACATCTGCTCTTCAGGAGGTCTTGGAAACATTAAGAGAAGCTCAAACTGAAGCAGATGAGATCAATTCTATTTCCAAATTCACTGCTGATTAAGTTCCTTTTTCCTTTGGAATTTTTGAGAGGAAAAATAAGAGTTCACATGGGGCTTGGAAGATTATCCTTTGAATACAAAACCATCATCATGTTTTGTCCATGGAAGAAGAAAGAGAAGAAGAAGGAGGAGGAGAAGGAAGAAGAGGAGGAAGAGGAGAAGGAAGAGGAAGATGAAGAAGGAGGACAAGAAGAAGAAAGAAGAAAAAGAATGAATGAATGAATGAATGAATCATAAATTAGATTTTGGTGTTGTCATAGGCTAATCTTTTATGAGTGACCAAGAAAATGACATGAGCAACCTTTGGAGATTATCATTTTACTTTCATTGTACTATGTCTCCAAGGCCTACATTTTTTCTGTCTCTTGAGTGGATCAAGGAAGTTAGAAATTTATCCAGAAGGATGCTTTACTTCTATAGGCAAATAGGGGTGTAATCTTCCCATGCCTTGGTTAATTCTTAAGGGACTGTCTTTCCAAGGTTTGTAATAGTTTAATCTGTTGCCTGTAAGTCTGAGAATTTAGTTTATATAGATTTTTTTTACTTCATTATCTAGAGATTTATACCTATTGTGTTTATTTTCATTGATAACTTTGTATTTATTTATCAGATAAATGATCCTCCCATTTAGCATGATGAGTGAATTCCCTTTCTAAAGCAATTGTTCTCTGGATTCAGGGAATAAAACCCAGCAAAAATCAAGGTAACTAAAGTGGATTATATAGTCTGTACCTGTTTGGAAAAGGTGGATAGAAGAAATTCAAAGTATAATGAATATCAAGTTGAAATTTCTTTATTTAAAAAATATGTTTAAGATTACCATAACCAAGAAAATGGCAAATAGGCTTTCCCACTGACAAAGTCCAACTAACATGGCAAATGTTTAGTAGGATTTGAAAGTATTACTTAACTTTCAGCTGAATTACCATATCTTGCCATATATTTTTATGCAGAACACACTATTGATTTGAAAAGACAATTCAGTACATGGATTGATAGTAGGACATGGTAAGTAGCTCTAACAAATACAAAATAGCTTGTGGGTAAATGACTTATCTAAAACATTAATCCATCTGTTCAAATTAAGCCAATATCTGTCTCAAGCAAATAAACTACAAGTAAATAAAACAGAATGAGGAACCAATGCCCAGGTCCAGACTGGGACACATTATTCTGGAGAGGAAATCTTAATTTCCTGTTTAAACTTGTTTTCTGAAAAGCTACACCCAACAATTTCCTCATTCACAATCGTTATCTTGTGATATGCATTTTGTGTTTTCAGCTGCCTTTTCATTATGAAAAGTCCATAAACAAGTACATATAGTGTAATTACTCCACAAGTATACACTATACAGATCTCTGTAACTACCAATAACAATACACATGCAATCCTATTCTTTTCCCATACAAAGGGAGCAGGTGGCATTGAGCTAGTGGAACTGAGTGCCAAGTTGGACGAGAAATAAACTCACCAGTACCTATCCTCTTTGCTTTCACTATTTTTCAAGTTCATCATCCAAAAAAAGGAGACTTTTTTGCCTTCAAGTAAAAGTCACAATGGGATCAACTTACAACACTGAAAGACCTTAGACGTTTCTAAAGGTGTATGTCATACTTTGGTCAGGTATCATAGTACCAAATTTATTTTCCATCCATAGCTTCTGACACAAGCCTAATAAGGGGGTGCTGAATTTGGAAGGGTGAATTACCACATCAGAAGTTATCACAATGGCATATAAAGTTAGAGAGGACCTGAGGAGACTCCGGCATGACTTGCCCCAATCCCCGTATTAAAATTGCAAATAAAATCCTCCACACATGCATCATCATTGCCTCATTTTGCATGTTTTCCTTACTTATTTTTCATATCTACTCCAGACCTAGCAGTCATAGAATCACACAGAATCACCAGAATTAGAGTGGGAAGAGATCTTAGAGAAAACATCTAGTCCAACTGCACCATTTTTCATATGAGGAAATTGAGACACATAGAAATTAGGCAACTTGTCCAACCTCTGAAATCCTGCCATGCTCCAGACATCTCAGAGAATTCAGGGCAAAAAGGGACATAATCAATCTTAAGTTTCACCTCTATCATTGGACTGATGAAGAAATAGATGAAGCTCATAGAGACAGTCACTTAGCCAAGATCATATACCTACTTGGTACATTTCAATGTCTGGAATAAAAGAATCAAGCCTGTAGTTACTTTTCCAATGTTCTTTCTATTATATGATTCTGCCTCCTTTTTCCCATTTGGAAGGAATATAAACTTCTATTTTGGGTTAGGCTTGATTCAGAGCAGTACCCTGGTAATTTAGGTCTAACATTGAATCAAAATGAGACACTGTCATTCAATAGGTTTTTTTGTGTTTGTTTGTTTTGCTTTTTTTAAGAATTATCCAGCCTTAGCAGAAGAATATTGAACAAGGACAGGCATTGAGGACACCTTGAATTGATGCATCCTTTTCCTTCTCCTGAGTTGTCCATCATGATCCACTAGTTAAGCGTCAGAGAGCCCCTGCAACTCCTCATTGTTGCTTTTTATTCAGGAGACAAATAAGTGAAATTAATAGGCTCACCCTTTAGTTACCTGAACCAGCCAACACTCAAGGATGGTTCCAATATATTTTAAGTAAAAACAAATAGTCTAACTTGCATGGAATGGGAGTGGGGGTTCAGGAGATTTCTCTTATCACAACTTCCTTCTCAATCTTTATGAGCCTTTACTGATGATGGATCGTTGGTGAAGATGGAAACAAAAGTATAAGAAAGGAAGGAGTTTGGTAAATGGGAGATCTGATAATCCAAAATCAGAGGATCAAGGTTCAAATAATATCTTTGACACAATGTGAGAGCTGGGGTAAATCATCTGATCTATGCTTGTCTCATTTTCCTCAATTGTAAAATGAAAGTTTTGAACTTAATGACCTCAAAGATCTTTCTATCTATAAAACTATTATCTTATGATTTTATAAGTCAGGGGTCAGCAAACTATGGCCCATAGGATGGGCCAGATATTTTCCACTGTCTGTTTTTATACATCCTTCAAGTTAAGAACGGTTTAAATAAAACATTTAAATATGTGACTCATTTGATCCATAGACTATGCTTTGCCAACCCCTCCTATAAGTCATGATTTGAGAAAGCAGGAAAAAATGCTGGAAAAGCAGAAAGGCTAAAACACTTAATTAAAAAAAAAACAACAAATGTATTTTAGTTCAAATGGGGCTATATGTATGCCAATCAGGAAGACAATGATCAGCAAAAAGAATTAATGTCAAGCTCTAATAATATTAATTCTATTGTTTTAGAGTAGATAGTTAGAAAGACAGAATTAACTAATGAAAAAGAGTCCTTGCCTTACTTAGGAGCCCTGGGTTATCACACGAGCTCTTCCATTATTGAGTTGTATAACTTTGGGTAGGTCCTTCACCACAGCCCAAGTTTAGGGAACAAAAAACCCATCATATATTATGCTTCCATGGTTGCAAAGGATTTTTATTTTTTTCTTCATTATATATAATGATAATCCCTTGTGCCCTACTGATAATTTCACATGGTTGAGAAAAAGAAAAGATCCTTAACATATTGAATGGACTCCCTTCTGTTATACTTAATGTGCATAGGATAAGCAGAAATGGAAAGGCTTTGATCTCTATGATTAGAGTGAAGGTTCACATTGACAAGATTGATATTTATGGGAATAGTTGATATAACAGTAATCTTACTTGGCAGGAAAATTTAAATAATAGATCAACTTTTTTGTCACATGCTGTGAAATCCTATGTCAAAAGTGAAGGAAACAGTCTAGGTTTTTTCTACTGTTGGATGTGCCATTCAATTTTTAAAAAGAACCTTTCATTGTATTGATTTAGGGAGTTCCTGATTGCAAAGTTCCTCTACCAATGTAGATCGACCAACTTTTCTGCAACTCATAGATAGTAAATTGGAACACTGAAACATTAAATGAATTGCCCACTGCCCACATAATCTGGATGGGTCAGAGGCAGGATACATAGGCAAACATTACCTTTTAGTGGACTTCAAAAAACTAAAATGGACCCCAGTACTGATAATATCAACTGTGTATATTTCATTGGAAAAGTCTCCTCAGCATGCATCCATCCTGACCATCAAATCACTTTGTGTCTACAGCAAGCATTCCTTATCTGATTCTCTGCCTCAGAATAGTGACTAAAAGGCCAGCTGTCTAATCAAGGATGGGAAACCTGTGGCCTCAAGGCCACATGTGGCCCTCTAGGTCCTCAAGTTCGGCCCTTTGACTGAATCCAGACTTCATAGAACAAATCCCCTTAATAAAGTGATTTGTTCTATAAAACTTGGATTCAGTCAAAATTCTGCACCCAAGAGCCCAGAAGGCCTTATGTGACCTCAAGGCTACAGGTTCCCCATCCCTGATACACTACTCCATATTTCTTCTGCCATCCATTTTATGATTCATTTATAAATTAAGCTATTTTCAGGAATCTCTTGTGTCCATGCTTGTGAACCTGAAACATATTAACTTTCTTTAAAAAGTAATAAAGAATAGCTCAACATTATCCTCATCATCATCTTTCTGTTGTTTTTTCTCCTACCTCTCTCTGGCTTTCTCTTTGTCTTTGTCTCTCTCCACCATCCCCACTCCCAATTACCTCACACTTATGATGTTACTAGTATCTACTTCTATTACAAAATATTTAGGGGAGAGGTGCTGTTTGAACCAATGGTCTAAAATGAGAGAGGCACCTCCAGAGGGCTATGGAATATCCCCTGAGGATGTGTGATTAACCAATCAGAGAGGAGGAAGATGGGTCATGCCCTTTGACAATACAAATCATTTTCATCCTTCGTTTCCATATCACCCCCTCAAAACTCTGTTAGTTTCCAACCTTACCTATTCTGTGTAGTCATATGCTTCTCCGGGTAATTCTAACCTAAGCACAGTCAAAATCATATTCTATAACATAGGAATTTATTCACATACTGAGTTTTCTTTCTCCACATTGGAGCTCTCTCTTTGTATAGAGACTTCTAAATCTTTCAATCTGATACATAATTATAATGCTAAAGAATATGTCAAAGGAGCAGATTAGCTGCTTCGTTTTGCATTCCTTACAAAAAGGCACAGGGGACAGGTTAGTTAGGTGGGGCCATTTAGTGGACTTTTTACCTAAAATGACTTGTACATCATGACCTGGGCACCTAGACCAACAATTGTATATATTCCTTTTGAAATTCCTCCTACCTCATACCTCAGTAATAATATCCATAGTCTATCACACAGAACAGCATATTCTGAACCCTTCGTCTGGCTCTATACTCAAAGGCAATGAATGATTATTAAGAAATCAACACTCCATGACTCCCTGTGACTCACCCCTACACACTCTCTGTCCCTTTGGCTCTGTCTCTGCCTCTTTCTCTCTCTGTCTGTCTCTCTGTCTCTGTCTCTGTCTCTCTCTGTCTCTGTCTCTCTCTCTCTCTCTCTGTCTCTCTCTCTCTCTCTGTCTCTCTCTCTCTGCCTGTCTGTTTCTCCCTCCCTCTCTCCCACCCTCCCTCCCTATTTTATTTTTGATGGCACAGAATAAGTTCCACAAGATAAGCAGGCAAGGGATCAGTTACAATTATTACATTGTCTTCTCCCCCAACTCATCTCTCTTCCAAATTTCCTTGTTATTGTAGAAAGCACTAACATCCTTCCAGTTACCCAGATTTGTACATTTGAGATCATCTTTGATTTCTCACTCTCACATCCAAATATTGTTATTTATGCCTTGAAAAGAGTCCATCTGTCTCCTCCCTAGCCACTTGATCATAATTCTAGTTCAGTCTCTTATCACCTTTTGAAAAGGTTCCTAATTGATCTCCATGCCTCAAGACTCTCCCCTTAAGACCCTCCCCTTCACTTAGCTGCCAAAGTAATAAAATTGATTTTCCTAAAGCCATGATTTGACCATTTCCCACAAGTACTCCAAAACTAGTGTCTGTAAACTAGATGTTCTTAAACTTTGGTCTTTCCTTGACCTTTTGACAGTCTGATATAATGTTTTTAAATACATAAAATAAAGAATAATATCTTTAAATACACAAAATAAAATGCATAGAATGATAAAGGAAAATAATTATATTGAAATGGAGTTATCAAAATCTTAAGTAGAATCATATTCAGATATCCCAGGTTAAGAAACTCTGTCTAGACCCTAGGACAAAATATTATTTCTTCTTTATTTCATTCTTTTAAATTTCTTTTTGTGTAAGTTTCATAATGTGCATCATTATTAATACAGTAGTATAAGTGCATCACTTACAATAAGTAAGTAAAAATATTTGGGAGGGTCTATGCTCAAAGATTTCTTGGTTTTTTGTTTGTTTGTTTGTTTTTCACAGAGAAACATTAGCCTAGAGTTCGAAAGGCACAGTACAAGGCCAAATTTTGATCCATTTAATAAGTGAAACTCTGAGGAAATGGGCAGGTAGAAGGAAAACATTTTAGCTTAGTTCCTGACTAACACTTTTGAGTAGTTTTTTGTACTGTTTCAAAGTAATTTAACTCTGGGGAGGGAAGAGAAGCAACAGTCATCAGTCCGTATCAGAATTAATAGGGCTAGTATTGATCAGGCACAGTTCTTTACACAGAGTTCTGGCCAGAGTCAAATGTAACATTTCTTCACATCTCCCTTTGATTTCCTTTAGGGGCTTTCATCTAAAAATGTTTGAGTTGCAAAATGTTAGCCATCCCATTCAGTCCATCATAAGAAGCAGTAAAACAAGTGTCTTTCTGATACCTAGCAGTGTGGGCTGACCATTTTTTTGTCCTAAATATAGGAAGGCATTTTGGAAACTCACTATGCTCAAAGGTCACCTCATTAAAAAATATCAATCATTTAGAATACATAATAATGATTTCTAGGAGAACATTAGAAGACAAGTTAGAATGGAGTGGGGCAAGGCAAAAGTTTATCAATCCTGCTATAAGGTTTTGGTATATATTTTTTTTACATTAACTGTCCTATTCCCTGATTATTTTTTTTTAATACTATAAGAACTGCTTACATAAGAAAGAGTAAAATCTATATAAAGCAAAAGTCACCTTTAAAGAAAGGTCCTCTTTATTTTTTTTAACAATCCTCACCTGTATTTTATTTATTTGTTTGTTGGTTGGTTGGTCTATCTATCTATCTATTTACCTATATATCTGTGTATCTATTTATTTTATTTAAATAACAGATTGGCTCCGCTATAGTCACTCGTTTTTCGCTTTTCTGGAATGTCTAGGGCATTCAATGCTTGAAACTTCTAGCATTCTAACCAATCAGAGAAGACATCATCCCTTCTTTCAAAACTCCCAAATTTTCTTCCTTACTCCTGACCTACACTGATACATGCAAAAAAAGTCCCATAGGAGTTCTACTCAAAGTCCCATTGAAGTTCTACTCATAGATTACTAACAACTCTCTCCTTCCATGTTCAGAATATCTCCCTGGTTATACCCTTTCTCTGCCTTTTCCATGTTGCTTTGTAAGTATACCTGCTGTCCCTATTTGAGGATTAGTCTCTACTTTAGAGGACAAGGCTTTCTCAACTTTCTCACCCTTGGTGCTCCCACCTTTAAATATCTCAAGTTAAACCATATAGCTTTCCCTTGAGTGACTTACAACATGGTTAATTAGGTTCTATTGCTTTGTATCATTGTCTAATTCTTCTATGATTCCATCTTCAAGTCCCAGCACAGGGGCAATGAATTGAATGGGATAATAAACAAGAAAAATTGATATTATACTTAGATGAAAACTTGTAGTACTAATAATTAGTTTGTTAAAAGAAGTTTTAGTTTTTCATGTTCTTCATACCTTCAAATATGTATGTATCTATGTTTGTATGTATGTGTATACACACAGATATTATATATAATATATGTATATCTATGTATCTATATCTATAAACAGGTATGCAAGTATGTACTGTTGTATTGTCTTATAATATGTATGTGGTTATTTATAATTAATAGTTACATGCACACATAAACACAGAGAAAATGGCAGAACTCAGGCCTCTGCAGAGAACTTTAGGGGCTACAATAATTGAAACTGTTTGGGCAATCCCCATATAAAAAATTCCAAGGGTGTAATGATTATATGTTCAAGAGAGCCACAAACTTTTGAATGACTGATGTTACAAGGGGCAAAGAAAACATATTTGCTTCCATTTTAAGAAAGTATGATCTCCCTTAGACTTTCTGTTTTTATTATTTTATTTGTGATCCTTAATCAAATGAGATTATATATGCATATTACTTGGTAAGTTGTTAAACACTATATAAACAATGCTATTGTTATTACTAATTAATTATTCCAAGTTTATTTAAACATAATTTACCAATAATAGAACTGAATCTTCACAGAATTAACACATAATAGGTAACCTGTAGTACACTGTGAGATACACATTTCATAGCTTTATATCCATCCCTTCATTCGTCCCTATTGACTCAGAAGAAAAGCTCCAATTTTAAGATGTTCTACACATTTTTCTTTGGAATATATCTCTTCTCATCAAAGTTTATTGCTGATACATTCATTACTGGTCTTTCTACCATCTTCAATTTATTTAGGCCAATGGTTTCTTAAAATATACTTAGGTTTTGCCTTATCTTGAGAAAGTTATGACTTGATTCAGTTATCTCTTTTTTTTCATTTACCATTCTATTTTTCACTTTCCATTTCAAAATCCAAATACATCAATGATAATAGCTAATTTAGCCTCTCATTAAATTAATTTAATTAAATACTCCTTATAATCTGGTGTCTTTCTTTGTTATTTCCCCAAAATTATCCTCTGAGTTAATCAATGATCTCCTAGTCTGAATCTAATCCTCTAACTAGGGCAGAATGAATGGGGCTTTGCTTCAGGGTGCTGAAATTTAGAAGGTGCTGAGAATACCTGTATCTCTCTATACTACAAATGCATTCAAGTTTATCACCATTTTGGTAAGGAAAAAAAGTTAAAATAGGGAGATAACAAGTGCCTTACTTTCTTCCCCAGACTGTACTCCAAGGGAACTTTACTGTTGTTGTTCAGTCATTTCAATAGTGTCTGACTCTTTCTGACCCCATTTGTAGTTTTCTTGGCAAAGATACTGGAATAGTTTGCCATTTTCTCCTCCAGCTCATTTGAGAGATGAAAAAACTGGTTTAAGTGACTTGTACATAGTTATGAAGCTAGTGTCTTGACTTGAACTCTGGTAATGTTAATTTGGTAATGTTAATCAATGCTATGGTCACCACCCACTTCAAAATTGAATTGTCTTAGGCACCAAAACATATACCAATGATTCTACCAAATCCATCTGTATTTTGTTATTCATCATCATCTTTGACCTTTATGGTTATTTTCATTCTCTTGACAAATACCTCCTTGAAATGACCTCCTTACTTCCTACAATGTATCTCTCCCTACTTAAACATATTCCCTGACTTCTTATCATTTCTAGATTAAGAAGTAAACAACTCAGCATGGCATTTATGATCCTATATAATGTGACTTACCATTACTATTTCATATTACTCACTTTCATATACATTTTAGGTCTTCAAAATCACTTACTAGCTGACTTTGAATTCAAAAATCTACTTCCAAATTCTATGCATTTGAATAAGTAACCCCTGGGTCTGAAATATAATTCTTCCTCATCCCCACTTCTTATACCTCTTATCTTTTCCCAAGGTTCAGCTCAGGTACAGTATGTGCAATTTCCTCCACTCCTCTCTGAAGCTAGAGACTTTGTCATTTATGTCTTTAAATCCCCAGAACCTCACAGTACCTTGTAAAGAGTTGGTACTTAGTACATATTTTGTTATTGCTGCTTTTCTTATTGTTGCTTTATCTTTTTATATTCTTTACTCTATAATTTTCTTTTCCAATTTCTTTGATTATATCTTTTACAGCTTATTTCTCTGGCTCCCATCTAACTTTTTACTCAAAAATTGACCAACTCAGTTGGTTATCTCCTCTCTCAGCTCCTCCAGCACTCTCTCACAGAGAAATCTTTCACCCTCTTAGCTGGAATAGTCATCTCTGTTCTAATGACTCTCCAAATCTTTACTCCAGCTTTGCCCTTGACAATGCATTAAATTGAATACCTTGATAGTATTTTTGTCTTGTACTTATGATTTACGAATATAGAGATTTCCCCATGAAGAAACTCCTCATACCAATATGTATCAGCCACTGCTCTTCAGCTTTAATTCTGGAGCAACAAGATGATTTGTCATTCTAGAATTGCTAAATAGCATAGTTAAGTGGTATAAGATACCCCAGCCTCTAGTTGTTGGTGGTTTTTTTCAGTTATGCCTGACTCTTCATGACTTATTTTGGCATTTTCTTGGCAGAGATGCTGGAGTAGTTTGCCATTTCCTTCTCCAGTCAGCTTCTAGTTACCTAATTGTTAAATGTTATTCAGTTACCTAGAAAATACTCAATACCTAGTTACCTCAACATATTTGTCCTAACTTGAAACTAACTATATGTAAATGTATATATGATCATATACGTATATTTAAAACAGAACAGCATGAGCCCCACATAATGCTTGTTATAAATTCCCCAATTCTGCCAATATTATTACAGTTAATTAATTAAAGAAAGAAATATTTACTTAGTACCAGTGCATGGATGTAGCTTTCTGCTTCACTGGCTAAAACAACACCAAAGTGAGCGATGATTGCTTTTAATACATATACATCATAAGGTCAAGAATGTAGACTTGATAGACAAGGTATGATTCCCTTGCTGCATTCATCAGGGGAAAATTTTCTAGTCATAGCACCCTATAAATGCAGAAGCTGAGATGTCTGTTAGATGAGGCTAAAGAGAAAAAGTTAAATCTGTCAGCAGAGATCAATCATCTTTTTTTGTAAACTCATCATCTCCCAGTATTTCAACTACAATTTCTATGCACATGTATTGCAGAACGATATATCCAACCCAAATTTCTCTCCTATCACCTAAACTCACATTATTAACTGACCATTGGGTATTTGCAACTGGTTGTCCCATAGGCATCCCAAGTTCCCAAAAGAGAACTAACTAGGTGTCCCCATCACTCCAAACTTGCCCCTCTTTGTGACATCTCTGTTTCTGTTGAGGTTATCACTATTCTTCTAATTTTCTAGGCTATCATCTTAAAGTCATTCTTGATTTGTTAAACTCCCTCATCACACATATCCAATCATTCAACATATAGATTCCATCTCCTAGCATCTTTTACACCTATTCTCTTCTCTCCATTCATATGGCCACTACCCTAGTTCTATTCTTCATTATCTTTCACCTGGACTATTGAGTGACCTCCTAATTGGTCCCTCTGTCTCTAACCTCTTCTTTCTTCAATTAACTCTCATGGTTGCCAAAGTGATAATAGTTAAGTATAGCTCCGACGATGATGTTTCCTTGCTCAGGAATTTCCAGTGGTTTTAAAAAGCAAGTTCCTCTTGCTTTTAGAATCACATAAAAATACCCCTGTTCAGCTTTTGGAACTCTTTACAATCGGGTTTCATTTTATCATTCCAAGCTAACTGTCCTTATTTTCGTTTACACACTCCATATTCCAGTCAAACTGCCCTTCCCATTCTTACACATTTGTGATGATCATTCTGATATATCTGGGTCTTTTCATGGATTGGTCCTAATTCCTGGAATGTACTCTTTCCCAAACTCTGTCTCACAAAATTCTGTTTCTTTTAAAGCTTAGCTCATGTACCAAGTGACTTGCCCAGTATCACACAGCTAGTAAATGTCTGAGGACAGATTTGAACTCATGAAGAAGATGAATCTTCCTGCTTCCAGGCCCAGCATTCTATCCAATGTGCCTCCTAGCTGCCTTAATACGGGGAGGCCTGAGTTCAAATCTAGCCTCTAATACTTACTATCTCTGTGAGTCTGAGCAAATAACCATAACTCTGCCTCCCTTAGTTTTCATAACTGTAAAATAGGGATCATAATAACAACTATGCCACAGGGTTATTGTGAGGAACTCAAATGAGTTTTTAAAGTTTTTAGCAGAATTTCTGACACATAACATGTGTTTAATAAGATTTTGTTTCCTTCTCCCTCTCTTCCTTTACAACTAGTTCAAAACAAATGGTTCCTAAGAAGCCTTGCCAAATTGAGTAAACTCCAAAGTGATATTACCCTTGCTCATGTATTATTCTCTATATACCTAGATTTATACACCTATTCTTGCTGTTGTTCAGTTGTTTCAATTGTGTTTGACTTTTTGTTACAACATCTGTCGTTTTCTTGGCAAAGATATTGGAATGGTTTGCCATTTCCTTCTCCAAGGAATTTCACAGATGAGAAAAAGGAGGCAAGGAGTAATAAGTCTCTTCTCCAGGGTTACACAAAGAGTAAGTATCCTGAGGCCAGATTTTAACTCAGAAAGATGAGTTTTCCTGACTTCAAGTCTAGTGCTCTATCCACTATGGCACCTATATATCTATATATCTATAAATTACATACCTATACAATCCATCTACACTAGTTCACAGTTGTTTATCTATATTTTGCCTCAGTGTCATTCTCTAGTTGATATGATCATTAAATCACAGATTCCAACCAAGAAGGAACTAAGGTAGAGATATTAAAATGAAGGCTGACTGACCATTTGTTGAGTATGCTGTGGAGGAATTTATAGGGCAGGTAAAAGGTGACCAAGAAAGCCTCTAATGTTTCTTCCAAACTTGAAATTCTGAGATTTAGTGGAGAGAGAAAATTTAGGAGGAAAATTAAAGTTTTCTTCAGGATTGTCCTATTGAAGAACAATAATTACTTATGGGATTTGGCATCAAAAGATCACAAATCTAGCGATGGAAGAGAACTTAGAAGTCATTTCATCCAATTTTATCATTTTACAAGTGAGGAGACTGACAGCAGTGGTTAAATGACATGCCCAGGGTCACAAAGGTAATAAGTATAAGAGTAGTAATTTGTAACAGATGGGTGGCACAGTGGATAGAATGCCAGGCCTGGAAAGCCATCTTACTGAGTTCAATTTTGGCCTCAGATACTTACTGGATGTGTGACCCTGGACAAGACACTTAACCCTTTTTGCCTCAGTTCCTCATCTGTAAAATGAGTTGGAGAAGGAAATAGCAAACCACATTAGTATCTTTGCCCAAAAGATGCCAAGTAGGGTCATGAAGAGTCAGACACAACTGAATAAAAAAAAAACACATGATTTTAGGGGGAAAATCATTTTTATTGAATCTCACTACCACCTTCTCTATTTCTTAACTAAAATTGAATTGGAAAAATAATTCAATTTATTATTTTTTGTTATTTTGCTGAATAAATATCTAATAAAGACTAAAAAAATCACATGGCATTTCATAGCATCACAAAATCATAGATTTAATCTGAAATCCCTTTAGATGCCTTATAGTTCAATTCTCTTATTTGATTGTTTTTTAAAAAATGAGACCTAAAGAGATTATTTTACTTTCTAGAAGTCACTCACATATCATGTCTCAGGGCTAAGATTTTCACTCCAAATCCAGTGTTCCTTCCACTGCCCTGTTCAATGGGAAAATGCTTTCTCATAAAATAGAGATAATTCTGACAAAGAATTTGTTGTGTTCTTTTGTAATTGCTCAAATTATTTAGATAATTGTATCAATTATCAACTCAACTTTGTGTCTATACATATAAATTTGTATATAAACTTAATTAGATATTTTCCAAGTTTTGAAATTAATTCATTGTTATAAATTGAAATAAAAACTTTGGGGAAAAAACATTAAACTTAAAAAAAATAGCTTGGATATTAGTTAACCCTATGAAGCCATAATATACCCAAGAATATTGTTCCTAAAGTTATAACAAAGTGGTTTTGTGAGTACTGGGAAAATTTGTTTTGTTCTAGTAAAACAGACACAGTAAAACATTTTAAATTTGTACTTACTTTAGAACTTCAGACAATTGATAGACAACAAAAGAAAATATTTAAATTTCTTTCTTTTGCAAGTTTTGCTTATAAGATAAAGTCAGTGTAAAATCAATATTTTGAAAAAAAAAAAGCAAAGACTCAAGAAATTAAGAGTACTTTCAATTCCAGTGTCTAAAAAATTTATTGGAAAACAGCACAGTATAGTGAGACAAGTTGATGGAGATGACATCAGGATACTGAAAATATAATTTCAGCTTTGTTACTGAGTTGGTTCTGTGACCTTGAGCAAGTCACTTAAGGTTTGTTGAGTTTCTATTATAACTTCTCTCCCTGAAGATTGCTGTGAGAAGCAAATGTGATCATGTAAGTTCTCTGTAACTGTGGTGTCATATTAATACAGAAAAATGATGTTACTTCTATGATTTAAAATTCAATTCAACAAACATTCATGATTACCTATTATATACTAAGCACTTATGAACTTTCTCTTTTTAGTTATTGTTAACCAATGAAATTTCACTCAATTTAAACAAAGAAAAAGAAAATCAAGTAACTTGTTGTGGTTCTAAGAGTTCTCACAGTTTTATGTATTATGGGCAAACCATCAGGAAATAACAGCCATCCTTCTCTTGTCCCCATCCCCCAAACCATGCATTGAAAATCATAACTAAGGATCAGGTGATCCAAGAAAACACATTTTCAATTTCTCTCCTCAAAATCTACATATTTCTATATAGATGAAATCTGTCATTTGCATTTTAGGTCACATTTTTGTTTATGTTTCTTTTTTTGTCAGACTTCTGATAGATTGAATGAATAGAATTCCTACCTGATTTGCTTATAGAGAGTGTCCCAAAAGCCCTAATCTATTAAAACTTAAAACTGAACTAAGACTTTTGGGACACACTATACTTGGTTAGAATTGTAAAGTAATATTGGGATCCTAGTTATTGATAAAAATTAGCAATTTGGGGGCCTGAGGGCCTATCTGGGACAGACATATACTTTGAAATTCTATGGAGGTCACTCAGACATCATATCTCAGGGTTAAGATTTTAACTCCAAGTCCAGCAATATTTCCACTCCGGCATTCAAGAGAGAAAGACACTTTCTAATGAAATATTCAGATAATTGTGACAAAAAGTTTATTTATCTTTCTTTTGTAGTTGCTCAACTTATCCAGAATTTGGGGGAGTTGGAGGCAGTAAAAGGCAAAATTATACTTTACCTATGGGCAGGGTGCCCAGGTGTGGTCTTACTAAATGATGTTAAAACTATCAGTATACTTGTCCAGTTTAGTCAAACAACCAGTGGGTTAATTTATTAATAAACTTAAAAATCTCAAGCATTTTATTTAGAATTGTGCATAAAGGATTAAATATGACTTTTAATTGACATTTTCATTCCTTTAATTGATCCAGTTTCTTATGATTTTTGGAACATGAACTGGTAGCAAAACAGAAAGTTATCATCCTCAAGATAGTCTGAGAAGTTTTCTAGCTAAGTCCTCAATAGTTGCTTCATTCATAAATGATGTGTTATTTAATCATGGTAACTCGGAAAACAGAAAAAATACAAAATAGCCCCTAGTCCCATGTAGTCACAATATGATTTTGTAATTATGGTGATGGTATGACAGAAATGGGGGATAGAAGATATTAACTAATAAATTGTCTGGATTTTAGTCCCTTCAAGAGTGCTTGTTCAGCTAGGTCAGTGAGCAATGATGTACCATTGAAATATCAAGTACCCTAGCATACTCCGGATGGTACAGGTTCTTTGGTCTGCTTTTCTAAAGGAAAGTAATTCAAAAAGAGTTAAAAATCTTACTTTAATCAGACATATATCATTTACCTAGTTCAGGAGAAAAAGTCAGGGCCCTGAACTTCAGAGAATACAAACAGAAGTTACAAGCAGACAAAAAATATAGATAGAGAAAATAACACAATTCAACAAACCAACAGACAGGGCTTCCAGCTGTCTGACCATCACATTCTTACATAGTTACCAGAGAGGAAAGCACCAAGATCTGGGTTTTCAAAGCCAGGGGGCTCAATGGCTGCCCAGGGTCTCATCTGGCCAAATCACACAACTCTTCCTAAAGTGAGCCCCGAAGCAAAACTTCACCTCAGAGGTGAGCCTTCTCCTGGGTCAGAGAACATCACAACCCTCCTGAGCCACTGCCTAATTACAAAGTAACAAGGTTTGGGCCTTCCTGAAAAACAAGCTTTACCTAGCTTCTCCTGTTGGGCTCTGCTCTACCCTTCAGCAAATTCCTCCTATCATAGGCTCCATGTGACCACATTCAGCCTATTAGGGGGCAGAGTGCATTATCAAATCAGGGAAGGTTCTCAGAGTCACTTAAGCTTATTAAGGGTCAGGGAAGATCTTCAAATTCCTTTACAATTACAACCACTGAAAGAACTAATGGAATATTGATTCTTTTCATTGTTTTGGATTAAATTAGAAGACATAAGAAAGTCCCCCTGAAATGAATGAATGATCTACCAGCTCTCTTTGAAGAAAGAAATAAAAGAGATGACACATTTGGTTTTAACCTGAGCTCAAAGACATAAAATACTTGGATATCTTACCTTGTAGCACTCATGATATGTATAAATAACAGATCTTTATGAAGATGACGATGATGATTGTTGAAGTAAGAGTAAAAATGAATGGTAGTAATAGTGATAATAACAATAATTATCATTATCATTGTTATCAAAAATCATAGTAATTCCATAAAAGCCAAACTCATAATTCCTTCTATGGATCTGGCAGTGGAAGAAGATAGGGAAATATTAGGATGTCTGCTACAATGAAATCAGTACAATGGTAATTTTGTGTACCCTGAGACTCATTATTATACCTAAAAAGGACTGGTAGGAACTTTGTAATGCTTGACAACAGGGTGATCTGGAGAACAGTGCTAACATCTTGGTCAATGCAATAGAACAAATTCTGAGTCAAGAAAATGTGTTGGGGTGGCATAGGCTGTATCCATATACAACTGTTGTGAAGATCAGCTTGGCAAGGACAGTAAAACACATGACATGGTTTCATGTTCTCAAAAAAGAAGGCAAGAATCCAGAGCAAATGTGAACTACCAATACCTCACTCCCTGAAAGTGCTTCAGTGTAGATATTTATGACAGCTACAATGAACAAACTAAGTTTATGAATGAAATGATCTGAATACATGATTACTTTTATTACTTGCCCCTACTAGTACATAATAAATTGGAAACAGATCTCATCAATTACAAGAAACAGATTTATGGGGAGGCTAGGTGGCACAGTAAATAGAGCACTGGCCCTGGAGTCAGGAGGACCTGAGTTCAAATCTGGACTGAGACACTTAACACAAAACTAGCCATGTGACCTTGGGCAAGTCACTTAACCCCAATTGCCCTAACTTCCCCCTCCAAAAAAGAAACAGATTTATATTATGATCTGTTAAAGATATTCTCAGATCCAAATCACATAACACAGTATTGATGACAAGAGAGGGGGCAATCATAAAAAGTAACTACATCTCTAAGCCTTGGGTTAGAAATATAGGATGAAATCATTGTGATAACAAAAACTTAAGAGGAAAAAGAGGGGGGAAAAGCAGTTAACTGAAAATCTTCACATAATGAAAGTATATTTAACATTGAAACATAAATCAAAACAGTCAAATTCCAAAATTTTTGAAAAAGGAGAATCAAATACTTAGATTTGATTTTCCAAAACCACTTTTTCAATTTCATTGCATGAATGCATGTAGCAGACCAATGAAAAACAAAACTTAATAATTCTAGAGAAAAAAAAACTTGCATTTTCTCTACCCACAATGAATAAAGGCAAGAAGTATAAAATATGTCAGGATGTACAAAGTTCAGTATAGGTAGCTACTGTTAAGATGTTAAGAATCACACACACACACACACACTGGTGGATATCAATGTATAGTTATTTTTTTCTGTCTTTCATCGATATATCTATATGTACCTCTATTTAGCTATCTAAATAACTCAACTACTCATAAAACATTGAAGGAAAATCTTACAAAGTAGAGAAAACACTTTAGGACATTAAAATAATGTGACAATATAAAAAAATAAATTTCATGCCTGTTACCTTCATGCTTCTTACTGATTATTTCAGCAGAGTAACACCTTTATTTGATTGAAAAAAAAATTAGTCATTTTATCTACCTCTTCCATAGTCCATCTATCATTTCTTATAAAGGAATAAGAACATGATAGAGATTTTCCCAGGACTTTTTCTATCTATACCTAATTGAAAAAGATGGTAAAAATGATACATTGACAAGAAGTACAATGGATTTTTAAAGTGAGATTGCCCAGGTAGAAAGCAGTATTTGACAGAAGTCTGCTCTTCACATCAGAAAGATCTGGGTTGGAAATCTGTTCCTGAAATAATGTTGCTTTTTATGATGGGTAAGTGACTTAACCCTTCAGTGCCCCAAATCTCTTTTTATGTCAGACTCATAGACAAGTTGCTGCTATGTGATCTGCATCAGAGGAGGTAATCTCTTTATCAGAGGTTCCCTTTACCTACACAAGGAGGGAAGTCAGAAATAATCACCAGTCAGAAAATGAACATGTATATATATGAAAGCAAATACACAAAATTCTTGTTATGTATACATTCTCTTAGGGTTTACAAAGTGCTTTATATGAATTATTTCATTTGATCCTCAAAAAAGACCTGGGAGTAAGATACTAGAGACTTTATCTTCTGTATTTTACTGATGGAAAAGTTTAGATTCAGAGATAATTTACCCACAATTCATAATCTAGCAATTATCAAAGCTCTCACTTCACTTCAAATATTATATCTTTTTGAATACATAGATTTAACAACTTGCCACTTTGACAAACATTTTTGCAGAGGATAAAGAGACAAAAGTAACTTTTAAAAAGAATACAATGACATCCTACAAATCAAACCAACATGTAAATGCATACTTGATAAATCTATGTAAAAGAAGTATAAATGGTGGCAGATAGGTGGTGCAGTGAATAGAGTACTGGCTCTAGAGTCAGGAGGACCTGAGTTCACATCCTGCCTCAGACACTTAACACAAAAACTAGCCATGTGACCTTGGACAAGTCACTTAACCCCCAATTGCCCTCCAAAAAACAAAAAAAAAGTATAAAGGAATATGAGATCAACAAAAATATAGAGAAGTGTGATACAATGCAAGAGGCCAAAAGCTCATAGAACTCACATAAAATTCTCAATGTGCATATCATCAATACTTTCTCCAAGAAGAGAATTAAAAGACACTGGTCATGGCAAAAAATGGAAGACACTAATACAAATTGAAATTGACTACATCATAACTGAGAAAAAATGGTGCTTAGAGATATGGTTACTTTATATGATTGCACTGTTCTTGTCAGCAGTACCCTAGTGTGTGATGTTAAGTGGAAAGTACCTTTAAGAAATAGTAATATGAATCCCTCTATTTTATTTGATGAGATCCATTTCCAACAAGGGTGATTCCATTTCTAAAACATCTGTATTCATGGAGCTGGAAGCTGACTAGATTAACTAAATGTCAAAATGAACGCTAAATTAGAAGAAAAAACAAAGAAAATAAAACATATATAAATATTTATATTATATTAATATTATATATAATATATAAATATATTATAATATATAATATAAATAAATATATAAATTCTATATAAATAAAACAGATCCAAACTGAACTATTCATACTGTGGACACCAAATGATAAAAAGCACATAAATAAAATGGCAATGGTTCAGTTTATCATCATTCTATAGAAATTTATTGAATTTTAATCAATTGTCAAAATGTGGAGGTCAAAAGAACACAGAACTCAGCTTAGTCAATGAACACATCATCTGCTTTCCAAGCAAATGGACAAATCAATCATGGCTAATGATGGCTTACGTTATAAAATCATTTGTAAACCAAGCTAAGAGATTAGTAGGTTACAAGAAGTATTACCTGATAAAAAATATTCAAGAGTATTTGGGTAAAGCAAGCTCATGTATAAATTGGCATGAGAGGGCAGAAGTGTGAAATATCAGAGAACCCTTATTAAAAATTAGCCATTAATTGGTCAACATCAAGAACTAAAGGATGAAATCAAAGGAAACTCAATGCCATGTGCTTTGCTGACTTGGTCTTTCTATGAGCCTAGTTAAGAAGGGAGAAAGGTTGGGGACCCAGGAAAGGAATCCTCAGGAGATAGCTTCACCTAAATCCCTGAAGACACAGGTCAGTGAATCCTCCCCTGAGGAGACAACTAGGGAGTTTTCTCCAATAGCTACTGACAAGGAAATGAAAGGAAATAGGTGAGAAATTCTATCTGGGGAATTGAGGCAACAATTAATTCTAAGGGAGTTTCAGTTCCAGAGACTGTGTTAATAGCCTAGGGTTTGGAAGCTGCAAGATAAATTTAAGGTTCAAAAGGCTTTGGGATCTTATCGGTGTTGGACAAACACAAAAAAGCAAAGCAAGACTGCCAGCGGTTCGAGGGTAAGTCTCTAGCTTGGCTAGCTGCCTGTTGCAAGCATGGGCTGGCTAATCCACAAGAGACTGTGGACGCTTTGTCACTGGTAAGAGCCCACATGGGACCTGGTAGCAGTGTATCAGATAGGTAAGAATCAAATGGTGTGTGTAAAGAATATAGAAGAGGAAATACAGGATGAGTCCCAGGGGACAGGAATTATCCTAAGCAACACCCAGGGAATATCTACATTGCAAGGCTTCGAGCTTACAGGCTTTGAACATCAGTAGGCAAGTGTTCTAGGATAAGAGGAATTCCCTAAAGCAGTGAATCTTCTGAGCTAAAGAAGAGAAGGAAAAAGGGAAAAGTAGGGGGAAGGCCTATTCTAAGTCATAGTTTAAGAAGACTGGGAGACTGACATGAGCTTAGATTTAGAGAAGCGTCTGTGTCTGTATTTGAATGTGTGTATCTAGATGTGTATATGTATTTAAGTGCCAGATAAATTTGTTTATGTATGTGTTATAAGTACGTTCTCCTGTGTGTTGTGTTTGACACAAGTGTGAATTAGTTTCCTGTTTAAGTAGTCAATGTCAATTTAGGAGTTAATTTGATTGAGAAATTAAGCTTCCTTGTTTTCGTTCAATAAAGTACTTGGGGGACAGCTAGGTGACACAGTGAATAGAGCACTGGCCCTGGAGTCAGGAGGACCTGAGTTCAAATGTGGCCTCACACACTTGACACTGAACTAGCTCTGTGACCTTGGGCAAGTCACTTGACCCCAAGTGCCTTGCTTTCCCCCTTCCAAAAAAAACCTTGAGTAAATAATACAAACAGGGGAGAAGGGAAAAGAACTAATATGAATAATCTCTAATTTTAAAATCTTCAAATATTGTATTCTATAATTCTCAGTCATGTAACATCACAGGAAGAAAATGCATATTTAAAATATGGCTTTATTGCAGGAGAAATGTTTGGGGTCATTGAAAGTGTTAAACTATTGTACAACCACAATCTAGTCTGCTCTCTTTTCTTTATAAAATTCTAGGCCAAACTCTTTGTCCATTTCTGGTGTTCACCTAGGATATGTGTAATGATTGCCAAACTCAACATAACAATTGTTGGTAAAAAAAAAAAACATTTAGTCACATTACCATAGACTACTTTACATTGTTTAACTTTTTCACGTGTTTTCTTTTCTTCTCTGCCTCACAATAGGCATCAATGAATGATTTCTGAAAGATTATCTTTTTCTTTCGTTACTTATTGTTCCACTCCCCAAGACATACCTTCACAAGCACACATACAATGGATTAAGGAAGAAGAATACAAAGAAGAGGACAGTGGGAAGAAGAAGAAATAGTAAAAAAAATAGGAAATAGTAGAAAGAAAAGAAAGAGGAGAAGGAAGGGAAGAAGGAGAAGGAGGAAGAGAACCCACATCACATGAGTCCTAGTAAAAGTCTCTGTGCCACAAATGATTGATAATTTCATGAGGATGATGAAACAAAGAATGGAGAAGTAGAAAAAAAACCTCACCATTAAATGTTATCCAAAAAAGTATTATCAGAAAAATAAAAATTATCAGAATTATTATTATCAGAAATGATCAGAAAAAAATAAAAGGCGTGACAATTATAATAGCACCTACTCCAAAGGGTTGTAAAAATGAAATGAATTAACAAATATCAGCATTTTGTAAATCCCAAGGTGCTATATCAATACTAGCTATTATCAATAATATCATGGACCCATCACCCTATGGACCCCCATCACTTCTCACCTGGGCTATTACAGCAGATTTTTAATTAATCTCCTTTCCGCCTGTGAGGTGGTTAGACTAGATGGCTTCTGATATCCTTTGTAGATATAGCTCTATGTGTTCCTATATAGTCTTAGGACACTATGAATCCTCACTCTATCACAACCCATCCTCCATGAATTGCTAAAGTGATTTTCATAAATTACTGGTCTGACCATGTCATTCGCCTGCTCAAGAAATTCATGTGGCTCCCTATTACCTCTAGGAACAAATATAAATTCATGTTTGGCATTTCAAGCTTTTAACATATTATTGACCATGAATGTAAGATTCCCATTTCCAAAGTTCACAACTGGAAGTGTTAAATGCTGAAAAAATAAATCAACATAATTGTTTTCCTTGCAGATGTTTCAGACATTTCAATGAGTTTCAGACATTTCAAAATGCGATTGGGATATTTCCAAATAAAGGTTGTGCTGGTACCTCAAATGCTACATGTAGAAATCTAATTATTGTTCCATCTTGAAATTACTTTAACTATTGACATCACAAAGCTGTTACAATGGAGGAATTTTGAGTTTATAGCTGTGATTTCATTGTATAGCAGATACTCAGTAAGGAGACAATCTACCAAAAAATATTTACCACCTTTCTGAATCTTAGAGTCTTAAGGAATTGCCTGGTGCATTGAGACATTAAGTGACTTGTGCAGAATGACAAGCAGTTTGTGTGTGTTTGTGTGTTTGTGTATGAGTGTATGTATGTATGTGTGTGTATGTGTGTATGTGTGTGGGGAGTATGGTAATTGAATCCAGGTCTTCCTAATTCCATCTCCATCCAATATGCCTTTCTTGTGAATTTTAAGTAACTATGTTAATACATGTAGGTTTTTATTACTCTATGAGTGTACCTGCTTTGGATTATTCTTATTCCATTTATGTCCCCACCATTTTCCTACTAGCAAGGTAGCTAGGCACCATAGAGGGTATAGCACTCAAATTTGAGCCAGAAAGACATGAGTTCAAATTCAGCCTCAGATACTTGTTTGCCATATGACTAAAAAAATCACTTAATTTTTGTCTACATCAGTATCTTCCAGTGTGAAATTGGGATTATAATAGCATTGACCTCTAAGGTTGTTGTGAAGATATTATCTGTACAGAGCTTTGCATGTAGTTGGTGATTAATAAATAGCTTGTTTCCTCCCCCACCCACTTATCCATGCTGGATCCTGGTGTCATCTTTGACTCTTTCCTCTCCCTCAGTCTTCACATTTAATATGAAAGATCTATGAGATACTTCCTATTAGTTCTTCCCATCTACCACCCTGATACTCATACTGTAATTTATACTATTTCAGACTCTCATTGTCTCTCATTCAGACAATTTTAATACTATAACTAGTGTCTACAATCTCTTCTTCAATCCTCTCTTCACTCTGTAACCAGAGTAATCTTATAGAATGAACATCTCTGGTCCTGTTGCTCTCTTGCTTAGAACCCTTAAATAATGTCATTTCTTTTAACAAATAGTCTGGAAACTCCTTGACCTGACTTTTCTGGTTTTCAAAACGCTGGTGTTTTTTGTTTCTGTTTTTGTTTTTGTACTACTCCTTTGGACAGACTATTCCAACCTGGAATAGCAACTGGATGTTCCCTGAGTCAACATTTCCTTTTTGCACATATTTGCCATTGATCAAACTGTTCTCTTGTGGAAATAATAACAATAGCTCATCTTTGTAAGTTTGTAAAGTGCTTTACCTGCATTATCTTATTTAATCCCTACAACAACCATTATTTCATATTGAAGTATGTGTTATTATTATCTGATTCTATAAATGAGAGAACAGAAGCTTAGATGGGGATAAATGATTTTCCCAGCATCACAAAGCTAATAAATTTCTAAGGCTAGATTGAAACCCAAGTCTTTCTGACTAACCTATTCTCTGCACCTGCTGCTATTATTTTCGAAAAGCAGCTCACAAAACCTTCTCTATAGACTTCTCTGATCTTCCCAGGCAAAAGTAACCTCTTGCTTCTAAAATCTCTCACAAAGTTTTGAGTACAACTCTTCTACTTACTTTTCAAATGTCAAGCTGTGTCACAATTATGTCTCCTATCTTATCTCCCCAAACAATACCACTGCCATCACCACCACTACCAACAACAAAAACAAAAATAGCAGCAATGACAACAACAATAGCAACTCACATTTACATACCACCTTAATAAACAGTGTCCCAAAATTCTTACTGCAATTTTGAGTCACTGAAGCATTAAACTTTATGATTTGGGGGGCACTTTATTTAAAAGTTACTTCTCCTATTGGAGTATAAGTTCCTTGAGATCAAGGACTAGGTTATATACCTATATGGCAGCATCATTATGGGAAAGGTATGTCCAGAACTATAGGGCATCATATAAATGGGAATTGTTCTCCTATATCTATCCCTTTGTCCATGCTATTCTTTACTCTTATAACATTCACTGGTTAACTGGGTGCTATTTATCTGTTAAATCCCAACTCAAATTCTAACTCCTCCATGG
Organism: Petaurus breviceps papuanus; assembly: GCF_028583685.1. NCBI lineage: Eukaryota > Metazoa > Chordata > Mammalia > Diprotodontia > Petauridae > Petaurus > Petaurus breviceps. The sequence continues at coordinate 3,952,640 of NW_027187341.1, read as the reverse complement.
ATCCTTCTGTTATTCTTCAGTTAATAAAATCATCTTCCCCTTTGACCTTACTTAGAAGGTATTTTACTGCTCTGTTTTGTGTTTTTCCAAAACAGTGATCATGCTTCATTTTGTATTAAATATTACATATATATATATATATATATATATATATATATATAAATTCACATCCCTGTCTATCCTGTGAACTTCATGAAGCCAACATGTCTTCTCTAAAGTTTGTATCTCCCTGTGTCTATCTTCTTTGTGACATCCACAATGTTCTTACACATAGGATGTGTTTAAGATAGATTAGTTGCAATTGTTAAGAGGATGATAGATTTGGAACCAGAAGGAGCTTAATAGACCATCTCTTTCATCCTCATCATTGATATAGATGAGGAAACTGGGTCCCAGAGAGATTAAATGATGTGCCCAAGATATGTTGAAATTACCATCATTCTGTCTAGAACTCTTTACTACAAATAGAGTGTCCACCATACTCTCCAGCACTATATTTTTATTAATCTTCTTTGTGTCTCCAGGATCTAGCACAAGGTTTTTTTTAACTATTAAGTACTTAATAAGTGTTGAATGAGTTGAGTATATAAATGCATGAAAATTAAAACATAATATTAGTTAAGATACAGCTCTGTGAAGAGTTTGGGGAATAGGTGTATTTTAAATAAATATTCCTCCAGAAGAATCTTTTCAGTGGAGCAATTTTATAGAGAACTAAAATCATGTATTTCCATAGTCACTATGAGACAGCTTGCTGTTGTGTAATAAGTGCTAGATATATAGTTGGAGGAGATCTTGGTTCCAATCCTGCCTTTCTATCTTCGTCTATAAACTGTGGGTAAAAATATCCATTACATCTACATTAAGGTCCACTATGAAGATCCAAATCCATAAGATCCAACACAATAAGCATTTATGAGATGCTACCCATGTGTCCGACATTGTGCTAGGACCTGGGAATACAAAGACAAAAACAATCTCAGACTTCAATGGACTTACATTGTCCTGGAGGATCTTACTGTAAGGTCGTACATTTTATTGGAAGATATGAGACAATGTATGTAAAATACTAATGAAATAGCAGCTATTAATTTCTACCATGCATGCTGTTCTTGGTCCTCACACAAATCTAGGAGAGGAGGAAAATGTTGAATTATCAAATTTGGTCAGAAAAGGAAGATAAAATGCTGACCTTTAAACAAATCACTTGTGATCAAAATATACCTTTCTAGCTAAAGTCCTTTCCACCTGAAACAGCAAGATATTGCTAACATCTTGAGCTCCATTACAATTTGGATTAAATTAAGATTGTCCTTAGTTCCAATCCAAACATCTAATGAAGCACACCCAGGCCTACTAATAACCATCACCAAGGATACACAGAGATTTAATGTACTGTTTGTGGAGCTAAGCAAGTAGAGTGACAATACTTCATTAGCTGCTGTGGAAGAACTGTGATTTCAGAACAGGAGGTCCCTAATTTCTATTTCAGAAGAGAGTCTATAAACACCTCCCAAATTCCTCCTTTCCAGGCAGAGTGAAAAATATCATTCTCTTTTTCACTCCTGAGGTTTAAAGGTTTAGTTGTTTTGATTTTTTTAAGCAAAAATCCTTGCTTTATTGATTTTTGTTGTTTTTACAGGAAAGCAACTGATGCTACAATGTTAACCTGAGTAACTATAATGTATAAATTCAGTAGTAAAAAGCAAAGACAAATGAGTATACATTGCTAGTAAAATTCATATCCCTATAAGACAGAACTTGATGGCATTGGGCATATTTAGAGATATTTAAAGAGTTTTAGAGTTAGAAAAACTATTCAACTGTTCATATTTGAAAATACAAGGAAAACAAGAGAAGCAGCATTAGCACTGGGGCACTATGAAGTCATACTGTTATTATTCATTTTTTCCCCTATAATAGCCTTCTCTAAAAGGTCATTCCTAGGTAATGCTTTTGTTTAAGTGGTATTAGTCCTGGAATTTGGCAGCATATATAGAACATACAGGAAACTGGTGCTATGTATTACAATACATTATTTTTTTTAACAATCAGCTTTTATCAAAGAGGTCACACAGCCTGGAGGCTACCTGAAACTTTATGCAAATAAATAGATCCATTTAGGTGTACAGACTTGTGAATGGATTGTTTTTCTTTGAGGAACTAATGAAGCATGTACAGAAAACTTAGTCAAGATCAAGTATAAGCAGTTCTATACCATGTGGACTAATTAATTGTGGCACACGTTTTCTCAGGACTATTAATCACACCTAAACCTAGATTTTGGGTGGGAGATTGTCATTGCCCTGTGCTTTGGCAAAATTCATGAGCCCTTTTAAATCAAGTCAATGGTCTTTTTCATACCAGGATTTCTTTCATTCTTTTCTTTTTTTATCCTTCCTTCCCCTTCTCTCTTTCTCTCTTTATTTCTTTCTTCCTTTCTTTCCCACCCTTTCTTTCTTCCTTTTTTCCTTTTCTTTCTTTCTTTCTTTCTTTCTTTCTTTCTTTCTTTCTTTCTTTCTTTCTTTCTTTCTTTCTTTCTTTCTTTCTTTCTTTCTTTCTTTCTTTCTTTCTCCTTTATTCATATCAATTTGACATAATGTTTATTTGCAGACCACTTAAAAACTACAATGATCTGTAGTATACCACATTCTTTGCATCTTCTTTTTCAGCATACCAATTTTTCACTAAATGTAACAGACATCACCAAAGCATGTGCTTAGGGGAATATATTTATAATTTTAAGTCACAGAGTCATAATGTAGTGAACCTAACACTTAGATGTTGAGAAAAGGCTATTCAAGAATAGTTTTTACATTGTTTTATTCCCTATGACTAATCATGAATGATTTTGAACCGAGAAAAAAACATGCCTCCCTTATCCATTTTTTTCTTAACTAAAGGTCTTTGATTAACCTGGGTTCCTTTTGTTGTACTTGTTTACTTCCTCTCTACTTCCCACTGAGTAAAAAAAAAATTAAAGTAGAAAGTAGACAGCAAGTGAAACAGGCAAAAAGTTTGAATAGGCATAACTAATAGGCTATATAAATATACATACACATTTACACACACAAAGCCACATAGGCATTATCTCAACTATTCATTATTTATTCATATTTGTTTATTAGTTTGTTTTTCTAAACTATAAGCAATGCATGGGGCAGAAGGGTTTAGAATGAATCAATTGGCAGTCATAGGCAGAGCTGACTTTATGTGTGCCATTACACTGAAGGATCAAGAAAATAATTGGATCAAAGAATGACCATGTTAGAGGAGTGTACATTTCTTCATTCTATTCTTTGTTTTGATGTCAATATTTTGTTGTTAGGTAAATTCCCTGAGCATGAGCTGAGTTTCTCTCCCCTTTGTATTTATCACTAAGAAGAGACAATTCCCATCCCTTAGGAGTACTGGGCCTAAACTATAAGTCAGGCTTATGGCTCCAACACCCTAAAAATGTTACAGTGAAGGACTTTTGATACTGACAGCAATACCACCAATTTTTGGTTGTCAAATATAGACATATCATATACTGAAGATAGAAGTACTCATAATTATTGGTCACTACACTGTAACAAGACTCCAGTATAGTCCTAATTTCTTCATTGTGTTTTCTTATCAGAGTGATAAAATCTATGCAAAGCATGCTTTAGTTAAAAAAAACTAAATCTAGCAAAAAATTTATTGCTAAAAGTTCTTGTAATTCTGAGTTTAATCTAAAAATTATACTTCCCATAGAATGAACAAACTTCCATGGTAATTTACTTTTTTGTTATACATACATATATGTGTGTGCATGTACACAAACACAATACACACACATATATACATATATATAAACACGTACACACCCACACGCACACACCAATTGGGCATACAGAGCTATACATGCATACATATATGTGTGTATGTGTATATATACATACACATATATATTATCAAACACCATTGGGATTATTATTTTAATAGTAACAAATAAATGAATAATATGGCTGCAATTACTTTACCTGTTATTCCCAAGAACTTTACATATCCTCAGGGAATAATTATTTTAAAATTCATCATAAAATTTCATTATTCATATTTTCCTTCAAACAGAAATCCTTTTAGTAAAAACTCTAGCTTTAGAACAACTTAAAAACAGATGTTGTATATTTTGGTGATGCAGTGGATATGGAGGAACCCAATTTTCAATATACCTAGTACTTAAAATCAACTAAGATTTTGAAAACAAGCACCCAGGAGTGATGATTCCCAGGTTACCCTCCAAAGCTCTGCCTTAGATACATGTACACAAATTACATGCTTTACCTGAAAATATTTGCATGTTGGATTTGTAACCGTGGGTCCTTTTCAGCAAGCAAATGCAAGAATTGCAAATCCTGTATTGCATCACAAATAATTACAATTTCACCTAGAGCCCAGAAGAAAATGTTGCCTATGCACTCCTATCTTTGTAAACAGAGTGACAAGTAAAACTGCTGGTACAAATACAGCATCATGGAATTTCTTCTTTTTCAGTAATCCTCTTTATGGGCTCATAGGAAAAAAAAGATAATATCAAGGTCTTTGGTGGCTCTGGGACATCGATTGCCAAACCAAACCATTCTTCCAAATATCAGTAAACCAGGGGCAGCAGACTGCTATGAGCTATTTTTTTTTCCCAGCCAAAAGGATTAGATTTGTCTCGTAGACAGTTCTGACATCTAATATAGATTTCCGATGGGTTGAGCTTTGCCAGTCATAGTGTGACTTTGTGGCAAGGCCTGCTGCTTTCTGAGGGTGGAGTATGGCCCCTACTGGGGAAATAAAGCCTGCAGTGCAACATTCTGTAGACAAATCTTTATCCGTGTGTGATGAAGGGCCCTTGTGCTGGGTTTCTTGCATAGGTAACCCTTCAGGGATTTTGACACAAGTTCATATCTCTTGGATAATTTCAATTACTACTTCAGAGGGCAGTAGCTTCTGATTTCAGGTAATTAGACAGGTATTGCTCTTAGGGGTTTAAAAAATAAGATACAGGAAAACATCATGATCTCAGCTGTTATTTGGCTTTGCAATGTGTATGTAGGTACATGCAATAAATAGTAAGGAGTAAAATAAATAGTAAAAGTAAGGAGTATTTTTTCCCTTACTTTCATGAGCACTGAGAAAGGAGGAGCCAATCTGTATACCCTCTTATGATTAAATAGGTTTCCTTTCACCAAATAAATGTACTTTTTATACCATTAAATGAAATCTTTTTTAAGGGAAAGCACTGTTTCAGTGTGTGTGTGTGTGTGTGTGTGTGTGTGTGTATGTCTTATATTCCCCTGTACCTAGCAAAATGATTGACACATAGTACAGGGCTGTTGAATGATTGTTTTATATGTGACTCCAGTATATGGGAAGTGCCACAGGAATTTGACAATTGTAACTTTGAGCTGGACATACTTATAAGGGGACAATTCCCCTCACAAGTCCTGCTTCAATATACGTTGGGGTTATAAAACAGAAAGAACACTGATTCTGAAATCCTAAAACACCTTTAAAGGAGATCCAGATCTGAGTTTCACCTCTGACACTTATTACCTGAGTGTTCATGAACAGATCACTTAACTACCCTAGGTTTCAGTTTCTTCATCTAGAAGATACCAGGAGTGGTTTGGGTGGTCTTTGAGGGCCCTTACCACTCTAGATAGATCTACGAGCCCATAACTCCTTCTGATTCTTCCTATTTGTTCAGTAGAAATATATAAGGTTTGAACATGTCCCGTGCATCCAATCTGAGTTACACAGAAAGGCAAATGAGAGCTACACTATAATATTTAAAGGACATAAAAAGAAGCACATGTTAATGAAATGCAATATTGAGCGGTGCTCATAAAAAAGCACCAACATTATTTATGTAAACAACCCTGACTGCATCTGCTATTTAGTTACATGTGAGATTTTCCATATCACTGAGGTTTAGGGAATATCACTTAAGGGAGAAAAGCAATTTTAAGGTTATCATAAGAGCGACAAAGACATTAATCTGACAAGATATGCTCAAGAGACCCAAGATGCAATTGTTGAATTCCTTTTGGTTCTCTCACCCATAATTTTCCGGAGCTCAGTATAATTAACACACTTCATGGGATTTAAGTAACATTTGTTGCTTCTCTATCAGAATGCAAATTTGAAAATGATATGGATCTGTACAGGAGACAGCAACAACTGTTTCCTAGGTAATAACTTGTGCACTGCTTCCCAATGAAAAAAGAGGTGACAGATAAAGCATTACTCAGGTTTTATTAGGAAGTTAACATATGTTTTATTGCTGCTACAAATGCTAAAACCAGATATGTCATAAAATTAGTGAAAATTAAATGGTTTATTGTCAATTTGAAAATTTTAAGCTCCATTTTCTTAAAAGCTATATAAAATAATGGGGCCTGCTGTCATCAAGCAAGTGTATGTAGGTGGATAAATGGGTGTGAAATCGTCTAAACAAAAGAAATTCAGTGGGTCAGCAGCACCTGTTAACTCTTAGGCAGAATGTATCACAGCAAAAAAAAGTCATTATAGGTATGGGTTATGTATATGGTGTGTGTGTGTGTGTGTGTATGCAAATGTAGCCAACATATATTTTCAAGCTTCCTAACCATTTCCTTCAGTAACAGGTCAGTACATGTGATAAAGGAAACGATTAGAGAGATTGTTTATTCCCTTGTCCTACATTTACTTAAAAGGAAAATAACATAACCCAGTGCTATTCAGTGTGTAAAAAAGAGATGGCCTCATTTATTTATTTTTTTCTTATTTCAGACTCTGTCAGAGGGAAAAAAAGGGCCCATTAGAAAGGAGACAGAGCAAATTATGCAAATAATTAATTACCTACCACTGTACTTCTCGAGAAACATCCCTTTGATATAGGGAAATGATTCTAGGTTTTATACTTTCTTATGGAATAATAATTGAGTGGAAAATGACTACCATTAGAAATGCTTGGAGGCAATGTGGTACAGTGCAAAGTGTTGGATATGATCACAGAGAACCAGGATTTGAATGCTAAGTCAGACACTGTATGTGTCATCTTAGACCTTTCTGGCCCTCAGTTTGCCCATCTGTAAAATGAAGGGATTGAACTAAGCGATCAATTGGACTAAGTGATCTCTTAGATCTGTGCCAGCTTTAAGTCTAAGTCATGTGTAATTTACATACACCCTAAATAAATGATGATGGGGAGGTGTGTCCAATACATATTATTTGGGCTTATGAGTGATTCATGTTTTTTTTTTCTCTAGCCTCTTACATCTTTTGTCTAGTGTTTTCAGAGGGATCACCTTCACCCATATCTGGAGTTCTAAGAGAAAAACAAATACATAAATGAATCAGGGAACATGTTACAAATCAAGCTTTCCTTAAGATCCTTAGTTCTGGCAGGATCTCAATGCAAGAGAATGTGCCTACATCTTCCTATTTGTTCAGTAGAAACATAGAAGCATACATCTGTATGCTTCTAAACTAGTACCAAAGACTCCTTTATCCCATATGCCTCTTATTTTTATTTAACTACAGTAAAAGTATTTTAAGCTTTCAGGATCACTTTAGGATACTACTATGGTACTTCTCTATGTCAATAGTGAATTTCAAAAATAAATTATAAGAAATGTAGCAGCTAAGCTAGCTCGAACGGCATACTAAATAGAATCAAAGTCTCATTATCATACTACATAAAAAGAGGATATGAGCCCATAAGTAGAATTGGTGCTTTTGAATTCTAAACTTTACTCTACAGACCACATATCAAAGCCCATTGAAAAGTCAAAACCTACTAAAAAGAATAAGAAATGAACTCCATTCCATAGCAATGCTTTCTATGGTTTGGCAGATAGATGGAAGAACATGCAGAGGAGCAGTGAAGCATCGCTACTGACAAGAGTTCGGACAGGAAAAAAAATAGAAGTGCATTTAAAGAAGCCCCAGGTATGGGTATGCTACAATGAAAGGAAGAATGCTTATATTCACTGGGAAAAAAATTAGTTTCATTCAATCCAACTTGGTTTTAAAGTGTTAAATTACAAGACTAAAGCTAACCTGTCTTACAGTTCTTCAATGACAGTTGTTTTGGCTGAAGATTATTTTTATTTTGAACTATTTGTTGAAGTTCTGGAAATTTCTTCTTGTGATACTAATGTTTAGATCATTAAGTGAGATCTCATCACATTCACCAAACACATAACCTAATGGCCAGTGCTAGTTTTGGATACAGTATTCTTTCCCAATGTTATATGAAGTACATTGCCTCTATTGGTTTTTCAGCCAAGGATCACATTATGCTTTTATTTGGGAGTATTAGTGCTAGGTCATTCCATGTGAAATCATCCAGGGCCAAGCACTTAGTGAAGATAATTCTGAGGAAATGTGTTTTAATTGTGAGACATTTATTAAATGACATCTACAATTTTCAGCCTGTTCATTGCTTTATAACCTCCTGGAAATCAGTCCTGAAACTCCAAGCAGCTGAATTCTCATTTGCTCACGTTTGCTGTTTCTTGAATCCTGCTTCCAAATAATCGACTCTAAGAGCAGTCAGGGTTTAATCCACTACTCTAAGGCCAAGTTTCTGGAGTCTTTGATGTAAGTGAAAAAGAAAATGAGGGAATTTGAACAAGACAGTCATCTTACATATACGTAACTGCATAAAAATAGATCCTGATTAAACCAAAGCCAAGAACCATAGATTATTTCTTGATGTAGCTATGACATTTTGATTCTTTCTTTCCTTAATCTGTCTTTCATATAAAATCAAGTATTTGTTTTTCTAGAGAAGCATTCTACCATTTCTGATTAGATATAAAGTTTCTTATACCATATTTTATCAAGAAATAATCCTTAATTATTTCTTTGAAGTGAAATTAAAAGAGCACTGGTTCTGGGGTTTGAGAACCTGGGTCAAAATCCTACCACTGACACAGACGATTCGACCTTGGGAATTCACTTAACCTTCTTTGCCCTCAGTTTTCTCATATGCAAAATGGAAGAGTTGGACTAGTTAGTCTCCAAAGTCTCTTCCACTTCTAGAATTTTAAGTTTATTTAGTCCTTAGTCTTGAAATCAATGATGTGATATCAATTTATTTTCCTTGGTTCATGGTAATAGTTGCCAGGTCTTAATACAGAGTTTGAGATTTCAGTTTTTCATCATTGAATGCTGGACATGGAACCAGGAAAGACCTGAGTTCAAGTCAGGCCTCAGGAACTTAATAAATGTGCAAGTCACTTAACCTCTGTTTGCCTCAGTTTCCTCATCTATAAAATGGGGATAATAATTAAACAAACCTTCCTAGGCTGTCGTGAGGATTAACTGATAAAATAATTCTTAAGTCCTTAGGACATATCCTGGCACGTAGTGAATGTTATATAAACACTAGGTATGATTATTTTGTTATTATTTATAAATATTATTCAATATCACTGAAAGGCTAAGGAGGAGTCAGAAAAAGAGGAAAGAACTTGCTTGCCTGTTCTGTCATTGCTACTGCTCTATTCTTTCTTTCAATAGTTTTTAGGACAAAAGAGTACTGTTCTTCTCACTCTACTTAGGTGAGACTATCTGAGAGGTCACACTCAGCTGTGTGGAGAATGGAATGGAGAGGAGTCAGTTAAGAAGAGATGATCTCTGAGTTTGCCTATGATTTTGAAATTTGTGTGATTCCATGATTTTCCTTTGTTAGGGTAGCAAGATGTCAGATTATAGTACCTTGATGACAAATTTTCAGGACGGATTGTGAAATCTTATACTCCTGCTGTTCGTTTTTGATAATTCAAACTCTTTAAAAATTTGTGATATTTCTTGTAAGCAGCTAGGTATTGTAATGAATAAAGTATTGAATTTGGAGTTATCTGAATTCAGAAAAAAAAGTCTCATATGTTTATTAGCTATGTGGCCCTAGGGAAGTAATTTTACTTTTCTTTGCCTCATTTTCCTCATCTGCAAAATGGAATAATAAAACCATTTATCTCCTAAAGCTGTTGTGAGTAAGAAGTGCAAGGGTTAAACTGTTGATACAGTTTAGCTGAGGAGTGCTTGCAAGTGAAAGTTACCTTAAAACTGAGTCAGAAAATGAAGATTTCATTTCCTCATCATTCTATCAGTTGCTGAGCAGAGAATGTCCTTCAATCTGTTTTGTTTTGTTTTGTTTTTTTCCTTATCAATCAGATGCTGATTCTTTCACATTCTTTTGAACTCATCACCATGTAAATTTTGCCACATTTTGTAAGGGATCTTACAAAATTATTACAAAAATATTAGATATTAGAAAATATCTAATACAAGCCTTTTATTTTACAGATAAGGAAACAGAGGCCAAACTCATATAAGTAGCAAGTATTACAGGTAGAATTTGGACCCAGATCTTGTGATTTCAGAGCTGATGCTCTTTTGGCAATAATATTTTGCTTTCATATTTCTCCACTGTGGACTAAAGTGAGAACTCTATGGGTTGATGAATCTTGAGGAGATAAAAGAATCTGAGTAGTTTCATAACTCTCCCGTCTTTCCTACCCTCACTTATTCCTCCATACAAATAAATCTAGATAATAATGGATTAACTGATTCCTGATTTCATTTTTAAAATTAATGTTGACTAGATAAATATTTTGGGTAATCTGGTCGATATTAATTAACCAAATTTCAAGGTTTTAGTGTATTTAAAGTAACTTACTTGGAAAATAAATCTTTCTATTACAGGGGAAAGGTTTTAATTATTTGTTTTAAGTCAAAAATTCACTGAGCAGTGAATAGATATTAAGAGAAATAAAGACCCTCATTAAGGAAACTTAGTTAATTCAAATTTAGTTTATGCTTTCTTCTAATTATACTTGATTTCATAACCTAAGTGTTTGAGGTTTGTCCAAATGGCTAACAGTGCTTGAAATAAACTTTGAGGTTCCACAAATATCAGCCATGATTAGTTATCTCTATTGATTATGCAGTCTTTTATCGATGAAGGCAGTCTTTTAACTCCTTATTTTCTGCCTCTTATCTTTTATCTTTGTTTCAGTATGTACTTCTTTTATCTGTTTTAGGCATATTTAGTTTCCAGGATTAGGAACAAACTATGTACCAATCATTCAAAAACTATTCTAAATACATAGAGTTTATTGCCAAGGTGGCTAAGGAAAACTCTAAAGAGGTCACAGTACGCTTTTGTGGAACTGATTTCCACACTGACAAAAATCATAGGTCTTTCAAAGTATCAGGGTAAAACACCTTTATCCAAAACCAAATCTTTTTTTATCCTTAATCGTGATTTTGGATATTAAGTCCCACCAATTTCTTTAAATGTGCATACTTTTACAAATCATGTTAATTACTGTCTTTCATCTCTCATCTCTGTTCCTCTGCTCTGATTGACCTTGCTACTTAAAATGTATTCCCTCCTTACTTCCACCTTTAAGAATCCCTATTTTCCTTCCAAATTCAATTCCAATGGCTTCTACATGAAGCCATTCCCGACACCTCAAGCTGTTGGAGTTCACTTCATTACCATGCATTGATTTCATCTATAAATATTATGTGTGTATGTAATACACACACATGCATATATTTATATATATACACACATACGTATATATGTGATATACATATATATTCACATGTTTACATATATGAGTATATACACATATATACACTAATATATTACATGTTGACTCTCCATGTAGAATGCAAACCCTTTGATAACAAGGACTATTACATCAATGTCTGTGTATCTGTTTCCTCCTACTGGGTCTAGCATGTAGTAGACACTTAATCAATGTTTGTTGATTAATTGATTACCACTTCCTATTAAATATACTATTGCTATTATTATCCCAACCTCATCCACACACTGAAAATTGTCTATCATTATTTTTCTTTAGCTCTAATAATTTCCAAATATTAATCATAAACTTCACCCTACCACTAACAACCTACCATATAATTTTGGGCTTTCTTTTTATAGGTAGATCCTTGTTCCTTTTTTTCCATATCTGAGACAGCCTTATTGTTACTGTTTAACTGCTTTAGCCCTACATTGGTGTTACCTGGGCAATTTATTAACTTCTTTTAATTTACCTTTGCTACATACATTATATCTGCTAATACAATCTCTGATCAGGTTAGACCCTCAATCATCATGGTGACATTTTGATGAATAATAAATGTATAATATTACTTGCATGTCCTTTTGAGCCTATGTATGTGATTTTTTTACCATAAATTCAGAGTCATTTTATAAACAAACTATTCTTGCATCAACTAACCTATATGTATGAGGTTACTATCATGAAATTGAGACCTTTAACATTTCCTTAAAGTAGTTTTGCTTATAATCTCTCTACAAATCAACTGAAATGTTAAATTTTCAGTCATGTATGGCCAAGGCATTATATAACAAATCAAATAACCACAAGAATCACAGAGGGAGGCAAAAGCAATAGCTTGTGAATAATCTGGGTTTATTAGGGATGATCAAAGCATACAAAGGATCCAAGAAGTATAGTAATTGTGAATTAATGGATTTCAAAAAAATGGAAGGGACATGAGAAGTAACCTGTTTAGGGGTAAAGAAAGAGAATGGAAAGTCAAGCAGCTATTCCATGACAAAGTGAAATAAGGTAACCACAGCAAGGGAAACAGAAAAAAAAATGCCTCAAGGATGCCCTGAAGCACAGCTTCAAACAACTTGGTATAACTCAGAGCCAGTGAGAAACAGCTCCTGACAGACTACTATGAGGGATGAGGTAGGTCTTTTTCAGCAAAAGCTTTGGTCTGACTAAAAATCAAAGGATAATCACAAATAACTCCATGCTCATCCCAGAGTGGGAATGAAAGAATACTCTTTACATATACGCAATGTGGAAAGGATGCTTGGCCACACCTTTGATGTACCCAACAACACTCGGGAACATAAGCTGTGATACTCACTAATCTTGTCATCTTTAAGCCTAGCTCTCAGAGCATAAAGAAGTCTATAAATGCTTGTTCTGCACTCAAGGAAGAGAAGCATGACACATACTCAGTAAACTTAGTTGATTACGATTTATTGTTATCAAAGGCAAGATACAGATAAGACATGTACCAGCTTCTGCAAGCGGCATTTATTTGCCCTGATTCTAGTATATGCTTTACTACTGTAGGTCTAATCAAGGTCTGGTGAGTTCTACTTACTAAGAATACAGACTGACTGTGAGTGGCTCCCTGTATCTCCTTAAAAAAGTTACTTAGAAATGAATGCTTAAGAATGTACTGGTTGAAATAAGGATGGTTGCTTAGCTTGGTACATTTTCAGTGGCACATAGTGGTGATATCTACAGATGCATCCTTAACTGTAGCTGTTTTCTGTCCATATGTTCCCCACTCCTCACTACAGTCCTCCTTCTGGAGAGAAACAAACTTATAGTCAGGCTGTACTAAAAATCTTTTTTTTCTTTTATTTCCTTTATTTTATTTAGTATTTTTATTTTTCCCCAGTTTCAGGTACAAAATCAATTTTCAAGATTCATTTTTTAAACTTTTGAGTTTCAAATTTTCTTTCTTCTGTCCCTACCTCCCCACCTCATTGAGAAGATAAGCAATTCAATATAGGTTCTGTAATAGTAATGTTGTGAAAGAATAGAAAAAAAAACTCAAGAAAGTAAATTTTTTTAAAAGTACATTTAAATCTGAATTCAGACACCATCAGTTATTTCTATAGGGATGGATAGCATTTTTCATCATAAGTCCTTTAGAGTTTTCTTGGATTTTTGTATTGTTGAGTCATTCACAGCTGATCATCTTACAAAATTGCTGTTACTTTGTACATAGTGCATTTCACTTTGTATCAGCCCATTAAAGTCTTTCCAGGTTTTTGTGATAGCATCCTGCTCATCATTTCTTACAGTACAATTGTATTCCATCATAAACATACACCACAACTTGTCCAGCCATTCTCCAATTGATGGACCTCACCTTAATTTCTAATGCTTTCACCCCTGAAGAGACCTTTTATGAATATTTTAGTACATATATGTCCTTTTCCTTTTTCTTTTTTATCTCTTTTGGGATACAGGACTAATAGTGGTATTGATAGGTCAGAAGTATGCATAATTTTATAGTCCTTTGGGCATAGTTTCAAATTGCTCTATAGAATGGTTGAATCAATAAAAAACCCCATCAACAGTGCATTAATATCTCAGTTTTCCCATATCCCCTCCAAAATGTGCCATTTACCTGATCTGTCTTATTGGTTAACCTAATAAGTACCTCAGAATTATTTCAATTTACATTTCTCCACTCAATAACGAGTTAGAGTATTTTTTCACATGGCTATAGATAACTTTGATTATTTCATCTGAAAACTTCATATCTTTGTCTTTGGTCATTTTTTTCAATTGGGGAATGGCTCTTATTTTTATACATGTGACTCAGTTCTCTATATGCTTGAGAAATGAGGCCTTTATCAGAGAAACTTGCTTCAATTTTTTTTCAGTTACAATTGCTAGCTGTATTTCACTCCAGCCTGTTGCCCCCCCCATTTATTCTATTCTCTCTCTCCTTTCACTCTCCACCTTCTCAAAAGCCTTTTGCTTCAGACTATTTCTCTCCCAGTCTAACTTCCCTTCTATCACAGCTCCCCCATTCCTTTCTATTATCCCCTTCCCCTCCTACTTTGCTATAGAGTGAGATATAATCCTCTACCCAATTGAATGCGCATGTTATTTACCCTCTTTGAGCCAATTCTGATGAAAGTAAGATTCAATCATTCCCCCTAACCTCTTCCTCTCTTCCCCTCAAATGTAAAAACCTGTTTCTTGCCTCTTTTATGTGAGATAATTTATCCCATTTTACCTTTCCCTTTCTCTTTCTCCCAGGACATTCCTCTCCCACCCCTAAAATTATTTTTTTAGATATCATCTCTTCATATTTGACTCATACCTGTGCCTTCTGTCTCTATATACTCTTTCTAACTACTCTAATAATGAAAAGGTCTTATGAGTTACAAAAATCATCTTCCCATGTAAGAATGTAAATAGTTTAAACTTATTAAACCCTTTATGATTTCCCTCTCCTGTTTACCTTTTTATGTTTTCTTGAGTCTTGCATTTGAACATCAAATTTTCTATTTAATTTTAATCTTTTCATCAAGAAAGCTTGAAAGTTCTCTATCTCATTGAATACCCATTTTTCCTTTGAAGAGTTATACTCTTTGTTGCTGGGTAGGTGATTCTTGGTGGCAACCCTACCTCCTTTGCCCTCTGGCATATCATATTCTAAACCCTCTGATTTTTTAATGTAGAAGTTGTAATATTTTGCTTTATCCTGATAGTGGTTCCATGATCCTTGAAATATTTCTTTCTAGCTGCTCACAATATTTTTTGTTCCTGGATCTGGAAATTCTGGAATTCTCATGCTTCCATATTCATGGGAATTTTCATTTTGAGATCTCTTTCAGGAGGTGATTAGTAGATTCTCTCAATATCTATTTCACCTTCTGGTTCTAGAATATAAGGGCAGTTTGCCATGATAATTTCTTGAAAAATTATTTCTATGGAGAGGGTAGAGCCAAGATGGTGTCATAGAAGCAGGAAATTTTGTGAGTTCCCCCAACAACCACATCAAATACTTATAAAATATGACTCTACACAAATTTTAGAGCTACAGAACCCACAAAATGACAGAGAGAAACAACTCTCCCACTGAACGCAGCCCAGCAGGCCTACAGGAAGGGTCCATCACAGCACGCTGGGAGCCAAAATCAATCTGTGTGAGCCATGTGGTTTTGGACGCAGGGTAGGCCCTGACCAGCAGGATTTGGTGATTTCAGATTGCTCAACCCATAAACACCAAAGAGCAATTAAAAGGTCAGTGTGGAACTCTGTTGGAAAGGAAGGACACAGTCTGGCAACTGCCCTGAGGATGAGAGGTGACAGAGTTATAGTGCCTGCTGCTGCTTTCCCCACTAGGCTGCCTCCAGAGTGCCTGGCCTGCAGATCATAGGGGGAACAAGTGAACATTCAGAGGGTAATCACTCTTGCTTTACTCTGCTTGAATCTGGAGTCTTGAGGGGAGGTCCTGGGGTATGTGGCCCACTTGTGGGGATTGTAGAGAGGGTGCCCTCCTAATAGCTCCAGCAGCTACAAATACCGCAGGGATTTGGGACAAAGCTCTCCTCACTGGAAGCAGAGTTCTACCATGGCAAAGAGCTCAAAAGTCAAGTAATTGACAGGCAACATGAGGAAGCAGAGGAAGCAAAGAAAGCAGAGCGATCAAACCTTAGATTTTTTGGGGGGGACAAAAAGGATCAAAGCATGGAACAGGAGGAAGACAACAAAGTCAGAACTCCTGCATTAAAAGCTTCCAAGAAAAATATGAATTGGTTACAGGCCATGGAGGAGTTCAAGAAGGATTTTGAAGAGAAGTGGAGGAAAACTTGGGAAGAGAAATGAGAATGATGCAAGAAAATTATGAAATGAGAGTCAACAACCTGACTGAAGAAAATAACACCTTAAAAACAGACTAAATCAAATGGCAAAAGAAATCAACGAGGAAAAGAATGCCATAAAAAAGCCAAATTTGGCAGATGGGAAAGGAATTTAAAAAGCTCACTGAAGAGAATCATTCCTTCAGAATTAGATTTGAACAAATGGAAGCTAATGACTTTATGAGAAATCAAGATACTATAAAACAGATACAAACACATGAAAAAATAGAAGTCAATGTAAAACATCTCATTGGAAAAACAACTGAACTGGAAAATAGATCCAAGAGAGATAATTTTAAAATTATTGGACTACTTGAAAGCCATGATCAAAAAAAGAGCCTAGAAATCATCCTTCATAAAATTCTCAAGGAATATTGTCCTAATATTTTAGAAGCAGAGGGCAAAATAGAAATTGAAAGAATTCACTGATCCCAAAAAGAAAACTCCTAGGAATATCAGAGCCAAATTCCAGAATTCCCAGGTCAAGGGGAAAATATTACAAGCAGCCAGGAAGAAACAATTTGAGTACTGTGGAAATACAATCAGGATAACACAGGATCTGGCAGCTTCTACAGTGAGGGATCGAAGGGTGGCACAGTGAATAGAGCACTGGCCCTGGATTCAGGAGGACCTGAGTTAAAATCCAGCCTCAGATAACACAAAAACTATCCTGTGACCTTGGGCAAGTCACTTAACCCCAAACTGTCCTCCAAAAAAAGCAAAAAAAATTGGGGGACAGCTAGGTGGCACAGTGAGTAGAGTGCTAGCCTCAGAGTTAGGAGGACCTGACTTCGGATACAGTCTCAGAAACTTAACACACACACACACACACACACACACACACACACACACAAACAAACAAACAAAAAACTAGCCGTGTGACTTTGGGCAAGTTACTTAATGCCAATTGTCCTCCAAAAAGCAAAAAAGAAAAAAAAGAAAAAACTTACTATAATGTTTCAGGGGAAAATATGGTCATTCAATGAAATAGAGGACTTTCAAACTTCTTGATGAAAAAAACAGAGTTGAATAGAAAATTTAGCATTCAAATACAAGAAGCAAGAGAAGCATGAGAAGGTAAACATATCATAAGAAATCATAAGGAACTTATCAAAGTTGAACTATTTACATTCCTCCATGGAAAAGTGATAACTGTAAGTCATGAGACTTTTCTCAGTATGAAGATAGTTCAAGGGAATATATGTGTGTGTATACATATATATATGTTTATATAGGAGGGTATATGTGTTTACAAATACATATGTGAGTGTGTGTATATATGTATACATGTATAAATAGACAGAGGGCACAGGATGAGTTGAATAGGAAGGGAAGGTACCTAAAAATAAAATTAAGAGGTGAGAGAGGAATGTAATGAGAGGAGATAGGGAAAGACAGAATAGGGTAAATCATCTCATATAAAAGAGGGAACAGAAAACTGTTAAAATGGAGGGGAAGAACAGGAAGGCAAAAGGGAATGAGTTAACCTTACTCTCATTGAATTTGGCCCAAGGAGGGAATAACATACACACTAAATTGGGTATCTTACCCTACTGGAACATAGGGGGGAAAGAGATAAGAGGGGTGATGATAGAAAGGAGGGCAGATTGGGGGTAGGGTATTTAGAAGCACACACTTTTGGAAAGGGATAAAGTCAAAGTAGAAAATAGAATAAGGGGGGAGGAATAGGATTGAGGTTATTATAGTCTTTCTTTCACAATATATCTACCATGGAAATATTTTGCATAACAACACAGGTACAACCTATATTGAATTGATTGTCTTCCCAGTAGGGGTGGGTGATGAGGGAAGAAGAGAAAGAATCTGGAAATCAAAGTTTTAAAATCAAATGTAAAAAATTATTATTATTATTATTATTACATGCAACTGGGAAATACGATAAACAGGCACTGGGGTATAGAAATCCATCTTGCCCTACAAGAAAGTCAGAGGTAGGGATAGGGAAGGATATGAGAGACCAGATTAGGGGAAGGGGTATTCGGTAGGATCGATATTTGGGGTGGTGGGTAGGATAAAGATGGGGAGAAAATGTTTTAACTCAAAACCTTATGGAAATGAATGTTAAAAATTAAAAATAAACCAAAAAGATTTCTATGCTCTTTTTTTGATCATGGCTTTCAGATAGTCCAATAATTTTTAAATTATCTCTGCTAGATTTATTTTCCAGGTCATTTTTTTTTCTCAGTGAGAACTTTTACATTGTCTTGTATTTTTAAAAATCTTTTGGTTTTATTTTGTTTCTTGGTTTGTCGTTAATTCAATTACTTCCATTTGCTTAATTCCAATTTTTAAGGAATTATTTTATTCAATGAGCTTTTGGACTTCCTTTTCCATTTGTCCCATTGTGCTTTTAATGCATTCTTCTCATTGACATTTAGGATCTCTTTTACCATTTGGCCTAGTCTGTTGTTGTTTTAAGGTGTTATTTTCTTCAGTATTTTTTGTAGTCTTTACCAAGTTGTTGATTTGTTTGTTTGTTTTTATGATTTTCTTGCATCATTTTTAATTTCCCTTCACAATTTTGCCTTGACCTCTCTTACTTGATTTACAAAATTATTTTTGAGATTTTCCATGGCCTAAGACCAATTCGTATGGGGGAGCAGGGGGTTGGATGTAGGAGCTTAATTTCATTGTCTTCTTCAGAGTGTGTGTTTTGATCTTCCTTGTTGCCATAGTAATTTTTTATAGTCAGAGGTTACTTTAGTTTGTTTTTGTTTTTGTTTTTTCTTATTTTCCCAGACTGTTTCTTGATTTTAACTCTGAGTTAAAGAAGGGCCCTGCTTCCATGGTAGAGGGCCCACTGTGCCAAGTTTCAGAGGTTTTGGGTAACTGTTTTCAGAGATACTTCTAGAGACCTGTAAGTTTTCAGTTTTTCCAAGGTAGCAAGATCTAAGGAGCGATGTTTGTTATACTCCTGGCCTGTGCTTTGGTCTGTTAGTGACCAAAAGCAGTTTTTTTTCTGCACTGGACCTGTGAGGAGGGTGTTGTTCTGTCCCCTCCATTGCAGGCTTTGCTATGTTAGTGCTCCTCCTCACCCTGAGAGTGCTACCCAGGACTGCAACTTGGATCCATCTATGGGAAAAGCAACAGAGTCCTATCCAGTGCTAGCAAAAAGACCTCTGTCATCTTCTTCTGGCAGGTTTCTTTTGATCCCCTTACCTGTGGGCTGGGAGCTTCAAAAGTCATGACTGCCAGTGATGATACAGTCACTCCCAATTCTTTCTCCTGCTTTGCTGTAGTCCAGGCTGCACTGGCACAGCCAGCACTGAAATGAGCTGAGCTCTCACACAGGCGCTTCCTGTTGACCTCCTAAGTTGTATTTGGTGTCAGTGGGCTGAGAGGTCTGGAAACCACCACTGCTACTAGTAGTTCAATCACTTCGAGGCCTACTCAGGGTTTGCTGGTCCCAGGTCTATGCTGGCAAGGCCTGTGTTAGACTGCACAACTCTCTCTTCTTGTGAAATAGTCTTTTCCTGGTGAACTTCCAAATTCTCTTAAACAGGAAATTTTTCTCACTCCATTTTTTTTTTGTGGATTCTGTCATTTTAGAATTTGTTTAGAGTAATTTTGAAGTTTGGGGGAGAGCTTAGGAGAGTCCCTGCCTTTACTCTGCCCTCTTGCAACACTTGTAAAAAAAATTTAAGCTATTTTATACTGTGCCTAAGCCAGGGTGCATAATTGCTTAATGATTATAGACGACAACAACCAAAAAAAAAGAAACAAACTTCTTATAGAGTTCAGAGCTTTCTTACTGTGACTAACCAAGGGTAGATTTTAGCATGACAAATCAGTTTTGAGGCAGCAAAGAATCATTTTGCATATGTTGTTAATGTGTTTGATGGGGATGTAAGGAGCAGGTTAATCGATCCCCAGAGCGAGTTTTACAAGAGCTAATAAACACCCTTCTTCAAACCCTAAACTGCCCTTTTTACACATGTGAGCCTTGTGTTCCTACTTAAAATCAGTGAGGGTCTGGAGGGTCTGTGGAATCAATACATTTATTAAATTTTTGGCATTAACT
This sequence comes from Petaurus breviceps papuanus, assembly GCF_028583685.1. Taxonomy (NCBI): domain Eukaryota; kingdom Metazoa; phylum Chordata; class Mammalia; order Diprotodontia; family Petauridae; genus Petaurus; species Petaurus breviceps. The sequence continues at coordinate 3,932,127 of NW_027187341.1, read as the reverse complement.
CTAAACACTTGTGAGTCTGACATGAGCTCTATTTGATGTTTAGGAAAATTATTGTATTTGAATGTCCATAAGCAAGCTTATACTTCATACATCTTATATTTGTAAGCAGGAAACAGGGTTACAGTAATAGTTTCATAAAATGACACATTATAATTAAGGCATACAGTACTCTTTAAGCCAATGATCAATTATTCTTCAGAGAAGAACTATAAATAGAATTCTAACCCACGCATTGGTTAGTGTTCTTCTTTGAAGCAGACATTATCCCCTGTTTGATCTTTGGCCATAAAAACCTAAGCATTGCTCTATGATCATAATACTACTATGGATCATCACCTGCTGAGCAGTTTTTGCAACATTCGAAGTCAATGAAGACCTATAACATTTTTTTTTGTTTTGTTTCATGACTAGTACTTAGCAGCTAATGTTAACTACTGAGCACTTTGGGTTTTTTAAGATTTAAAATAGATACAATTGGATGGAGTAATTGAAAAATCTAGTTATTGATATACAGCTTTGAAAGAGGCTCTCTCCTAAACAAAAAGGGAACAAATGAACATATTTCTAGAGTAGAGCATGAGATTGTTAAAAATATTCTACCTTGAATCAAATTTCTTGGTACAAATGTTTTTTCTACTGGAAATTGTTTTTGTTTGTTTTGGAATTTCCAAAAATCACATTCATACCTGGACATACACACAAGAATATATGCAAACACATGTATACTTTATATATGTATATATATATATATATATATATATATCACATGTATACCTCTACATTTTTTTTTCAAGAATTAATATTTGAGGGGCGGCTAGGTGGCTCAGTGAGTAAAGCGCCGGCCCCAAGTTTGGTTCTGGCTTCAGACACTTAACACACACACACACACACACACACACACACACACACACCAAAAAAAAACTAGCCCTGTAACCTTGGGCAAGTTACTTAACCCCAATTGCCCTCCAAAAGGCAAAAAACAAAAAAAAATTAATTTTTGAAAGGTACGTTTATAGGAAAACACCCATATATAAAACATTTCCAAGGTTTAGTTAGCTGGCATTTCTCACCTTAGATGTGTGTTGCATCTATTTTCTGATTGTATTGAATTGCACCTATTTTCTGATGGTATTGAATACAATTTCCCCTGTTTTTATATTTTCCGTGTTCTAAATAATTGAGTTGTCAGATATGTTGAAATTGTTTTCTGTAATAATCTTTTGATCAGGATTCTTTGGTATGAGAATAAAAGTATATATGTGTGTGTATGTGCATGTGTATATACATATGCATATATGTATATATCCATGCACATATATACATATGTATATATATGTACTTGTGTATATAATTACATACAAGCATGCATAGCCAGTATATGTATGTATACTTCTTCCACTTTGGATAATAAGCTCAATTATCTACAATGCCTGAATTATAATATCCAGACCATTATTTTTTTTTCCAAACTACCACCCATCTGTTAAATTGATAAATGTAGGCAAGAGAAACTCAACAGTTTAGCAACATATTTTGTGTTAATAGCAAATTGGTGATTCTTTATTGTAATCATTATTGAAGATTTTGAATAAGGTTGAACCTAGCAATCTCTATGACATTAGCATTAGAAACCTTCCTCTAATTAAATTTGTAATTAAACATAATTAGTGGTCTTAGCAATGTCAAGCAAAACTCACACAGGGACTACCTAAAGGATCTTGTTTTGCTAAATATGTGGTATTTCAACATTTTCTTGAATGAAAGTCATATCTAATTCAAATCCAGAATAAATGATGTCCAATCAGCTATAGGTATTTTAGCCCTGTTGACAATTTCCATTGTATTCAGCTTACATTTATTTTCTAATTAAAGTGGTGCTTACATTCCCTGCAGCAACTAAAGCTATAACATAGATTTTATTAGGCAAGTAAACTAAGGTAAGTAATTGTTTCTGCAAGTCTTTCTTTTTATCTGTACTTAAAACTTACTATTTCCTAGCTCATTGGCCTGAGAAGTAATAATAATTATCTCATTATTAAAGTCATATTTGTCAGTACTGATGAAAATTCTGCTAATTCACAGTTCTCACTACAGGACAAACATCATCCTGTGGAAGAACCCTTTTAAATGCTTGCAGATTGTGATGAGCATTCTATAATGTTTCTCTTATCAAAGTTTATGGTTATAATATAAAGTTTAGATAAGGTATGATCCTTGACCTCATGGAGTTTAACAGGAGAATAAAACTGAAAACACAAATACTGTTACATGAAAATTATATTAGGAAGCTGACAAACAAAATACATTGTGAAGACCAAAAGGGGAAGGTCATTAAAAGTAGTTGATATTGAGGAAAATTTCTCTGATGAAGGAGAATTTTAGCTATACTTCATAGGGTGGACAAGATTCAACAGAAAGGAAAAAATGGGAAGGCATTGTAGACATAAGGAATAATTCCATAGGCTGTGAAGGAATCTTACAAAGATGGGGGAACAGGATGAATATTCATGAGGGTAGAGCCAAGATGGGAAAGTGAAAGTAGGAACTTGCTTGAGCTAGTCCCCCAATTCCCTCCAATACCTATAAAAATGACTCTAAACAAATTTTAGAGCTACTGAATCCATAAAATGAAAGAGTAAAACAAATCCCCCACTGAAGTCAGCCTGGCAAGCCAACAGGAAGGGTCTATCACACTGGGCTGGGAGCTGAACACAGTCACATGTGGGACATGCCAGCACAGACCAGTGGCAGAGACCAGCCAGAGCAGACCTCAGGGGACTGAATCACTGGGAGTTGTGGATGTTTCCAGACTTCTCAACCCACAAACACCAAAGAGAAAGGAAAAGTTCAGTGAAGAAACTCTTTTGGACCTGGGTGAGAGAAGAGCATGGTCCAGACCCTGCCCCCAAGGCTATAGAGTTGGCAACTCCTTCTGGAGCTCCAGGCCAACAGATAGGTGGGGAGGGGGTGGAGGGGAGGGCAAGAAGCTGATCAGAGAGCAATTGCAGGAATCTCTTTGCTGGCACTGAGGCAGGATTATCTTGCTTTGCCCTGCTTTGATTATATAATCTTGGGTGGCAACCCTGGGGTGAGAAGGAATGCTGGTGTGGCAGAGCTGGTGGCGACTATGGAAAGGGAGTCCTCCTCACTGTTCTGAGGCAAGTGCCTAGAGGTAGCTCTGACAACAGCAGCACAAAACCCCAGAAATTTGGGACACAGGACTGTCCACTGTGGAAGCAGAGTTCTACCATGGTAAAGAGCTCAAAAGTCAAGTAATTGGCTGGGAATATGAGCAAACAGAGGAAGAGAAATCAGGATGAGTGATCATCAGGGTAAGATTTAGATAGCAATAAGGGTCTCGGGGTGAGCATGGGATTAAGAGAAGAAAAGGGTCAGAATAGATTCTGTTGGGAATGAAATAGTGAATCAATACTGGGAAATTGCAGAAATTGTAGATATTTCTCAAGTAGTATTGGGAGTTCAGCTTAAGAAAAATAAAAAATAATTTGTAGCTGATGAATTAAATTTGATTTCATAATATTTCTCCAGTGATGCTTGACAGCCCTGGAATTGGAGCAGAGGACTATTCTGATGGAGTTAACAAGAGTTGGGAGTTCACAGTCCAGGAGTAGCAGATGGGAAATGGATGGGAAAGGAAAGGGGTTTTGGATAAAAGTAAAACATCAGAGTTGCTAAATATGGGGTAGTGTGTGAATGTAGACAAATGATGTCAAAATGGGAGAGATAGAGATAGATAAGATTAGAAATGAATCATCAATGGGGCAGAAATGACAATAATGACTGAGTAGGTTTAGTATGAGTGATAGAGAGGTGGAAGGTTAGGAGACTTTGGACTGAATGTAGAAATAGAAATTGTAAATTCAAGAGATAAAATAATTCTGAGAGGTGATGAAGTCTCATTGTTTAGCCACATAGGTTTGAATGAAGTGGGATGATGTCTTAGGAAGTGGTGGAGCTGAGGAATGGAAAGGTCTAGTTATTACAGGGTTGTCAACTTGGATCTTGAAATCCATAAGAATAATGGCACCTGATGGGGTGAAGAGGAAGCCTATGGATAAATTATTGAAGTAACAGAAAATTGAGATCATTGGTTGGCAGATGATAGATGATAGCATTAAGAACAAATAGACTGAGAAGGATGTAATTTTACTAGATCGCTAAAGAAGAGAGTCTATTGAGTGATGCTGGTTGAAAGTCTAGAAACAACAATAAGAAACAATTAATATTCTCCCCTTCATTTTGCTCCTTCAAATTAGGTAAGTGAGATATAGAATGGCCTCGATATGACTGAGTTGTAAATGTGGAACTTATATTGGAAAACAATGTTTCTAAGTATCAGATCTATAATTTTATCTTTAATCTCTCTCCTGAGACCTAGTCATGTATCTTCAACTTCCTCCTAGATATTTTGTCCTAATTAATCCACACACATTTTAAACTTAGCATATCCAAAGCCGAACTCATTGCCTTCTAAACTTTGCACACCCAAACTCCCACTTTTCTAAACTTCCCTTCATTTGTTGAATGTATCAACATTCTCCCAGTCTCCCAGGTTCATCAATTATCAAACATTCAAAAACATCTTATCTAATAATATCTCTATTCGTACAGTATCATATAAGCGCACTCCTTAATTACCTCTCTCCTGGACTACCTCATTAGCCCTCTAAGTGGTCTCCCAGATTCTATTCTTTTTTCTCTTCATGTCAAATTCATGTTCTTCCCCATAGACTCCAAAGTAATGTACCTACGGCTCAAGATTAAGTTGCTTACATATTACAATTGGCACAGTAGAAAGAATATTGAACTTGGAGTCACAAAGTATGGCTCTGTGATTCGGATCATCTTGAGTAAATTAAAAAGAAATCATCCATTTTTATTGCTTTGATTTATTTTAGTTTGATTATAAAATTAATCTGCCTTCTTTAGAAAAAAAACTAGAACTAACAGCTAAGACAGACTAACAAGGTCTCTTAAGTCTAGGTTGCTATGGATTTAGTTAATAGATTGAGAAGACTATCATTTAGTAGCAGATAAAATAATCCAAAGATTATAATATTTTTCAAAAGTCTAATGTCCCCTTTTAACAGAAAAGGGTGTTGACCAAAGGCTAAGTCTATCTTTCTAGGAGAAAGCAGGGTTGACCAGAGGCTAAGTTCCTCTTTCTAGCAGATGGAGAAAGTTTAGGCAGAGATTACATTATTTTTTTTTCCAGTCTTTGTGGTTCACCCCCTCGCTTTTTTTTCTCTTTAGCTAGAGTCTAAGTTGTGTAACGGACTCTGCTAAGGAAGATGCTAACCACTGATCATAAGTTCCTCTTTCCAAATATACTTTATGATTACAAAAGGACCACTTAGAGGAAATGATTTCTGGCACAAGATTTAGAAAGTCTAGAAGCTAACTATTCAGGTGACTTGTCTTGTCTAATTGAATTATATTTAAAAAAAAGTTTCTGCCACTTTTCCAATTTCTCTTTTTTGTTATTAAAAACATCTCTGTAAATTGCTCCTTGTCCCTGAACTCTGGGGAATCAGGTGACTTTTGCAAATTAAATCACAGATGGATCAGTTACTTTGTACTCAGTGTCCTTTTTATTTCAGATGGGCAATTTTAACGGAATCAATTTACTTTTGTAGGCCTCAGTGTCCCAATCTGTAAAATGAGTGTTTTGGATCATTGGAGTTGATAGTTGGAGTCTAAGGTCCTTTCCAGATCTAGATCTATGATCCTATAAAATAAAATCACCTTAGCCTGACATTTAAGGCTCTGTAAAATTTGTATCCTTTCTACCTTCCTAGTATTAGTTTGTGCTATTTCCCATCATAAACTTTGTTCCAGGTAAACTGGACAATTAAATATTTCATGAACTTGACATATGATCTGGTCCTTTTTATTCACACAAATCTTCCCTAAAACTGGAATACATTTCATCTCCTCTCTACTTTGCAGAATTCTTCTCTTTCTTCCTTAAAGCTTCAGTTCAGGAGAAAGAGCCTGCATCTATAGATACTAGATGTAATAAGTATGCAGTAATAACAGTATAGGAACTTCTTTATCTCTAGGGAAATTCATTCTGTGTGTCTGCCAGTCTGTGGGTGCTACACTCTGTGATAAGCAACAATACTTGCAATATTTCTTGGAGAGATCTCCAGAACTTACCATTTGTTATGGATCCCTATGTCTATGGTTACTCTCTATGCCTGAAATCCATGTAATTTGGCTATATTTTCAAGAAAGTACTATGTAGGGTATAGAAGGTTGCTTGGGATGCAAGATCACATGGAACAATGATGAAAAGTGATCCATTATTATGAAAATAATTATGTAACCCAAGGATGGAAATTTGTCACATTATCTTTTCTAACTTGGAAATAACGTGATAGGATAATTGCCAAGGGTTTAAACACAGGATACAGCTTTGGGGAAAATTTATTGATATGCTGGCACTTATTATAGTATAGCCTTTCATATAGTGTTGAACTTCATTCACCTAATCCTATTGCCAGCAGTAGTGATAGAATAATTTTCTCACTCATTTGCCCTTCCCTTACTTCATTGTTAGCAAGATATCATGATGACCATGTGTGACATTTTTTCCACATTACTAGGAAAGGACACCACCACATATGCATTAAAGAGCCAAGTCTTTGGCTTGCTCAAACATTTAAATAAGGCTATATAAGCCCCTGGGGAAAGGATTGTTTCTGTCTTTTCTCCTCTCTCTCTCTCTCTCTCTCTCTCTCTCTCTCTCTGTCTGTCTCTCTCTCTCTCTCTGTCTCTGTCTCTTTTTCTCTCTCCTCTCTGTATATATATATATATATATATATATATACATATATATATATGTGTGTGTGTGTGTGTGTTTGTATATGTATGTATATATACACACATATTTATACATGTATATGTATACATATATTCACATACACTTGGAGTTGGAATACAAATCAAACAATCATAAGTGTCCTTTTCAAGGTCTAGAATAACTCTTCATGCTTTAGTTGATGTGAAAACTATCCTTTCATAAAACTTACATCAGGAATTTAATTGATGAGTACCTTGTTACAAATCTGTTACTAATTTTTGGTAAAAATAGAGGGTCCCTGTAAATATTGCAAAGACTTTACTCAAGTACATGCATGCTAGTTCCATATGATTTAGACATTTTTATGTACACACCCATCATTGTGGTGAAGTGAATAGAGAGCTGGTCTTGATGACAGGAGCACCTGGGTTCAAATTCTGCTTCTGACAAACTTGCTATGTGGACAAGTAATTTAATCTCTCAGTGCTTGAGGCAATTGTCTAAGTTATAAGTTTGCAGGAAAAAATGCCATCCTGCATTAGAAGGGGGTATTTTCTGAACTAGAACTTCCTAATATCAACAAAATATCAGATGCAGTCCTCCTCTTTTTCCTTTAAATGAATCGAAATAAGAATATCCATTGCCAAAGTCAGGAATCAGAGGTGAGAATGGAAAACTTTGTTAAAGGCAGGGTTGACATTGATTCCTAAAAATGATGGTTGAAGAACATTTGAGAGTGACTCCCAACCTCCAGAATCATTTCATTGTGAAGGAGTAGAGAACAGACTCAGTTTATTTCCTTGCAGTCAGTTCTGTGGTATGTGTGGAGTATATTCCAGCCAAAGTGAAACCAAATGATATTGGTTCATGGTAATGACAGAAATCAGATGTATTTTCATGCAATATTAAGGTCTAGTGTTGGGAATGGAGGGGGATGGGGAGTGGGGGTGGGGCAACAGAACAGGAGCCGGAGCCAAGATGGCAGAGGAGAAGCACAAACTTGGGATGATCTCCACTTCCAACTACTTGCAATACCTGTAGAAAAAAATGACTCTAAACAAATTTTAAAGCTACAGAATCCACAAAGTGACAAAGAGAAAGAAATCTCCCACTGAAGGCAGCCCAGCAGGCCGACAAGAAAGGTCTATTGCAGTGCTCTGGGAGCTAAGCACAACCCCATGTGAGTCAAGCAGTTCTTGCCCCAGGGTGGCCCTGACCAGCAACAGCCAGAGCAGACTTCAGGAGAGTGAAGCACCAGCAGCTGTGGTGGTTTCCAGACTTCTCAAACAAAAAACACCAGAGGGAAAGTAAAAAGTCAGTTTGAAATTCTGTTGGAACAGGGAGGGACAGAAAAGCATGGTCCAGCCCCTGCCCCCAGGTTAAGAAGTGGTGGAGGCATGGAGGCTGTGCAGCCTCACTGAGTGGCTGCCTCAGGAGCTCTTGGACTTCAGGTCATAGGGGGACTAAGCAACCATTCAGAGGTAATCACTCTTGCTTTAACATTCTTGGATCTGGATTGTGGTCTTGGCTGGTGGTCCTGGGGTGTGTGACCAGGTGCTGGAGCTTGTGGGGGCTGTAGAGAGGGTGCCCTCCTAATAGCTCTGGCAGCTGCAAAAAACCCAGTGATTTGGGACAAAGCTCTCTCTATTCTGGAAGCAGAGTTCTACCATAACAAAGAGCTCAAAAGTCAAGTAATTGGTTGGCAATATGAGCAAACAGAGGAAGCACAAATAGACCATAGAATCCTTTTTTGGGGACAAAAAGGATTAAGGCACGGAGCAGGAGGAAGACAGATAAATCAGAACTCCTGCATCCAAAGCCTCCAAGAAAAATATGAATTGGTTACAGGCCATGGAGGAGCTCAAGAAGGATTCTGAAAATCAAATAAGAGAAGGGGAGGAAAAATAGGGAAGAAAAATTAGAATGATGCAAGAAAATCAGGAAAAGATTCAACAGCCTGCTAAAGGAGACCCACAAATACATTGAAGAAAATAACACCTTAAAAAGTAGACTAACTCAAATGGCAAAAGAGGCCCAAAAAGCCAGTGAGGAGAAGAATGCCTTAAAAAATTGAATTTGCCAGATGGAAAAGGAATTTCAAAAATTCACTGAAGAGAATAACTCCTTCAAAATTAGATTGGAGCAATTGGAAGCTAATGACTTTAAGAGAAATCAATATACTATAAAACAGATCCAAACAAATGAAAAAATAGAAGGCAATGTGGAATATCTCATTGAAAAACCACTAACCTAGAAAATATATCCAGGAGAGATAACTTTAAAAATTATTGGACTACATGAAAGCCATGATCAAAAAAGAGTCTAGACACCAACTTTCAGAAATTATCAAGCAAAATTGCCCTGATATTCTAGAACCAGAGGGCAAAATAGAAATTGAAAGAATTCACTGAGCACCTCTTGAAAAAGACCCCAAAAAGAAAACAACTAGGAATATTATAGCCAAATTTCAGAGTTCCCAGCTCAAGGAGAAAATACTGCAAGCAGTCAGGAAGAAATAATTTAAGTATTGAAGAAACAAAATTGGGATAACACAAGACTTAGCAGCTTCTACATTAAGGAATCAAAGGGCTTATAATATGATATTCTGGAGGACAAAGGAGCTAGGACTAAAACCAATAATCAGCTACCCAGCAAAACTGGGTAGGGGAAAATATCATCATTCAACAAAATAGAGGATTTTCAAGCATTCTTGGTGAAAAACCAGAACTGAACAGAAAATTTTACTTTCAAATATAAGAAGCAAAAGAAGCATGAGAAGGTAAACAGGAAAAAGAAATCATAAGAAATTTATTAAAGTTGATTATTTATATTCCAACATGGAAAAATAATTGTTACTAATAAGACTTTTCTCAGTATGAGGATAGCTGAAGAGAATATATATGTATGTATAGGAGGGTGTATGTCTATATAAATATATAGATGTAATTATGGGCATATATATGTTCATGTATACATAGACAAAGGGCACAGAAGAGATGATATCTAAAAATAAAATTAAGAGATGAAAAGAAGAATTTATTGGGAGAAGGAGAAAGGGAGAGATATATTAGGGTAAATTAACTCATAAAAAGAGGTGAGAGAAAACTGTTACAATGAAGGGGAAGAGCAGGAAGGTGAAAGGGAATGTGATAACTTTATTCTCCTTGAATTTGGCTTAAGGAGGGAATAACATACACACTCAATTGGGTATCAACCTACAGTAAAATAAGGGGGTAGGAGATAAGAGGGGGAGGTGATAGAAGGGAGGGCAGATTGGGGGAGAAAATAGTTAGAAGCAAACATTTTTGAAAAGTTATATGGTCAAAGGAGAAAATAGAATAAGTGGTAGGTGTGATAGAATGCAGGGAAATATAGTTAGTCTTTCACAATATAACAACTATGGAAATGATTTGGGTAACTACACATGTACAACCTATATTGAATTTCTTATCTGCCCAATGGGGGTGGGTGAGGAAGGAAAAAGGAAAAAAAAATCTGGAACTCAAAGTTTTAAAATCAAATGTTTAAATTTTTTGTTGTTGTTTTTCTTTACATGCAACTGGGAAATAAGATATACAGGCACTGGGGTACAGAAATCCATCTTGCCCTACAAGAAAGTTAGGGATGTGATGGGGTAGGATATAAGAGAGAAGAGATTGAGGGAAGGGGTATTCAGTAAGTTTGCTCTTTTGGGGTGGCAGTAGGGAAAAGATGGGTAGAAAAAAATATAATTCAAAATCTTGTGGAAATGAATGTTTAAAACTAAAAATAAATAAATAAATTAAGGTCTAGTTGTCCTACAATTCAATGTTTCTTCTAAGTGCACTCTAATAATAGTCTCTGTTCAGTTTTGATCTTACCATCACATATCTGAGTCAGCATTTCTGAGTCTTCTGCAATTTTCACATGATATAAAAGAAGGCTCAGAGTGGTACAAAGCAGTCAGATCTTGGAAGATGTTCCAAATATGTATTTGTAGTATTTCTTCCAGCTCTAAGAACTGTATTTCTGTTGTATCCATAAGCTCAAGAGATGAAATGTAAAACTTCAGGTATCAGTGACTAGTTAGAGAGGTGTATTTGGGCCTAGCAAGGACTTCCTGGAACATACCACTTAAGAAACCACCTATTCCTCTCATGAATGAGATCTTTCCTGAGCATAACTATTTTCCAATTGTGACTCATAATTTGGAAGCTAGTTGTTTAGAAGTCAATTCTATTTCCTCTTATACATAATTACAGAAATAGTTCTTAAAATATCAGTTCAGTCATAAAAGCTCCTTTAACCCATAATGTACCTGATGTATACTACCTATAGTACCATTTAAATTTTATCAACTAATCACTTATTATATTGTTTCTCCAGTAAAATGATTTCAGAATTCTAACTCAATATACCAGGAATATAGCTGTTCTCATCAGCATTGGGAAGATCCTCTGGGAAGGGAGAAGTAGGGAAAAGTAGAGTTACCAGGTCTTTCGGTCAACTTTGTTACTTTGTTATAACTGATTAAAGGGCCCTTTTTTGGCCAATCATTCATCAAATATTATGAGTTGGAAAGGAAGGGTGGTTAGGGTGCTTTCTTTTAAATTCCCTCGGTATGTGGCATTACAGAAAATCACTGCAGCCTATAAAATTCTATATTTTTAAAAATGCAATTATTATTTTAGTATTGGGGAAATTACCTTCCTTATGCATAAAAAAGTGTTCAGCTGCATGTTTTCTGACCACTGGAGGGAGAACTAATATGAATGAGCTGATTGAAGTATCAAAGCAAACCTTGTGAATCTCGGTCAAAAGTTCTCATAAAAAAACTTGAGTAGCAAGGTGTGTAATGCAAAGAAATAATGTGTTTTATTTTTTTTAAAAAGTATATGCCCCAGACACTTTTCATATTTGGTTGTTTTATCTATTAAAAAATATATTCTTCTTCCCTCTCATCTCTTCCAGGAACTTGACCCTTTCATCATACCATCTCACTTTTTAATCTTCAGTCTTTATCTACTAACTCCTTCCTGTCTGTGTACAAATATGGCCAGTGTTCTTTGATTTAAAAAAAAAAATCCTTCACTTGACTTTACCATTTCTTTAATGTATCAACTATAGCACTCCTCTGTTTCACAGGCAAACTCCTTGAGAAAATTGTCCATAACCCCTGCCTTCATTTTCTCTCCTCCTACCTGTTTATCCTCAACTTGAAATCTGACTTGAAACCTTATTGCTCAACTGAAAATACTTTCTCTAACATTGCCAACCACATCTTAATTGATAAATTCAATGACCTTTTCTCAGGGCTCATAATTCTTTACTTCTATGTTACATTTGAAATTGTTAAGCTATCCCTCCTCCCCTCAAAAAACACCTTTCTTTATCCTGAGTTTTCCTGTCATAAATCTCTCCTAGATATCCCTCTATCTCTCTAAAAACTCCCCAGTTTCTTTTGCTTTTTCACTATCCATATGCCATTCTTTAATTACAACTTTTTAAGACCTTACCTCATCTCTCTCTCTCTCTCTCTCTCTCTCTCTCTCTCTCTCTCT
>NW_027187341.1:3916608-3919661 GCF_028583685.1 Petaurus breviceps papuanus | reverse complement strand
CTCTCTCTCTCTCTCTCTCTCTTCTCTCTCTCTCTCTGTCTCTCTCTGTCTCTCTCTCTCTCTGTCTCTCTCTGTCTCTGTCTCTGTCTCTGTCTCTCTCTCTGTCTGTCTGTCTGTCTCTCTCTCTCTCTCTCTGTATATATATGATATATATATATATATATGTCTGTCTCTGTCTGTCTTTCTGTCTATCTATCATACTTTTGATTATCTCTTTAGTGTTCATAGGTGGAATTATCTTTATCAAGCTGATTTTTAGATCTCTCTCTATATATATTGTCTCTCTCTGGAGTTCCAATCCCATATCACCAATTGCCAGTTAGTCACCTAAAATTGTTTGTCCTAAAAGAATCATAAACTATCAATATGTCATCATCTTTCACTGAAAAGAAATGTCCCAGCAATGAACAATTTCCATTTTAGAATAAAAAATGTTAAAGCAATTTTCTAGTGAGTATGTGTATACATGTACACTCATCTCTACTAAGACATGAGCCAAGATAACTCTAGATAACATAAGTAGACAACTGATAAAATAACTCCTAAAAATGGCAAGTGAACACATCCCATACCTCTTATCGTTATCTAAAAGTTCTGTATGATCCTCAGTTTTACCCCAGAGCTTAAGAAATGCTAACACTTTAACCATTATTAGGAACAATCATTTTCTTTTGTTTAAGAATTTCCCATAAGATTATAACCCCATACTGACACAAAGAATATTTTACAGGGCAACCAGTACATACGATTTATTTTTATATATGCAGCTCAATTTATTTGACCTTGGCTAATTTTCTCAAAGGCATAACTTCCTTGATAAATGAAGGCAAAGGCCCACGTCTTAAATTAGCCTGTTGCTTTCACATTTTGAAAAGGGGTAAATTGAATCCTTAGCAAGGGAATGGAAGCTGGATTTTCTATTTCTGATAAACTATTCCCAGGAAAATAATGTGAAGAAGAATCTCAGAAGTCATCTGGAACATGAACTTATTAATGTTTTTCTCTTCTAAAGAATACTCAGAAACTGCTGGCAATGAAACTAACACTGGAATCCACACTGTCATCATGAATTCTACACACTGTACAATTTGATGTAAATCTCTAAGTTGGAATAGCTAATCACAGGTCAAAACAGGAAATTCTGTCAAAACAGGAAATGTTCAATGTAGCAAACTCAAGTAAATGGAAGTAATACATGTATATAATGCTGACTTGTGGTGTTTATGAAAATGCAGTTTAATAAATGATCTGGAACATTGGAGAAGATAGGGTCTATAGCAACAAATCAACTGAGATATCTAATTCAATCCTTCCATTTTGAGGAGACCAGAGAGGAGAACTGATTTGCATAAATTATATAAGTTTCTAGTCACAGACAATGTTTCAAATCTATATCTTCTGATAGCACCAAATAGCATAACAAAAAGATAATATTTTAATAAATGGGAAATAACTTATTCTCAATGTGAAGGTCATTGAGAAAGAAATACAACCTAAAAATATCTTCTACCAATAAACACTTGATCTGCTGGTTAAGCAGTGGTACTCAGCTAATCAAAGGTATCCTAAAGGCACTAAGGATAAAAGTAGAAAAATAGAAAATAGATGAAAAATATCCATCAAAAACAAGACAATTTTTAATACCATCAAAGATTATGGAGACACCGTATTTAAAATCTAACAATATATGCTCCTGTTTGCTTCATGAAGAAGTAGAAATTAATCTCTCCTTTATATATGTAATGCCATATATATTTATACACAGATGTCATATGTAATATTTATATATTATGACCCTGTCATATGTTCATTATATATGTGTATTCACATGTGTTTATGTAGATATACATATATAATGCATGTGTGATAAAAGTAAGTAGACAAGATCATGTATAGACAGAGTAGATCCATGCCAGATATCATAACAATTAAAAGCAATAAGTTTTTGACTCTCAAAGAATAAAATAGAGGAAAAGAGACCAAGTACTTGGGAAAAACTCATAGTTCATATTAATAGCAAAAATATGTTACTAGAGAATATCAATAACTACCAATCCATAAGCCAACATTCCAAAATGTTATGAGAATATCCTGAGCATATAAAGAAATCCCTGCTGATGAAAGTGTGAGGAGAGAACACACAGACTTTCACAAATATTCCACAACAAGCCACATTTTTTCCAGGATTAATATATTCCACTAAGATGAGTAGGCAATACAGGACATCACTTCAATCATTCCTTTTGTTTTGTTTTGTTTTTATAAAAAAAATCACCAGTTACACTAGAACAAAAAGTGCTACCATGCAGGCTCTCTGCCAACAAGATATCTCCCAAGCAAATGTCACCACACAAAATTTTTTGAAAGTTTTAACAACAGAAATAATTTTAAGAAGCATCTAATTAGTAATAAAGCATTTCTTTGCTGCAATAACATATGTTCAATATCTACAGTGAGATTCTCCCAATTCCTGCAATTATGGAAGACATTTTAATTGATCACATCAAGTCACAAAACATGGAAGAAACTTCTGTTAGATTCATAACATATCAAAATGGTTTTGCTTAATTACTTTTATAGAAAATTACAAATGGGGGCAGCCAGGTAGCTCAGTGAGTAAGAGCACCAGCCTCAGAGTCGGGATAACCTGGGATCGAATCTGGGCTCAGACACTTAGCACCCACCCAGAAACACCTGGCTGTGTAATCTTGAGCAAATTACAGAATTAAATTAAAATTAAGAAAATTATAAATGGAAGAATAATGCCCATTGTCTAGAAAGCTATATGCAATTAGATGAACAACCCTTTACCAGTCCCTCAATTTTAGTGCCTTCCTTATGTTAATTATTTCCTATTTATGCTGAATATAATTTGTATTATATATTTGTTTGCATATTTTCTTCTCCATTAGATTTTGAGCTCCTTAAGATCGGTGACTAGGTATATCTACATCCAGAGAAAGACTAGAGTCTGAATACAGATCAAAGGGAACTACTTGCTCTCTCTCTCTCTCTCTCTCTCTCTCTCTCTCTCTCTCTCTCTCTCTCTCTCT
>NW_027187341.1:3894434-3916598 GCF_028583685.1 Petaurus breviceps papuanus | reverse complement strand
TCTCTCTCTCTCTCTCTCTCTCTCTCTCTCTCTCTCTCTCTCTCTCTTGTGTTTTGCTTTGTTTTGTCCCTTCTTACTCAATGTTCACTCCATTGGCTATAATCCTTTACAACTTGACTAATGTTTAATGTGAAGGTACTTGTAGAATCTATATTTGATTGCATGCTACCATGGGGAAGAGGGGGGGAGGAGAGAGAGAGGGAGAAAATTTGAAATTCAAGGGATACTGGAACTGAATGTTGTAAACAAAAAGTAAATAAATTAATTTAAAAAAAAAACATCAGTGACTTAATTTTGCCTCCTTTCATAGCCCTAACACTTAGCATATTGCCTGGTACATAGTAGGTACTTAACAAATATAAATTGATTGATTGAAACACCAATGTTTATCTTCCAGTTTATATCTTAAACATGGTTAAAGTAGGCAATGAGCTTAGAACATGCAGAACAAGAATAAAGCAGACTACATGGCTTTTGGGGAAATTGCATACTTATTTTAATGATTTTAGGCTTGGCACTGAAAGATCTATTTTTTATTTTTAGCATATTCTGATAGTTCAAGTCATGAACTACAATTTCTGAAGTATGGAAGTTGGGTATTTCATAATGAATAGGGGGAAATCACATGGTGGGTGTAATCAAGCCATAACATATTACAAAGGAGGGGTTATGCATGTTAGGTAAAATATATCGTCAGAGAACTGTAGGATCAAGAAAAATAATTGAAAAGATTGCACAATGGCATCAAGGAAATGGGGGGGGGGGAATTATTGAAATATCCACACATGGGAATCTAAAAAAAAATGAAAATAATGTTAGGAAAACTTGTGGCATATTGGATGTATTCATAGGGTAAATTTTCAGCAAGACATGACACATGTCTTATTAGGAGGAAAACCCACATTGATGATATTATATATCCATTGAGTTGGCCAGTTTGGTTTCCTATAGTAGCAAGTATATTTGTTTTCTACCATTGCAATGGACATGTAATCCTTTTTTCTCCTCCTTTGTTGTGTAGCTCTTAAGATGTTTTGAATATGTTGTTTATGCAAAGTATAGTAACAAAGAGCAATACACCACTGAGGAAATCTACTTATTACTGAGATGAGAGAGAACATAAACAGAAGCAAGTTAGAGTTGAAAGTTTTTTTAAAGCATTTTCTTGAGAGAAGCTCAAGAAACAACTTTATGTTGTTTACTTTTATAATGCCTTACTCATTTTTATTTTTAAAATTGAGGAACCAAAGTAGGGAAATTTAATCTAAAATCAACAAAAATAGGAAAGATATTAAAGTCCAGCTTCATTTCTAGTAGTCTTTAATTCATCAAGTCAATCAATAATTTTATGAAAGTCTACTATATGTCAGGCACTGTGTTAAACTCTGGGGATATAAACAAAAAAGGAAAAAGATATCCCTGCTCTGAAAGAGCTTACAAACCAATGAGGGAGAAAACAAGAAAAGAACAATTTATAAAATACACATATGTACATATCTATCTATATATCTAGATATGATAGAATTTTTTAAAAATTAGAATTAGGCAGTGTAGAAGCTAATCAATCTATGAGACATCAAGAAACAAGCAAACAAAAGCCAAAAGAATGAAAAAAAAAGAGGAAAATTAGAAATATTTCATTTGAAAAACAATTCGACCGGAAAATAGAAGAGATAATTTTATTTATTTATTTATTTATTTTTAGCAATCAGGGTTAAGTAACTTGCTCAAGGTTACATGGCCAGTTATTTCTGGGTGTGGTGCTCAGTGTCTGAGCCCCGGATTCGATCTCCAGGTCGTTCTGACACTGAAGCCGGTGCTCTTACTCCCTGTGCTACCTGGCCGCCCCTAGAAGAGATAAATTAAGAATTATTACACTTCCTGAAACCTATGACTAGAACAAAGAGTCTAGACATTACCTTTTAAGTAATTATCAAGGAAAACTGTGTTGATATTCTAGATCCAGAGAGTAAAATACAAATTGAAAGTATCCATTGATCACCTCCTGAAAGAAATCCCAAAATGAAAACTCACAGGAATATTTTAGCTAGATTCCAGAGCTCCCAGGCCAAGGAGAAAATATTGCAAGGAGCCAGAAAGAAATGATTTAAACATTGTGGAGCCACAGTAAGGATAACACAAAATTTAGAAGCTGCTACATTAAATAATTGTAGGGCTTGGAATATTATGTTGAGGAAGGTAAAGGAGCTAGGATGACAATGAAGAATCATCTACCTAGCAAACCTGAGTATAATTCTTCAAAAGAATATTTAAATATTTAATGAAATAGAGGACTTTCAAGCATTCCTGATGAAAAGATTAGAGCTGAATAAAATCTTTGACTTTCAAATATAAGACTCATGGGAAGCATAAAATAAGATAAAACAGGAAAGGGAAATAATACAGGATTCAATAAGGTGAAATTGTTTATATCCTTGTGTGGGAGGATGATATGTGTAACTCCTAAGGTCTTTATCATTATATTGGTGTTAGAAGAAGTATGACATTGATGGGAAATTAATATGATGAGGTCATTTCTAAAAAAATTAAAATTAAGGAGTGAGAAAGTGGAAAGTACTTGGAGAAGGTGAAAGGGAGAGGTAGAATTAGGTAAATTATCTCACATATGAGATATATAAAGGAGCTTTTACAGTATATGGGAAGATGTGGGAGGTGGGGGAAGCACTTGAACTTTATTCTAATTTAAATTACATCAAAGAGGGAATAACATACACATTCAGCTGCATTTAGAAATCCATTTAGCCTTATAGGAAAGTAGAAAGGGAAAGGAATAAGCAAAGGGGAGAGGGATGAATGATAGAAGGGAGGGTGGATTGGTGGAGGCAGTAATCACGAGCAGAGTACTTTTGAGAATGAACAAGGTAAGAGGAGAGAGAGTATGGAGGAAAGAGAGTGTAGGAAAATACACACAGTAATTATGATTGTAAAAACATTTTCCCAGCAAATTTCTCTGATAAAAATCTCATTTCTCAAATATATAGTAAACTGAGTCAAATTTAGAAAAACATAAGAGCTGTGCTCCAATTGATAATGATAAAAATGATAAAAGGATATGAACAGGCAGTTTTCAGATTAAGTAATCAAAGCTATCTATAATCATATAAAAATTCTCTAAATCACTATTGATTAGAGAAATGCACATTAAAAACAACTCTGAAGTACTACTTTGTACCTATCAGATTGGCTAATATGACAAAAATGGAAAATGGAAATGTTGGAGTGGATGTGGGAAAATTGAGACACCAACAAGCTATTGGGGGAGTTGTTAATTGATTAAATCATTATGGGCAGCAATTTGGAACGATTCTCAAAGGACAATAAAACCATATATACCTTTGACCCAGCAGTACCACTATTAGATCTTTAACCCAAAGAGAAAAAAAAGAGGACCTATACGTACCAAAATATTTCTAGCAGCTCTTTTAGTAGTAGAAAAGTGGAAATTTAATGTCCATCAAGTGGAGACAGGCTGAACAAATTCAGTACATCAGTGTGATGGAATACTATTGTACTATGTGAAATGATGATTAGAATGCTCTCGGAAAAACCTGGAAAGATTTACATGAAATAAGCAGAACCAGTAGAACATTGTACACAGTTACAGCAATATTATATGATGATCAATTGTGAATGACAACAATTTTCAACAATACAATGATCCAAGACAATTCTGAAGGACTTATTATGAAAAATGCTATCCATTTCCAGAGAAAGAACTGATGGAACCTGAATGCAGATTGAAGCATGCTTTTTTAAAACTTTCTTTTTTTTGGTCTGTTTTTTCTCTCACAAAATGACTAATATGAAAATATGTTTTGCATTACTGCACATGCATAACCTATGTCAAATTGCTTGCCTTCTCAATGAGGGTGGAATAGCAAGAGGGAGAGAATTTAGAACATTTTTAAGTGAATGCTAAAAATTGTTTTTAGAGGAAATTGAGGAAAAATACTAATATTAATATTAATTAATTTAATTAATTAATTTTAATTAATATTAAAATAATTAAGACTGAAAAGGGGTTAACAGAAGGTTGTGAAGGGTTTTAGATGCCAAACAGAGAGTTTTATATTTTATACTTGATCTAAGAGGGAAAGTGAGACACTAGTTTTTCTTGAGTGGAGAGGATGGGACATTGTCAGAGCAGCAGTTTAGGAAGATCACTTTGAGAGCTTAGTAGAGGATCAACTGGAGGACGGTGGAGACTTGTGGCAGGAGACAAACTAGCTGACTCCTGCAATAGTCCAGGTATGACATCATCAAAATGTACTAGGATGATAGCAGTGTCAGAGGGGAGAGAGGAGCATATTTGAGAGAATTGCAGATGTAAAATACAAAGGCCTTGGAAACAGATTGAATATGAAAGGTAAACAAGATTGAAAAGCTGGGTAGTACACCTAGATCTGAGCTTGAATGACAAGGGGGATGATAGTGCCTTGATTATAAGAAAGTTGTGAAGCTGTAAGATTTGGAGAAAGGGGAAGAAAATGAGTTGTTTTCAACATGAGTTTAAAATAGCTATTGAAATGACAATTTGAGATGTTCATTAAGCAGCTGGGTTTGTAAGCCTGGAAGTTAGAAGGGAAGTTTTGGTCAGATATGTAGATCTGAGAATCCTCAGCCTAGAGTTATTAATGAAAACCATGGAAGCTGAGGAGCTCACCAAGTGAAATAATATAGAGGAAGAAGAAAAGAGTATCCAGGGACAGATTGTTTTGGGATAACCATCATCCACAGATGTGCCCTAGGACTAAAGACCAGCAAAAGAAACTGAGAAACAGTCAAACAGTAGGAATAAAGTCAGGCTAGAAAAATCTAGAGGGAAGAGTATTAAAGAAAAAAGGGTGATTAACATTAGCAAAGACTTCAGGAATATCAAGAAGGATGCAGGTTCTACAAAGCTATTAGAATTGTTTATTTGGAGATCATTGGTAATTTTGGAGAGAATAGTTTCAGGTGAATGATGAGGTAAGAAGCCAGACTAGCTAGAGTTAAGAATAGAGTGAGAGAAAAGGAGACATATGTATTAAATGTAGATGGCCTTCTCAAGAAGTTAAAGCACAAATTGGAGCAGTGATTTTGGACAATAGCTAGTGGGGATGAATAGATCAAGGAGGTGTGTGTGTGTGTGTGTGTGTGTGTGTGTGTGTGTGTGTAGTGTAGTGTGTGTGTATGGAGAAATATGGGCACATCTACAGGCAACAGAAAATCAGCCATTAAACAGAGAGAGACAAGGTAATTGAGGAAAGGGGGAGTTTGCCACAGAAAACAGATTGGAATGAGATCGCATGGATTTAGAGGGGTTAGCCTTGACAAAAAGAAGGTCCAACTCTTCATGTAAGACAAATATAAAGGAGGCAATGAGAGCAGAAGATTCCTGGGCAATATGGGCTTAGGAGGAAGGAAGAAGTGGCAGCTTTCAAAAAATTGCCTCAATTATTTTAGGGAAATTTGAGGCAGAGTTCTCAGCTAAGTAGATGGAACAAGGGAGAGTTTTGAGGAGGGAAAAACCACTGGAATGAGGAAAATAGTTAATTTGGGAGAGATAAAAGAATTACCTTTTTGTCAGGATTCAGGTAAGATTCATAACATAATTTGTAGTGAACCTAGTCAGCAAGGTTTCATGATTTTCTCCAACTATATTCACTAACATGTCAATAACAAAGGCAGCAGATGGTTATGTAGAGTTGTTCAGTCATTTTCAGTCATGTCTGACTCTTCGTGACCCCATTTTTTGTTGTTTGTTTGTTTGTTTTTACAAAAATGCTGGAACAGATTGCCATTTCTTTCTCTAGTTCATTTACAGTAGAGGAAAGTGAAGCAGAGTTAAGTGACTCTCCCAGGGTCACAAAGATAATAAATGTCTGAAGCCAGATTTGACTTGGAAAAATCAGCCATCCTGATTTCAAGTGTGGTGCTCTATCCACTGAGCCACCAAACCACCCAAATTGTTGAGTAATACCAGCCTAAAGTTTACCAGGGTAAAGTTTCCAATAGAATAAGGGAGCAGGGGTCTCTAGAGAGCAGAACAGTATAAAATTGAATTGGTCCATCAAAGGGTCAAGATAAGGAAGAACGGTATTAAGCAGGTACAAGGGTGATCACCTGGGAAAGAACTCATCAATAAACAATTTGGAGTTCATGCTAAGAATGGAAAACATAGTTTTGGGGTTTCCAGACAGTCACAACAGTTATATTTCTAAGCTGTGCAATGTTGCACAAATCACTTAACTAAACCCAGGTATCTCCATTTATAAAATGAGGAATAATTTTTAAAAATGTAAGAAGTACCTCACAGGACTGTCAAGAATCAATTATAGAGTAGAACCAGGAGAAATTTGTACACAATTACAGACACAACATATGTGTGATGACCAACTTTGATAGACTGGACTCCTCTCAGCAATGCAATGATATAAGTCAATCCCAAAAGACTCATGATGGAGAGAATTATGTGCATCCAGAGAAAGAACGAGAAAGAACTAAGTTTATATCCAGGTGGAAGCAAAATACCTGATCTTTTTCCTTCTCTTATTTGGTTTTATGTCCTCTTTACCATTTTTCATTCCAGCTGGTACTATCCGTTCTTATAACCTGATTAATGTATAACGTGAAAATATTTACAGATCCTATACTTGACTACATGCCGCCATGGAGGTAGAGGGGAGGGAGGGGAACAAAATGTGAAACTCAAGGAATTGTGAAATTGAATCCTGTAAACTAAAAGGAAACAAACAAATTAATTTAAAAAAATAACACTAAAAAAAGAATCAACTATAAACCTTTAAGTACTATATAAATGAAATCTGTTATTATTTTATTATTACTGTTACCATCAACACACCCTTTTTTGGGTGTTATAGAGAAAAGAATACCAGATCTGAAGTCAGAAAACAAATTTGGACCTAGACTCTACCCTTTTCTATAAATCTAAAACTGGACAAATTATTTAATTTCCCTGAGCCTCAGTTTCCTTATATTCAAAATAAGGTGATGGGATTTGATGATTTCTAATTTTTTCAAGATTCCCTGCAGGCCTAAACCTATGATCATCTATTAATTCAGCTCAGAGCAGATAACTGAGTTTCCAAGAAACATATGGCTAGTTAATGGTAGCTAAGAATAAAATGTAAACACATCAGAGTCAGGGTCAAGATTAGAAACTTAATTTACCAACTGAAAATCAAGAATTGTAGCTGAACCTCAGTAGCAGCAGTAACAATAATAACAAAGACAGATCACCACAATGAATAGTCAGTTTCAGAGTACAGAAGAAGTGCCTTAGAATTATAGTAGCTGTGTCATCCTGGGCAAAATCCCTCATCTTCTTAGTGACCTAAGGTTCTTTCTAAGATTATACCTAGCAGAAAAGTTGCTAATGTATATCAGTAAAGGAAATTTCTGCATGTGTAATTCCCTATGCTGATGAAACTACAGGTCTAGACCATTTACACAGAGCTTTAAGGACTCATAGGGCTAACATTTACATAGAGCTTTAAGGTTTTCTGGGTACTCTGCATATATCATTTCATTTGTCCCTCACAATAACCCTCTAAGCTAGGTTTCATTATTATCCCCATTTTAAGATGAGGAAATTAGAACTCCTAGAGGTTAAATAACTTGTTCGAGGTAGAATTTAAACATAGGAATTTCTAATGACAAGCCATTCTAAACACTATCCCACTTCTCATAGAACTGATATATTGGAGGCAAAATCCTGAAGGCAATTGAAAATATTCCTTTAAAATATGAATTCCTAATGTAGAATGTTTGAATTTTAAATATCAATAACTACATTTTAATGTAATGGTTTTCCTTTGTAATCCTGTGCATTTAATTTATGCATTTAAGATCATTCTGAGGAGTGGTCCATAGGCATCACCAGACTGCTGAAGAGGTCCATGACACACAAAAAGGTTAAGAATCTGTGCTTAAAACATCCATCTTTTTGCATATTTTGGTGTGCTAATTTTCACCTCTCCACTATTTCCAGAATGTGCCACCTGCACTCTGATCATCCTTCTCAAACCTCTCACAACAAAAACATCTGGACTCTTTTCTTCCCTGAATTCTGAAAAGGAAGCTTTTACTTTTTCATAGTCCCTATCTTTCTTGACCAGTTTTGAGCATTAAGCATTGTTGATCATGATTTCTACCCGCCAGGTAATGAAATGGAAAAAGTTCTGGACCTGAAGTCAGGAAAATCCAAGTTCAAATCCAGCTTAGATACTTACCAGTGTGACCCTTGATAAATCATTTACTCTTTATCTTGCCCCAGTTTTTTCATTTGTGAAATGCTATTGATGATAGCATCAGCCTCCCAAAGGCTGTTGTTAGGATAAAATGAAATAATATTTGTAAAGAGCTTTGCAACTTTAAAGCACAATATAAATGTTAGGTATTATCATAATTATTTTTGTCAGGGGTGTCAATAGGTGAATTGTCTTACTTGATTGTGTTTTATATTCTTACTGTTTAGCAGAGTGTCTGGTACATAGCAAAGACTTAAAATCCTTCTTTTCACTTAGTCATAATTTTTTCCTCTTACCATTTCATATTCATATGTTTTCATGATTTAATGTAGAAAGCATTGGACTTGGGTTTGAGGCCTGGCTCCGATAATCACGTAGCTAGGTGACAATGAGAAAGTCACTTTGCTGAGGATCAATTTTTTTTTCATTAGTAGAATTTTTGTTTTTTATATTTCCATACCCTAGCACTGAACCTGGTACATAGTAGGGGAACCTTAGGTCCTTGTTAAATTAAACTGAATCTGTACATTGCGGATAATAATGCTAACATTTCTACTTCACAGAGTGGTTGTGGGAGGGCAATTTGTAAAATTTTAAATATATTTTTGCATTTATGTACATACATATAATTATTGCCTCTCCAAATAGATTGTATCTCAAAGAATAGAACTTTTTCTTTTAATTCTAATTGTAAATCCCTAATAACATACAGTATGGTGTTCTAGATTAGGTGCTTAAATTCTTGTCAACCATTAGACATTTTTATTGAGGTGATGACGTGAGGGCTTCTGGCATACAGATAGATGTAAGAATAAAGGTGGCTTCAGCTAGGAAATATTTAGATTGGTTAAATTTTAGGATTTGAAAGCATCTTAGGGACAACTCAGTACAAGATTTCACATATAAAAAACCTAGACTCTAAAAGGATAAATGATTCTATTTAAAGTTATCTAGCAGACACTGAAATGAGACCTGTAACTCTTAGTCTCCCACACCAATATTCCTACCACTATACTTCATTACCTCTCTCCCACCAATTATTTTGTTCTCACTGGTCCATTGATCCTCCACTATGCTAAAAGAACCAACACCTTAAGTTGTTGGTTTTTTGTCTTCAGAAAGAATTTTAAGATTCTAGGATTTTGTTGTTTTAATTAGTATGTTTGAAAAATTATATGTATATATATATATGTGTGTGTGTGTATGTATGTATATATATGTATACATATGTATGCATATATATGCTTTTTTCAATCCAGAAAATATGTACAGACCATTCACAATGGAGGAATATTTTCAGCTATTTCATAGGATTAGAGATATGGAGTTGGAATAGAGAGTAGAGGCCATCTACTCTGAACCTCTTATTTTAGAGGTAAGGAAGCAGAAATCCATAGAAGGAAAATTGCTTACCCAAGGTCATATAAGATAGCATATGGCAGAGTCATAATAGCATCTGAAGAGACAGGTGAATTTTGGAGTCTGGGAAGTGTAATAGTGATGGAATTTAAAGATCCCCCTGTATTGGCTTGGTTTTTGGTTTGATTGTGTTAAAACCCAGAGCTTGTGAATCCCACTTGTGGGATGGACTTGTTGACGTGAAAAGAGAGGGCTGAACTGGGAGGAGCTGGTGACATGAATTTAGAGAGACACAAGAAAAGAGAGAGGCAGAAGAACTTTTTGGAAGCAGCATCTTGGAGGCAGAGAGAGACTGAGAGGATTGTTGAGGGCCAGTTTGAATTGCCCAGGAATTTTGAGAGCTGCCACCCAGAGCTGCCAAGGACTGAGGAGACATGGCTGTTATGCTGGTACTTTGTCTGTCTGTTTTGCCAGATTTGATGTTGTTTTGCCAGATTTGTCCACTGGTGAAAGACAGTCCTGTTGTTGCAGAGGTTTTGGAACCTTGCTGTTGGTCCAGAGCTCCTGAAACTGTTCTGCAGGCAGAGAGTGAATTCTGTCCACTGGTGAAGGACAGTGCTGTTGTTGCAGAGGTCTTGGAACCTTGCTGTTGGTTCAGAGCTCCTGAGACTGTTCTGCAGGCAGAGAATGAATTAATGAAGACACTGGCAATGTATCTTATGGCCTTGCTAAGCTTTGTCTCCTCAGGAACAAAGATTGCTGAGAACTTGCCTCGGGTCAAGATGAAGAAAAGACCTCTCTTTGGGTATTAAAGGCTGTGCTTAAGCTTATTGTAACTCTGGGGTAGATGGCCTATTCAGTTTTAATCCAAGGGTGGGGAACTTTTGACCTTTTTGTGCTCTGTAATTGAACAAATGAATGTACTTTACTTATGATTGAAAACTAATCTCCATTTGAGAAGAGGGGCTTTGTGGTTGACTAAATGAATGTATAGCCTAGGGGTGGAGTAGTACTTAGAAGAGGGTCTTTGGGATTGACTAAATGAATTATAATGCCCAGGGGTGGGGTAGTACTTGGAGATTATTGAATTACACTTGGAAAATGCTGTATTTTGAATGATGCTATATTTTGATTTTCTCTGTTCTTAATTTTTCACTGAATAAAATGGAGAGCACCTATGCTGGTATATTGAACCTTGGGAAGGTGCCTTTGCTTGGCATTACAGGAAGGCAGCACAAACATTCTCAGCTAATGATTATCCAAGAGCAGGAGAATATCAACTTATGAACATGAAAGTACATGGCTTGTAATGATGAATGAGGGATGTTCTTTCTATTCCTCACAAATGTCATATTTGTTATTGTATGTCTACTCTTTTAGTAACTTTCCTATAGTTGGAGCATAGTGGTCTGGGGGCTATCTGGGGAAGGAAGGATAGTCATCCCTATCTGGTCATCCTGTAGCTGAGATGCACCCCTTCCTGGTGGTCCTTCATTGACCAGAGTTTCTGTGGGTTTTTTTTGGGCCAGGTGAATCAAGGGAAAGGACAAGGAAGTGGGGGTTTGTGCTAATAAAGCTCTAGATGAAAAGATGCTATCCTCCATTCACCCCATCACTGCACCTGTGGTTGGACCTTCTTTCTCCAAGTCCACTTGCCTTCCGTCTGGTCCCTTTGTTAGCTTAGTCTTGCTTTCTTGGATATGATTCCTCTGTCCCCCACCTTTTATCCTCAGTGCCTGGACAGTTATATCTATTTTTTAATCCTTAATAAATGCTTGTATGATTCAAAAGTGAGTTAATTCATTATTTTTAATATCAAAAACATAAATAAAAGGTAATGGGGTTAGACACAGCAAAGATGGCAGAGAAAAGCAAGGATTTGCCTGAGATCTCCCCCAAACCCTTCTAAATACCTTTAAAAATGACTCTAAATAAATTCTAGAATGGCAGAACCCACCAAAAATGGAGCAAAACAATTTTCCATCTGAAGACAACTTAGAAGGTAGACAGGAAAAGTCTGTTGCACCAGGGTGAGAGAGAAGTGCAGTCCAATTCAGGCAGCACCAGCACAAACTGGGTCCCAGAAAACCAGGAGTAGGCCTTGGAGTGACTGTATCAGTGGCAGCAGTGTCCACAAATAGTAAGGGGATTGGACAATGGATCAGAAGGAGAACACAAGGGTTCCTAAGTTGGGACTGGGGCAGAACTCTGTTGCATTGTCTATGCTTTGATCTGGGTTGCAATACTGGATCTTTGTTCCAGCGCAAGGAAGAGCACTAGCACAGCAGAGTCTGTGGCTACAAGGGAGCAGGGACCCTGGTCACTCTTCCAGGGTAGAAAAAGAGTGCTTGTGGTCACTCACAAAGCAGTGTACACAACAGGAAAGTAGTGAACACACCCCTCCCTAAATCATACCACCTTGGAAGAGCCAAAAACTTATAAGCCTCCAGAATTATCCCTGAAAATGATTGCACAAAAAAACAAAAACAAATAATCAAACAAACAAAAAACCTGAAGCTTGGCAGATTGTCTCCTCTATTTGGGAAGCAGAGTCCCACCTTGGCATAGCAGTTAAAAGTCAAGAAATAGGCTAATAAATAAGCAAACAATGGAAAAAATTATGATGATAGCATTCTGCTAGGGTGACAAGGAAGATCAAAACCCACACTCAGAAGGACACAACAGTTAAAATTCCTTCATTTAAAGCCTCCAAGAACAATATGAATTGGTCTCAAGCCATGGAAGAGTTCAAAAAAGGAATTTTAAATCAAGTAAGAGAGATAGAAGAAAAATGGGAAGAGAAATGAGAGTGATGCAAGAAAATCATGAAAAAAGAATCAACATCTTGTTAAAGGAGGCACAAAACACCTG
Organism: Petaurus breviceps papuanus; assembly: GCF_028583685.1. Lineage (NCBI taxonomy): Eukaryota > Metazoa > Chordata > Mammalia > Diprotodontia > Petauridae > Petaurus > Petaurus breviceps. The sequence goes on along the minus strand of NW_027187341.1, from coordinate 3,904,095 downwards.
AAGGAAATAATACCTTAAAAACAGAATAGGTCAAATGGAAAACAAGTCACAAAAATCCAATGAAAAGAAGAATGCCATAAAAAGCAAAATTGGCCAAATGGAAAAGATACACATACATTCATGAAAGAGAACAACTCTTTAAAAAGTAGAATTGGCCAAATGGAAAAGGAGGTTCAAAATATAATTGAAGAAAATAATTCCCTAAAAATTAGAATTGGCCAAGTGGAAGCTGATAACTTTATGAAACATCAAAAAAAAAAGCAAAAAAAAATCAAAAGGAGGAAAACAATAGATGAAAATGTGAAATGTATTGTTGGAAAAAAATAAACTGACTTAGAAAATAGATCCAGGAGAAATAATTTAAGAATTATTGGGCCACATAAAGGTCATGATCATAAAAGGAGCCTAAACATCATCTTTCAAGAAATTATCAAGGAAAACTGCCCTGATATTCTAGAACTGGAAGATGAAATAGAAATTGAAAGAATCTACCAATCACCTCCTGAAAGAGATTCCAAAATTAAAACTCTCAGGAATACTATACCTAAATTCTAGACTTCTTAGTTCAAGAAGAAAATACTGCAAGTAGCAAAAAAGAAACAATTCAAATATCATTAGGCCACTATTAGGATAACACAAGATTTAGCAGTTCCTACATTAAAGGATCTAAGGTCTTAAAATGTGATATTTCCAAGGGCAAAAGAGCTAAGATTACAACCAAGGATCACTTACTCAGCAAAACTTAGTATAATCTACAAGTGGAATGAAATGGAGAGCTTTCAAGTAGTCCTGATGAAAAACTAGATTTAAAAAAATGACTTAAGATGCAAAAGAAGCATAAAAGAATCACCACAGGAAAGAGAAATAAGGGATTGGATAAGGTTAAACTGTTTACATTCCTATGTAAGAAAATTATATTTAAGGGGCAACTAGATGGTGCAGTGACTATAGCACTGGCCTTGGACTCAGAAGGACCTGAGTTCAAATCCACCTCAGACACAAGACCAAAACTAGCCATGTTTGCCTTGCTTTTCCCCTTCAAAAAGAAAAAAATATATATTTAAAACTTTTAAAAACTTTCTCATTATGAGAGCAGTTAGAACAAGTATACATAGAGAGAAAACAGAACTGTGATTTGAATGTGATAGTATGATTATCAAAAAAGAAATATTAAGGGATGATAAAGAAGAATGTACTGGAGGAAGGAAAAGAGAGAGGTATAATGGGATAAATTATCTGACATTGGGAAAATGAAATATTAAATAAAACTTTAAAAAAAGAGTTAACGAACTAAGGCACTACCTCATGTGGATATGGGGAAAGATAATGACATAATAACATATTGTATATAAAGTACTTTGTAAACATTAAAGCAACATGTTATTGTCATCTTGCCTTATCCCCTCATTAATATCTCTAAAAAATGGTCATCTATCTTTGACTTGAAGAGTCATTGAAAAGTCATTGTATTTCAAGGCAGAACATTCTCCTTTGAGGTAGATGTAGTTTTTAGAAAGTTCTTTTTATACTGAACTAACTTCTACCTCTTGGTGCTAGTTCAGTTCAATTCAACAAAAAATTATTAAGAATCTATAAGGCTAAATCAAATTTTAAAAAAGAATCTATGAGGCACTGTTCTAGGGACATTAATGAAGCAATCTGCTCTCAGAGATCTAAAATTCGACATGTCACATTTTACAGGCCTAACCCTTTATCTTGTATCAATTCTTTAAATAAATAAAAATTTCAAGAATATCTCCTATTCGTTTTATCTTTTCTGGGCCAAATATATCCTTCTTTTGAAAATTCGTACTCATACGGGATGCTTTTAAAATGCTTTATTCTTCTGGTTATTCTCCTCTAGAGGAGCTTCAATTTCTTAATGCCTTCCTTCAGTGGTTTGCCCAGAACTGGACACAACATTTCCATGGCATTATGATAAAGACCAAAGGGTATTATAACATGACCATAATCTCCCTCATTTTTATTATTATATGTCTGTCTTTCTAATTATTTTGGACGTCCATAAAAGGAAATGGATCCTGAGTGTTTTAGAAAGGAAAAGTGGGATTTAAGTGAAATTCTATATCTCAGGTTTTCTGATTTGGCCTCATTAGTTTGTGGAAGAAAGAAGATAGAATTGTAAGGAAACATACTTTGGGATAGTGTGTGGTATGAAGGATTAAAAATTTTGTTTTAATCATTAAACCTTGAAAGAAAAAAATAACTCCAGTCATCGATTGAGATGGTTTTCTATTCCCTATTTAGATAAGTTCTAAACATGCTATCAGTTCTTGATGAATAATAATAAAATTCATTTAAAGAGAACACTCAATAAAAAGTTAATGAAGAAAACACCTGCCTGTTCAATTATAGCCTTCACCTGAGAATCAATAGGCACAAAGTGGCATTTATTATTATACAAATTCTATAGATATCAAAGGCAGTGGATTTATCTCTTGTTACCTCTTCATTTCAAATATATGCTCTGAAGAGTTCAAAGTGGAGGGAGGAGGTAGAGAACAGTTAAAATCGTAAACCCTAAGCTGGAAATAAAAATAAACTATAGATTCTTCTCTAGACCTTGATCTGGAGTCAGAGAACCTGGGTTAGAATTTCAGCTCTATAGGTAGTGTGGGGCAATATAAATTATGCTGAATTTGAACTCATAGGATCTGAGTTCAAATCCTTGCTCTTTCACTAACTGTTTTCCTACATTAACCACTTAATCTAGATCTCAATTTCCTCAATTATAAAAAGAGGTGGTTGTACTAATGAATATGTAATTGACTTCAAGTCTCATACAAATTAGCTCTTTTTGATCATTCAGCACAGATACTTAGCACAAGTTGTCCTCTAAGGGATCATTTAGCTCTTGCTCTGTGCTCCTTTGAGCCACTGTAACCTTGGGTAAGTCACTGCCCTTCTAGGAGCCCTCTCAGACTTAATTTCTTATCTATAAACTGAGAGCATTGGACTGCATCATTGATCTCCAAAGTGAGTGTCTCTGATGTCTGGGAAGTAATTGAATGACCCTAAAGGGTACCTGATTGAAAAAGAAGTCACATTACACACTGCTTATAGCCAATCATCTCTAGATATCTCCACTGAAACCACTCAAACTCCCATTCCAACTTTTTTAGGTCTGAGCAATCTCCCAAATGCTCATTACTGCCTCAGGGTGAGTATTTGATAAGGGGAATGACTTTACCTCAAGTCAGATATCCATGTCAATAGCTACTCAAAGGGTATAAAAAAAAAAACCTCTGCCACCCTGTACCATATCCATAATCAAGTGCCTGTCAGAAAACATTGCATTGCCAATCCCTCAAAACTCATAGCTCTTATGAAATTCCTTATTGCTATCTATGTACAATCATGCTTCCAGTCACCCAGGTTCCTAAATTTATTGTCATCCTTAATTCCTTTCTGTCACTTGTCACTCATCCAATCCTCTCCAATCAAGTGGCAAACTTGCCACTTCTACATCTGCAACATATTTGGTACTTATTCACATCGTTCTACACATACATGTAATTTACTTAAGTTTTACCACCTTAGTTCTGGTTCTCATCATTTCTTACCTGGATGAGTATAGTACCTTCTTATTGGTCTCCCTGTTTCAAATCTTTTCCCACTCAAATACATTTCCTATATAGCCGCCAAAGCATTTTTCCCCTAAAGATTAGGTATGAGCATGATACACACTTTGCTAAATAAATTTCATTAGATCCTTTTGAAATTAACATTGTGTTTTTTTAATTGTTCATAATTTTAGACATGGAAAGAAACCTGGTGGCCATCAAGTCAAACCTCCTTGTTTTACAGATGAATAAAATGTACCTGATAAACACTAAGTGACATAGAATCATGCAACTAGTAAATGCCTAGTAAGATAAGACCTGAACTTAGGTCTGCCTGACTCCAAGCCTAACAATTCATCCACTGAGCCACAGGGTAGTGTCTTGATATATTTGTAAATAAATAGTACTTACTTAGTATGTAATATAATGGTACATAAATAAATAAGTAAATTAGTACTATGTAAATAAATGAATAAATTACATAGGACATACATATAATTTATAAATAAGTACACTTCTATTGGTGATAACTGTTATTTTTTTTAATGATAGTAGTGTGCAATAAAAAAAATGGTTGAAGAACAATGGCTACTATGATAGCTGGACTTTTGTTTATTTTATCTGGAACTGAGCCCCCATGGAATTTCCTGGCCTTTTAAACATCTTCATCTTCCACTCCCAACCCACACATATATACCCTTTTCTAACTCCCCTTTAATCATTGTCTCTCTCCATTTGAATGGAAGCTCTTTAAGAGTAGGACTGTTTTGTGTGTTTATATTTATATCTCCAGCACTTAACTCAGTGCTAAGAAGAACATAATTAAAGGCTTAATAAAAGCTTGATCATTCATACAACTAGAACAGATAATGGGCTGTCATTTCTTTTGTTTTTTCTTGACAGGATCACTAAAAAAATGACAGGAAGCTATGAATATCGTTTACTTGCATTTTAGCATAGATTTTGATGAAAGCATCACTTACTCTTCTTGTAGAGAAGAATGAGGGATGTGGATTAGACAATATTACAATCAAATTCAGAATGGTTTGGATGGCTAGACTCCAATAGTAGTCATTAATGATTGAATGCAATCTTTAATGTTGTCACTTGTGGAGCAGACCAAAGATCTATAGTGGGACCTATACAGGTTAGTACTTTTATCAATAAGAGATAAAGATATAGAGGACATTCTCATCAAATTTGCAGATGGCATAAAGCCAGTAGGGATAGCGAACAAAATGAATGACAGTTTCAAGTTTTCAAATGATCTCTGACATGCTAGCACATTGAGTTAGATCTAATAAGATGAAATTCAGTAGGCTTCAATGTACTGTCTTGCACTTGGGTACAAAAAAGTCAGCTTCACAAGTTGAGGCACAAAGAAACAAAAGTGGTTCTAAAAAACATCTATGGGATTTAGTGGACTGCCAGCTCAATAGGAGTTAATACTGTGATGTGGGAAGACTTGCAAAGGAATCTAGAAATATTTATATGTATTGATTTAGATGGTCATAAGCAAAACCAGGAGACCAATTTATACTGCCAAAAGAACACTGTAAAAATAATTTAAAAAGAGAAGAACTGATCAGTGCAATGACTAATAATTATCCTCAAATATTAATGAAAAATGCTACCCACCTTCTAAGAGAGAAGTGATGTGGTAAATATGCAAAATGAGACATCTTTTTGGACATGGTCAATGTGGCAATATTTTTTTTTTGTTTGACTATGCATATATTTATGAGCTTTTCCCCTCCTTGTTGGGGAGGGGTAGATGGGATGGAGAAAAAAAAGTTAGTAGTCAACTGAAAAAATAATCAATTAAAATTTTAGTCCTACTATGTGACATTTAAGTGTTATCAAGTCATAAGACAACTACTTGAGATAAGCTCTTGACCAAAAGAAAACCAGAAAGCACATAAAAGGATTTCTCAGTTCTCAGGATAAAAGAATTGAAAAAAACAAGTACCTCTCATGTATAAATTTTGCATACCTCTTTTCATTTATATCAGTGTCCCTTTAATTATCACTAATGATAGAAATATGGTCAAAGAGTGAAGAAACAATAAACAAGGTAAAAATAGCATTTTTTTAAGAGCCCTCAACATCTCTTTGTTGGTGCTTAGTTCATTTATTTTGATGAGAGCACTTTAATTTTAACAATTGATTTAATCAGATTTGCCATTAAAACTCATTTTAAGAAACACTGAAATTCATGAACTTCATGGAAAAAGGGTCTTTTTAGTCATGCAAAAGCTTGTATTCTAATGACAAATCATTCAATTTATCAAGTATGTATTGAGTGCCTACTATGTGCCATTGGCTTTACGCATTGACAACAGAAACATCTTTTTATTGGTCTCTCAGAACTAGATATGAAATTCTAAGACAGTTTGTTGCCTTACTTTTTCTTCAAATTTTTGACAATTCCCTAATCTACTCCTTTAAATTACTTTTTTTAATTAAATTTTTTTGACATTCCTAAAATTCTTAGACTTGGATGTTTCTAGCATCAGTCTTTTTCTGATATCAAAATGACATCTTCTATACATGGAAAAAAATGTTCGTGTGACCTCCTGTGACTGGGATATGGAAACTTATTTTTTCTTCCCTCCCCTGTTCCCTCTACCCCCCTCATGTGAAAATTATACTCTGTGTGTCTGCTACAAATTTTGGACCTTCAGTGTCAAATGTGGCATTTGACTTAACACAGAAGGAAGGTTGATTACAATATTACATATAATAACAGTCCCTTAGACCTTTGGAATGGGACTCTCTCCTTGGCCCTGCCCTGACTGAGGTGCAGGGTAGAGCTGGTTAAAGGCAAGAGAGCTCAAGCTTTTACCAATACCCTTCAAGTCCCTTTTGCAGTAGTCATCAAGCTTCAAGTCTGTTTCAAATTCCTGCAGTGAGTGTTTCCTTTGAGTACCAATTCAGAACACTTCAAGGACAAATCTACACCATTTTGGAACTGTTAAAGTTTCAAGTTTTCTTCAAGTGTTGAGTCAGCTTGGGGTGGCCAGGTGGCTCAGTGAGTAAGAGCACCGGCTCCAGTGTCGGGATGACCTGGATCAAATCCAGCCTCAGATACTCAGCACCACACCCAGAAATAACTGGCTGTGTACCCTTGAGCAAGTTACTTAACCCCGATTGCTTTAAAAAAAAGTGTTGCGTCAGCTTCCAGCTTTGAGGGAGAAAATGGAAGAGGACAACCTCAGATCAGGCTGCTGAAGGAAAAGACGATGGGAAAACCTAAGAGGATAGGGTAGTTTCCATCTTGCTCCTATTCCTAGCACACTACTTTAGGGATTTCAGGGATTTCTCCCTTGGGAGAAATTCAAGATTCTTTCTCTTAACTGACTTGCCTTGCTCCCAATGGGAGGGCTACTTTGCTTTTATTGTCTTCTATACATATTATCCTGGGTATAACTTCTCTGATTTTGATTTTGCTGTGATTTGGACAATTTGGTTTCTTTGCTATTTTTTATGTTCATTCACCATGGAACTGGTATTTGATTGGAAAGGGATCAAGACTTGGATATAGTTTGGGATCCTATTTAACACCCCAAATTATCAAAAGATAATTCAAATCTGATTATATCCTCTAGATGAACAATATTTAAGGAAGCAGATAGATATACCGTGTTTCCCCGATAATAAGACCTATCCCGAAAATAAGCCCTCCCCTTTCTGCATAAAATTTCTCTAAAATAAGCCTTCCCCCAAAAATAAGCCCTATTGAGATTGCTACTGCAGTGAAGGTGATCCCCTGAGCTACACGCTACATTACGGTACCCTTTGTATGCACCGTCCCCCCCCCCCGGTGAAACACACGCCGTGCTCCGAGCTGCATCCAATCAGAGCTGCAGCAGTGAGCGCGTCATCCTGTTCTTCCCCAGTGATTTGCTTATTGAATAAAGGTACATTTTTTTGTTCACATTTACCTCTTTATTAAAACTGCTGTCAATATTCATTAAAATAAGCCCTCCCCGGAAAATAAGCCCTCTGGTGTTTTTCTGTCCAAAAAAAATAATAAGACAGTGTCTTATTATCGGGGAAACATAGTACTACCCTGGTAACACCTCTCTCTGAAGGACAGCAGAGTGGCAGCCTTTAGCCTCAACCTCCTGCTTCCTTTACTAGAAGGAATTGAAGTCTCTCTTGAAGAAGGGTGGAGGGAAGAAGAGGCTAGAGAAGGCTATTCTGCCTGACTTTGAGCCACACAAGGACAACATCCTCACCACATATGTGACTACACATGTGAAGCCCAGTCCTCAGATTACTACATGCATAATTTTATTTTTTCTAATATTTAAATACGTCATACCCCGGTTGCATTAGTAGAGAGAGATGCTGGATCCAAACTCCTACTTGTTTTGTGTGACTTATAGTCTTAGAGTTTCCTGAAGCACTTAGAGGATGAAAGCCTTACCCACAGGTACATAGGTCCAGACAAAACAATGTGTGTTTTACTGAATGCAATATTAAAACTTCCCTTTGTGTCTTTTATTGTACACCACATGTAAATATTTAATGACTGAGGTTCATGTGTACTTTACCTAACCTTAGTACCCTTACCAATAACAGGTTTGCCAAGTCATGAAATCTCTTCTCCTTCCCTTCAACTGAATTTATCTTTGAATGTTGTTTTTTGTTTTTTTTAATGCTTTATTAACTTCTGATTTACATTATTCATTTCTGCCAGATTTTGAGTTACAAATTTTCTCCCCATTTTTTCCCCTACACACTGCCCCAAAATAGCAGTCTCACAGGATATCCCTCCTCCAATCTGCTCTCTCCCATATTTTCTCCCATAACCCTTTCAACATTTCCAGTGGATCTCTATGCCTCAGTGCCTGTATATCTTATTTCCCAGTTACATGTAAGATGGTATTAATAATAGTATATATGTATATACCATGTTTCCCCGATAATAAGACATTGTCTTATTATTTTTTTGGACAGAAAAACACCAGAGGGCTTATTTTCAGGGGAGGGCTTATTATAATGAACATTGACAGCAATTTTAATAAACAGGTAAATGTGAACAAAAAAATGTACCTTTATTCAATAAGCAAATCACTGGGGAAGAACAGGATGACGTGCTCACTGCTGCAGCTCTGATTGGATGCAGCTCGGAGTGTGGCGTGCGTTTCACAAGGGGGAGGGAGGGGACCGTGCATACAGAGGGTACCGTAATGTAGTGTGTAGCACAGGGGATCACCTTCACTACAGTAGCAATCTCAATAGGGCTTATTTTCGGGGGAGGGCTTATTTTAGAGGAATCTTACACAGTAAGGGGAGGGCTTATTTTCGGGATAGGTCTTATTATTGGGATAGGTCTTATTATCGGGGAAACACGGTACATACACACATATACATACACACACACTATATATATTTGAGTATTTGATTTTAAAACTTTTAATTCCATATTCATTCCCTTCCTTCCCCATCACCTGCCCCCACTGGGAAGACAAGCATTTCAGTTTAGGTTGTACATGTGTGGCTAATGCAAAACAACAACATAGTAGATATATTGTAAAAGACTGACTACACTTCCCTCCCTCCCATCCCACCTCCCACCCACTCCACTCTCCACCCTGATCCCATACTTTTTCAAAAATGGGTGCTTCTAACTTCCCTCTCCTGCAGCCTGCCCTCCCTTCCATCATCCCCTTCCCCCCCTATTCTCCTGGAGGGTGACATACCCTATTTAGTGTGTATTTCACTCCCTCCTCGAGCCAGATTCAATGGGAATAAGGTTGATCCATTCCCTTTTGCCTTCCTATTCTTCCCCTCCATTGTAATCTTTTTTCCCTCGTATGAGATAGTTTGCCCCAATCTGTCTCTCCCCATCTCCTCTCATTATGTTCCTCTCACCTCTTAATTTCACCTTTTAAGTATCATGCCTTCCTGTTAAATTGGCCCTGTGCCCTCTATCTATGTATACCTGTACACATATATACACACATTCACATATATTCATATGCCCATATACCCTCATATATAAACATATATATATATATATATATATATATATATATATATATATATATATATATATATAGTCTACA
>NW_027187341.1:3882791-3894334 GCF_028583685.1 Petaurus breviceps papuanus | reverse complement strand
GTCTACAACTACTGAGAAAAGTTTCATAAGTTACAATTATTGTTTTTACTTGTAGGAATGTTGATAGTTCAACTCTGATAAGTTCCTTATGATTTCTTTTCCCTGTTTACCTTCTCATGCTTTTCTTGATTCCTGTATTTGAATGTCAAATTTTCTATTCAACTCTGCTTTTTTTTCAGCAAGAATGCTTGAAAGCCCTCTATTCCACTGAATGACCATATTTTCCCCTGAAACATGATACTCAGGTTTGCTGGGTAGGTGACTCTTGCTTTTAATCCCAGCTCCTTTGCCCTTGGGAATATCATATTCCAAGCCCTTCGATCCCCCAGTGTAGAAGCTGCCAGATCCTGGGTAATCCTGATTGTGTTTCCACAATATTCAAATTGTTTCTTCCTGGCTGCTTGTAATATTCTGTCCTTAATCTGGGAATTCCAGAATTTGGCTATAATATTCCTAGGAGTTTTCTTTTGGGGATCTTTTTCAGGAGGTGATCAGTGGATTCTTTCAACCTCTATTTTGCCCTCTGGTACTAAAACATCAGGGCAGTTTTCTTTGAGAACTTCCTGGAGGATGCTTTCTAGGCTCTTACTTTGGTCATGGCTTTCAGGTAGTCCAAAATTTTTTAAATTATCTCTCCTGGATCTATTTTCCAGGTTAGTGGTTTTTCCCATGAGATATTTCACATTGCCTTCTATTCTTTTATATGTTTGGATCTGTTTAACAGCATCTTTATTTCTCATAGAGTCATTAGCTTCCATTTGCTCCAATCTAATTCTGAAGCAATGATTCTCCTCATTGAGCTTTTGAGATTCTTTTTCCATCTGGCAAATATGCCTTTTTAAGGCATTCTTCTCCTCATTGCCTTTTTGAGCCTCCTTTGCCATTTGAGTCAGTTTGTTTTTTAAGGTATTATTTTCCTCAGTCAGGCTGTTGACTCTCATTTCATAATTTTCTTGCATTGTTCTCATTTCTCTTCCCAATTTTTCTTCCACTTCTCTTATCTGCTTCTTAAGGTCCTGTATGACCTGTAACCAGCTTGTATTTTCCTTTGAAGCTTTTGGTGCAGGAGTTCTGACTTCACTCTTTTCCTCCTGTTCCATGCTTTGCTCCTTTTTGTCCCCAAAATAGGAGTGTATTGTTGGAATCTTCTGTCTGCTTTGTTTCCTCTGCCTGCTCATTTTGCCACTCAATTACTTGACCTTTGAACTTTTTGCCACAGTAGGGCTCTGCCACCAGACATGGGAGCTTTTGTCCCAAACACTGGGGTTTTCTCAGCTGCCAGAGGTAGTAGGTGGGTGTTCTCTCTGAAGTCTCACATGCTCTGGCAAGCTGGACACACACACCAGGACCTCCACCCTAGACTGCAATCCAGATCCAAGCAGGTTAAAGCAAAGGCGATTACCCATCAGACTGGTTCTTGGTCCCCCTACACTCTGCAGGCCAGGAGCTGAAGCTGCCACGTGGAGCTGGCTGGATGTGCTGGTGTCTCAGTGGCTTCTCGCCCCAGGGGTTAAAACCACGTGCTCCCACTTACTGGTCCCAAAGTCCAGACTGCATTGGCCTCTCACTTTGTCCTTTGCATCTATTTGTTGATAAACCTGGAAACTGCCACAGTTGCTGCTGTTCTGGAGTCTCTCTCCCCGAGGCTAGTCATGCCTGCCGTGGGGCTAAATCCTCGGCTTGGTGCTGGGCTCAGCTCCCAGAGAGCTGGGCTGGATTCCTGCTGGGCTGTCCTCAGTGGGAGGTTAGCTTCTCTGTGTCATTTTGTGGGTTCTGCAGCTCCAAAGTTTGTTTAGAGTCCCCTTTTTACATGGATTGGGGAAGGTGGAACCTGGAGCAGAGGGGAGGTCGTGCTTCTACTCTGCCATCTTGGCTCTGCCCCCTGAATGTTGTTTCAAGGGAATATTTTATCTCACTTTCTTCAGAGGTGATTTAATGAAAAATTCCCTTGTTATCGAAACTACTAGTCATAAATCTGCCTCTTAAAAAATTCCGCAAGATAAATCAGGTTTAGATTTATCAAGATTCAATTCATATTTTTGTCCTAACATTGAAAACTCATAGCAAATTAATTTCATTCATTCATTCATTGCTTTTGTAATGAGTTTACTCTTTTACTGACTAAATGGGACAAGTACTATGCTGGTCAGTGGCAGAATGGGTCAAACAGGGAAGACCAAGAAAAATTTAAGAGTCTCTGACCTCAGAGAATTTACTATCTGCTGGAACGGGAAATACAATAAGCTAATTACACAAATAGATTCAATCCACAGTTCTTTGCGGTGGTCACCCTGACAATATCAAGATATAAAAGCATGGAGTTTAGAGCAGGGAGAAGTTATTGATGGAGGTAGAGTGGCACAGCTGAAGGAGGAATGGATATATAATGACAGACATGTATTTGAAATCTGATTTTGCTCCTCACTACTTATGTATCCTTATACAAGTAACTGAACCTTCTTAGACTGGGAATTAGGACTGAGAGTTGTCTTGAATCCTTGTATAGCTAAGAAGAGATAAGTCTATCAAAGTTAGTCATCACACACTGTGACTGTTACTGTGTACAATGTTCTCCTCATTTTGTTCACTTCACTCAGCATCAGTTCATTTGATTCTTACCAGGTTTTTCTCATGTCTGCCTGCTCATTTCTTAAAGGATATTGGTATTCCATTACATTCATATAGCCCAACTTATTCAGTCACCCCCCAACTGATGGACCTCCCCTCAATTTCCAGTTCTTTGTCACAACAAAAAACTTGTGTGTGTGCATGTGCATGTGTGTGTATGTGTGTGTGTGTATGTGGGTCTTTCTCTTTATTTTTAAAGATCCCTTTGGGATACAGACCTTGTAGTAGTATTTGCTGGATAAAAGGGTATGCACCATTTTATAACCCTTTGGGGATAGTTCCAAATTACTCTCCAGAATGGTTAGATCAGTTCACAACCCTACCAGCAATGTATTAATGTTTCCATTTCCCCACATCTTCTCCAACATCTATCATTTTCCTGTTTTGTCATGTTAGCCAATCTGATAGGTATAATTTGTTGCCTCAGAGTTGTTTTGATTTGCATCTGTCTAATCAATAGTGATTTAGACCATTTTTCATGACTATAGATAGCTTGAATTTTTTCCTTTATAAACTGCCTGTTCATATTCTTTGATCATTTGTCAATTGGAGAATGTCTTGTATTCTTATAAATTTCACTCAGTTCTCTGAAAATCTTAGAAATGAGGCCTCTATTAGAAATACTAGCTGTAAAAATTCTTCCCCAGTTTTCTGTTTCCCTCCTAATCTTGATTGCATTGGCTTGGTTCATACAAAGTTTTTCAATTTAATGTGATCAAAATGATCCATTTTGAATTTCATAATGTTCTCTATATATTGTTTGTATTCTCACCCTCTTTATAAACCTGACAGGTAAAAAAAAAACTCCTTGCTCCCCCAGTTTGCTTATATTATCAGCCTTTATATCTAAATTGTGTATCCATTTGACTTTATCTTGGTATATGGAGTAAAATATTGGTCTATACTTAATTTCTGCCATATTATTTTCCAGTTTTCCCAGCAGTTTTTGTCAAATAGTGAGTTCTTGTCCCAGAAGTTGGAGTTTTTGGGTTTATCAAACAATAGATTACTACACTCATTGACTACTGTGTCTTGTATACCTAACATTCCACTGATCTACCACTCTATTTCTTGAGCAGTACCAAGTAGTTTTGATGACTGCTACTTTATAGTACAAATTAAGAGCTGGTATGCCTAGGCCATGTTCCCTAGCATTTCTTTTCATTATTCCCTTGATATTCTGGACCTTTCCTGTTCCAGAAGAATTTTGCTGCTTTTTTCTAGCTCTATAAAACAATTTCTTGGTAGACTGATTGGTATGGCACTGAATAATTAAATTGATTTAGGTAGAATTGTGATTTTTATTATATTAGGCTGGTCTACCCATGAGGAACTGATGCTTTTCCAATTATTTAAATCTGATTTTATTTGTGTGAAAAGTGTTTTATAATTGTGTTCATATAGTTCCTGGGTTAGTTTTTGGCAGTAGACTTCCAAATATTTTATAATGTCTACAGGAACTTTAAATGGAATTTCTCTTTCTATCTCTTGCTGTTGGGTTTTGCAAGTAATAAATAGAAATGTCAAGGATTTATGTGGGTTGATTTTATATCCTGCAAATTTGTCAAAGTTATTTCTTATTTCAAGTAGTTTTTTACTTGATTGTCTAGGATTCTTTAAGAATATCACCATATCATCTGCAAAGAGTGATAGCTTTGTTTCTTCTTTGCCTATTCTAATTCCTTCAATTTCTTTTTCTTCCCTTATTGCTAAAGCTAACATCTCTAGTCCCATATTGAATAGCAGTGGTGATAATGGACATCCTTGTTTCACATCTGATCTTATTGGAAATGTTTCTAGTTTATCCCGATTACATATAATACTTGCTGATGGTTTTAGATGTTACTTAGCATTTTAATGAAGACTCTATTTATTCCTATGCTCTTTAGTGTTTTTAATAGGAATGAGTGTTCCATTTTGTCAAAAGTTTTTTTTCTTCTGCATCTATTGAGATAATCATATGATCTCTGTTAGTTTTGTTGTTGATATGACCAATTTTGCTGATACTTTTCCTAATTTTGAAACAGCCTTGCATTCCTGGTATAAATTCTACCTGGTCATAGTGTATTATTTCTGTGATAACTTGCTGTAATCTTTTTGCTAATATTTTTTTTAATTTTGCATCTATATTAATTAAGAAAATTAGTCTACAATTTTCTTTCTCTCTTTTGACTCTTTCCAGTTAGGTATCAGTACCATATTTGTATCCTAAAAGAATTTGGTAGAATTTGTTCTTCACCTATTTTCCCAAATAGTCTATGTAGAATTAGAATTAATTACTCCTTAAATGTTTGATATAATTTGCCTGTAAATCCCTCTGACCCTAGAGAATTTTTCCTGAGTAGTTCATTGATGGCTTGTCCAATTTATTTTTCCCAAATGGGAAAGTATTTTATTTCCTCTTCTGTTAATCTGGACAACTTATATTTTTGTAATATTCATCCATTTCACTGATTGTGAAATTTATTGGCATACAGTTGTGCAAAATAGTTCCAAATGATTGTTTTAATTTCCTCTTCATTGGTAATGAATTCACCCTTTTCATTTTTGATAATCTGGTGCTAGTAATCTGGTTTGCTTCTCTTAAAAAAATAAATTATATGAAGTTTTCTCTATTTTGTTGTTTTATCCCATAAAACCAGCTCTTAGTTTTATTTATTACTTCAATACTTTTCTTAATTACCATTTTATTAATCTCTCCTTTGGTTTTCAGTATTTGTAATTTGGTATTTAATTGGGGATTTTAAATTTTTTTTCTTTTTTGAGTGTTTTTTACTTGCATGCCCATTTCATTGGTCTCTTTCCCTATTTTATTCATGTAAACATTTAGAGATAAAAACCTTACTCCAAGAATTACTCTCACTGCATCCGATAAGTTTTGGTATGTTCATTCATTATTATTCTCTTGGATGAAGTTATTGTTTCTATGATTTGTTGTTTAACCCACTCATTCTTTAGGAGGAGATTATTTACTTTCCATTTAATTTTTCATCAATCTTTCCATGGCCTTTTATTACATGTAATTTTAATTGCGTCATTATCTCAAAAGGATGTATTTAACACCTCTGTCTTTCTGCATTGGATTGTGAGGTTTTATACCCTAGTACATGGTCAATTTTTGTTTAGGTGCCATGTGCTAGTGAGATAAAGGTATTTTCTTTTTTATATTCACTCAATTTTCTCCAGAGTCTACCATATCTAACTTTTCTAAAATTCTATTCACCTACTTAACTTCTTTCTTATTATTTTATGGTTAGTTTTATCTAGTTCAGAGAGGGGTAGGTTGAGGTCCACAACTAGTATAGCTTTGCTTTCTATTTCTTCCCATAACTCCCTTAAGTATTTGGATGCTATACCACTTGGTGAATATGTATTTAGTAATAGTACTTCATTATCTGTGGTGCATTTTAGCAGTATGTAGTTTCTTTTCTTATCTCTTCTAATTAGACATGTTATTGCTTTTGCTTTGTCTGAGGTCAGGATTGCTATCATTGCTTTATCTTTTTTCTTCAGCTAAGGCATAACTTTCTACTCCAGCCTTTTACCCTTACCCTGTATGTATTCCTCTGCTCCACCAGTGTTTATTGTAAACAGCATTATGTAGGATTCTGGGTTTTAATCCACTGTGTTATCCCATTTACAGTCATGATTACTATCCATGCCTTTCTCTTCATCCTATCCAACTCCTCTCTCCTGTTTATGCTTTTCTTTCTCTGTTCTCTCTTTCCCTCATCACTAGAGTTGTACTTTTGACCACCATCTCCCTCAAATTGCCCTCCCTTCTATCTCACCTTCCCTTTTCTTTCCCCTTTCCCATCCTAATGATCAAGTTAGATTTCTGTACTTGAGGATGTTATACCCTCTTCTGTCAATTCTGATGTGAGTAAAGTTCAAACAATGCTCATCTTCTGTCTTTCCCTCTACTGTAGTAGGTCTGTAATGCAATTTCCCTCTACTGTAGTAGGTGTGTAATGCAATTTATCCTTTTCTGCCTCCTTCTTTCCTCTTCTCCCATTATAATCCCTTTTCACCACTTAATTAGATTTTTTTATATAATCACATCAAAGTCACCTTAAATCCATCCCCTCTGTCTATGTATATACCTTCTAAGTGTCATAATAAAGATATAATGCTCAAGAGTTATGAGTATTATTTTTCAATGTAGGGATGTAAACAATTTGCCCTTATTGAATAACATTTTTTTTTCTTTTCTGTTTACTTTTATATGCCTCTCTTGAGTCATGTGTTTGAAGAACAAATTTTCCATTGGGTTCTGGTCTTTTCATCAGTAAAGTCTGGAAGTTCCCTGTTTCATTGAATGTCCATCTCCTTGCCTGAAAGATTATACTAAATTTCACTTGGTAGTTGATCCTGGGTTATAATCCAAACTCCTTTGTCTTATGTAATATCATATTCCAAGTCCCCTTATCTTTTAATGTAGAAGCTGCAAGGTCCTGTGCAATACTGACTGTGTTCTATGGTATGTGAATTGTTTCTTTCTGGCTGCTTATGGTATTTTCTACTTGACCAGATAATTCTAGAATTCAGCTACAATATTCCTTGGCATTTTCAACTTGAGATCTCTTTCAGGAGGTGCTCTGTGGTTTCTTTTGATGACTATTTCATCCTCTGGTTCTAGGAGTTAGAGGCAGTTTTTCTTGATGATTTCTTGGAAGATACTATCCAGGCTCTTGTTCTGATCATGGTTTTCAGGTAGACTAATAATTTTTAAATTATCTCTCCTAGATCTATTTTTCAGGTCAACTCTTTTTTCAATTAGGTATTTTATGTTCTCCTATTTTTCCATTCTACTGATTTTGTTGAACTGATTCTTTCTCTTGAATGAAGTTACTGTTTCTATAATTTCTTGTTTGACCCACTCATTCTTTAGGATTAAATTATTTATGGGGCAGCTAGGTGATGCAGTGAGTAAGAGCGCTGGCCCCAGAGTTGGGAGGACCCAGGAATCACCTCAGATACTTAACACACACACACACACACACACACACACACCTGGCTGTGTCACCTTGGGCAAGTTACTTAACCCCAATTGCTTTTAAAAAAAGATTAAATTATTTAGTTTCCAATTAGTTTTTAGTCTATCCTTCCATGGACCTTTATTACATATATTTTTTTATTCCATCATGATCTGAGAAGGATGCATTTAATATTTCTGCCTTTCTACAGTGAACTGTGAGGTTTTTATGCCCTAGTACCTGGCCAATTTTTGCGTGTGTGCCATATACTGTTGAGAAGGAGGCATATTCCTTTTTATCTCCATTAAATTTTCTCCAGAGGTCTACCATATCTATATTTTGTAAGATTCTATTCACTTTCTTAACTTCTTTCTGTTTATTTTGAGGTTAGATTTATCAAGTTCAGAGAAGCAGGAAATTGAGGTCCCCCACTAGTATAGTTTTGCTATCGATTTCTTCCTCTAGCTCCCTTAACTTCTAGAAATTTGGAGGCTGTGCCACTTGGTGAATAAATGTTTGGTAATGATACTGCTTCATTTTCAATGGTGCCTTTTAGCAGGATATAGTTTCTTTCCTTATCATTTTTAATTAGATGTATTTTTGCTTTTGCTTTGTCTGAGATAAGGATTGCTACCCCTGCTTTTTTTTGCTTTAGCTGAGTTATAATATATTTTACTCTAGCCTTTTACCTTTAGCCTGTGTATATCCCCCTGTTTCAAATATGTTTCTTGTAAACAGCATATGGTAGGATTATGCTTTTTAATCCATTCTGCTAACTGCCTCTGTTTTATGGGAGAGTACATCCCATTCACATTCACAGTTATGATTACTATCTGTGTTTTTCCCTCCATCCTATTCCCTCCCCTGTTTATGCTTTTATTTCTCCCTTCTCCCTTCCCATCCTTAAAAGTTTTCCTTTTGACTGCCACCTCACTCAGTATTCCCTCCTTATCAGCCCCACTCCCTATTCTTACCCTTCCCCCTTACTACTTCTTCCCTCCCTTCTAACCATCCCCCCATTTTATTAGCCCTTCTCCCATCCTACTGCCTGTAGGGTATGATAGATTTTTATACTTAATGTAGTATATTATTTCTGCCTTGAACCAAGATTGACTAGAGTAAATCTCATGCAATGCTCCTCTCCCTCCCTCTTTCCCTATATTATAAGTTTTATGTCTCTTCATGATAGAGTCCTATACTTAAATGATTATGTTATTCCCTCTTTACACCATAACCAATGAGGGCAAAGCTCATATAATGTTCATCTCCCTCCCTTCTTTCCCTCTACTAAATATTTTTATACCTCTTGGTGGGGCATAATTTACCCTTTTCTGCTTCATTCTTTCCTCTTCTCCCATTGAGGTCCCTTTGCACCCCTTAATAAGTTTTTTTTTTATCATCATTTTCTTTAATTTATACCCACACCCTCTATTTTTCTATATTCCCTTTAGATGTCGCAATAAATATACAATTCTCAATATTAACAGGTAGCAGCTTCCCATATAGAGATGTAAACAGTTTGCTCTTATTAAATAACAAGTTATGTGTGTATGTGTGTGTTTGTGTTTTCCCTGTTTACCTTTCTATGTCTCTCTTGAGTCTTGTATTTGGAGATCGAATTTTCCACTTAGCTCTGGCTTTTTCATCAGGAAGGTCTGGAAGTCTCTTATTTCATTAAATTGCCATCTCCTTGCCTGAAAGATTATGCTCAGTTTTGCTGGATGGCTGATCCTTGGTTATAACACAAGCTCTTTTGCCTTACTAAATATCATATTCCATTTCCTCTGATCTTTCAATGTAGAAGCTCCTAGATCCTGTGCAATCCTCACTGTAGTTCCATGATATTTGAATTGTTTCTTTTTGACTGCTGGCAGTATTTTCTCCTTTACCTGATAGTTCTGGAATTTGGCTACAACATTTCATGGAGTTTACAATTTGGGATCTCTTTGAGGAGGTGTCCAGTGATTCTTTTAATATGTCTTTTACCCTCTGGTTCTAGGATCTCTGGGCAGTTTTCCTTGATGAGTTGTTGGAAGATTTTGTCCAGGTTTTTTTTTTATCATGATTTTTTGGTAGATCAATAATTCTTAGATTATTTCTCCAGGATCTGTTTTCCAGGTCAGTCATTTTTCCATTGAGGTATTTTACCTCTTTTTCTAATTTTTCATTCTTGATGTTTTGTTTGACTGGTTCTTGGTGCCTCATAGACATTAGCTTCAGTTTGGTTGTTTCTAATTTTTAGTGAATTGTTTTCCTCAGCTAGTTTTTGTAGCTCCTTTTCCTTATGTTCAGATTTCATTTTTAGGGATTTATTTTCTCCAGTTAGATTTTGAGCCTCTTTTTCCATGTCACACATCTTCCTTTTAAGGAGCTGCTTTCTTCAGTGAAATTTTTTTATATTTTTGCCATTTTAATTTTAAAAGAATTCATCAATTTTATCTTCTGCTCCTCTAATTTCATTTTATAAGTCCTTCTTGAGCTCTTCCAAGAATGCTTTCTGGGTTTGAGACCAGTTCATATTCCTTGTTAAGACTTCAGCTGTGGGTGTAGAGTCAATGCTGTCTCCTTCTGAATTTGATTCTTCTCCTTTGCAATAATAGGATTCTAAAGTCTTTTTCTTTGCAATCTGATTTTTAGCCATTTTGAGGCAGGGCCTTAGCCATACCCCTCCTCTAGGACTCCCAATCTTCACTATCTTAGAATTTGCTATGGGGCAATAATCTCTGTGTCTTCGTGGTCAGAATGGGAATTAGAGCATCCAGGGTTCCCTCTGCCAGGTAGGTGCTTTTTGAATTTCCAAGCTGTGGGTTGATGGTGCCGAGAGTAGTTGCTGCCACTGCCACAGCATCTGCATTTGTCTCTTACCCAGCTCTGACAGATCCCCAGTCCTGTGGTGATAGGCCTGGGAATTACCCCTGTGGTTGGTGGATCAACTTGGTGCAAGGTCCACCTACACACACCACATCCATCTCCACATGCTGCATGCACCTGTTGAACTGAATCTTTTTCTCCCCTCATGAATATTATTTTTGAAGTTTATTTTTTTTATGTTTTAGTTTACATCATTTCCAAAAGATTTTGAGTTGCAAATTTTTGCCCCATTTTTCCCCTACCCACCACCTTAAAACAGTGATCCCACTGAATATCCCCTCCCCCAGTCTGCTATCTCCTATATCTTCCCCCATCCCCCATCGGACTTTCTAGTAGGGCATGGTGGATCTCTATGCCCCAGAGCATGTATATCTTATTTCTCAGTTATATGTAAAATAATAATAATATATTTTTTAAACTTTTGATTTTAAACCTTTGAATTCCAGATTCTTTCCCTACCTCCCTCATCACACACCCTTACTGGGAAGATAAGCAGTTCAGTATAGGTTGTACATGTGTAGCTATGCAAAACATTTCCATAGTGGATATACTGTGAAAGACTGACTATATTTCCCTCCATCCCATAACAGCATCCACTTGTTCTATTCTCTACTTTGATCTTGTTCCTTTTCAAAAGTGGGTACTTCCAACTTCCCACCCCCCCGCCAAGCCTGCCCTCCCTGCTTTCCGTCATCCCCCCTCTCATTCCCTTCCCCCCTACTCTCCTGTAGGGTGAGATACCCTATTTAGTGTGCATGTCATTTCCTCCCCAAGCCAAATTCATTGAGAATAAGGTTTACCCATTCCTTTTTGCCTTCCTGTTCTTCCCCTCCATTGTAACAGTTTTCCCTTGCCTCTTCTATATGAGATAATTTACCCCATTCTATCTCTCCCCATCTCTTCTCATTATATTCCTCTCTCATCTCTTCATTTCAACTTTTAAGTATCATGCCTTCCTATTTAACTGGTCCTGTACCCTCTGTATTTGTATACCTGTATACATATATACACACACTCACATATGTATTCATACACCCATATACCCTCCTATATAGACACACACACACA
>NW_027187341.1:3865847-3882391 GCF_028583685.1 Petaurus breviceps papuanus | reverse complement strand
AGAGAGAGAGAGAGAGAGAGAGAGAGAGAGAGAGAGAGAGAGAGAGATCTGGGAACTCCAGAAACTAGCTATAATAATCCTAGGAGTTTTCTTTTTGAGATCTTTTTCAGGAGGTCATCTGTGGATTCTTTCAACCTCTGTTTTGCTGTCTGGTTCTAAAACATTAGGGCAATTTTCCTTGAAAGTTTCTTGGAAGATGATTTCTAGGTTCTTTTTTTGATCATGGCTTTCCAGTGGTCCAATAATTTTTAAATTATCTCTCCTGGATCTATTTTCCAGTTCAGTGGTTTTTCAATGAGGTATTTCACATTGTCTTCTATTTTTTTTCATTTGTTTGGATCTGTTTAATAGTATCTTGATTTCTCATAAAGTCACTAGCTTCCATTTTCTCCAGTCTAATTCTGAAGGAAGGATTCTCTTCAGTGAGCTTTTGAGATTCTTTTTCCATCTGGCAAATTTGACTTTTTAAGGCATTCTTCTCCTCATTTCCTTTTTGAGCCCCTCTTGCCATTTGAATTAGTCTATGTTTAAGGTGTTATTTTCTTCAGTCAGGTTGTTGACTCTCATTTTATAATTTTCTTGCATCATTCTCATTTCTCTTCCCAATTTTTTCTCCATTTCTCTTGTTTGGTTTTCAAAATCCTTCCTCAGCTCCTCTATGGCCTATAAGCAGCTTATTCTTTTCTTGGATGCTTCTGGTGCAGGAGTTCTGACTTCACTGTCTTCTTCCTGTGCCATTCCCCGATCCTTTTTGTCCCAAAAAAGGAATACAGAGTTTGATGGCTGTGCTTGCCTTGCTTCCCTCATTTGCTAATGTTGCCACTCAATTACTTGACTTTTGAGCTTTTTGCCACAGTAGAACTCTGCTACCAGAGTGGGGAGCTTTGTCCCAATCACTGGGGTTTGCTCAGCTGCTGGAAGTATTAGTTGTGTGCCTTCTCTGCAGCCTCCACACACTCTGGCAAACTTGTCACTCACCCCAGAAACTTCACCCCAGACAGTGATCCTGATCCAAGCAGGTTAAAATAAGAGCAATCACCCCTCAGACTGGTTGCTTGGTCCCCCTACAATCTGCAGGCCAGGAGCTCTGAAGCAGCCACATAGCGGTGTCTGCATGGCTGCTGTACCTCAACCACTTCTCCCTCCAGGGGCCAAAGGCCAACTGCACTCCCAAATTCCTAGGTCCCAAAGTCCACACTGCCCTGACCTCTCACTTTGTCCTTAGCAACTAATGGGTTGATAATTCTGCAAATTGCCACAGCTGCTGGTGATCTGAAGTCCCTACAGCTGGTGTCTGGTCAGGCCTGGCCTAAGGCTAAAACCTAGGACTCTCACAGGGCTGTGCTCCCAACATGCTGCACTGGCCACTTCCTGACAGCCTGCCAGGCTCTCCTCAGTGGGAAGTTAGCTTCTCTGTGTCATCTTGTGGGTTCTGTACCTCCAAAGTTTGTCCAGAGTCACCTTTTATATGATGGAGGAGGTGGAAGTAGGAGCCCCACATAAGTCCTGTTTCTACTGCAACATCTTGACTCCACCCTCTGAATTGATTCTTGATGTCTCATAGCGTCAATAGTTTCCACTTGTCCAATTCTAATTTTTAATGCATTATTTTCTACAGTTGGCTTTTGTACCTCCTCTATTTGACTATTTCTATTTTTTAAGGAATTGTTTTCTTTGCTGTATTTTTTTTTCCTTTCTGGCGATTGTACCGTGTTTCCCCAATAATAAGACACTGTCTTATTATTTTTTTTTGGACAGAAAAACACCAGAGGGCTTATTTTCAGGGGAGGGCTTATTTTAATGAACATTGACAGCAATGTTAATAAACAGGTAAATGTGAACAAAAAAATGTACCTTTATTCAATAATGATCATGTCATCTTCTTCAACAACATCGTCATAAGTGTCCATACCCTGAATTCTGTCCTGGATGTCTTGCGCCTCCATTTCCTTCAGAAGAAGTGGACCCAATCTGTCATGTCCAGCAATATAGCTCTCTTTAAATGAATATATCTTGTCCAGGTAACCTGCTCGTAGTGCCTTGGCGACACAGCTGTCAGTAATTTTATCCCATGACTTCTTCACCCAAGTCACAACTTCTTGCAGACAGGGCTGCACAAAGTTTACACGCTGATTTCTTTCCATTCTATTTTCAATGTAGTCATTGACTTCCATGCACAAATGGTCCTTGAATGGCTTCTTTATTGCAATATCAAGGGTCTGGAGATAGGCAGTCATTCCTGCAGGAATCATTACTTGACCTATTCTTCTCTCTGCAAGAAAGTTCTTCATTTCTTTAGCATGGTGAGTGCTGGCTGAATCCCAGACTATCAGACCTCTTTGGTTACCTCGCATAACAAGTGGCAGCATTAAATCAACCCACTTTCTTATAACGGCTTGTATACACCAGGCTTTTTCGATTTCAAGAACGTAAATGCCAGATACACGTTCAATCTTATCTTTCTTGCCCTTACTGATGATTAGAGGTGTGGCTTTCTTTCCATCCAAACGAATTGCCAAAACACAGGTGACCCATGCACTTTCATAGCCAGTGGTGGGAATGTAGATTGACGTTGCACCCCTGTGATGAATTGTTGTTTGAGATCCTTGTCCCATAAACACTGCAGTTTCATCCATAGCAATCATATTGCAGGTTTGGTACTTGGAAATGTCGATCCTATCAATAAAGGACTTGAATGCAAGTGCACATTTAATAACTTCAGCATCTTCCAGCTTAAACAGTGTTGTTGATCTTCTTAGGGACAGTTCATACCTGTACCATTGAAGGAAACCGTCCAACCAGTGTTGTGATGCTTTGAATCCTTCTGAGACCATTTCAAACTCTGGTGCCATTGAAAGGGCAAATGCTTGAATATCAGCCTTGCACACAACCAGGGCCTTTGCTCTCCTGTCAGCAATCCATTCACCACTGAGGATCTCCAAGTCAGGATATAAGGGCTGCCGACCTGATCCAGACCTGTGCTTTTTCCCTTTTCCCTCATCCACCTGTTGATTGAGGTTGTTATAATCTGCTCTCCATTTTCTGACCATTTGAAGATCCAAAAGTTTTTCTTTACAGAAAACTGCAAGATTCTTGCCATGTGACTCCTCTACAATTGCTTTCTTATACTCAACAGTATAGCTCTTCCTTTTTGTACTCATGTCTGGGGGTCAAAACAGACAGAATATTAAAATTATGACCATCAGTCCTTCTTTTCACTCCATCATGCCCCCTGAGTTCTTCTTTTTTCCTCCATCATGCCCTTTTTATCCTCCATCATGCCCCCTCACTCCCGCTTACATACCGGGTTTTTATGTTGTCCTGCCTCAGCTCTCCTCCGTGGCACAGCTCTCAATGGCGCCAGCAAGCAAATCACTGGGGAAGAACAGGATGACGTGCTCACTGCTGCAGCTCTGATTGGATGCAGCTCGGAGCGCGGCGTGCGTTTCATGGGGGGGGGGGGACAGTGCATACAGAGGGTACCGTAATGTAGCGTGTAGCGCAGGGGATCACCTTTACTACAGTAGCAATCTCAATAGGGCGTATTTTTGGGGGAGGGCTTATTTTAGAGGAATCTTACACAGTCAGGGGAGGGCTTATTTTCGGGATAGGTCTTATTATCGGGGAAACACGGTATTTTTAAAGGAATTGTACAATTTTTCTTCTACCTCTCTTATCTGGCTTTCAAAATCTTTCTTAAGTGCTTCTATGAAGGCTTTTGGGGCTAGAGAACAGTTCATATTCTCCTTTGAAGTTTTGGATATGATATATTGAAATGGTTGTCCTCTGCTGAATTTGTGTTTTGAGCTTTCCTGTCACCAAGATAGTTCTCTGTGGTTATTGTTTTACTTTGTTGTTTTTTGTTCATGTTGTTTGCTTTTTTTATTTCCAGATTTTAATTTAATCTTTGCTTCTGGGACCCAGAGGGCACTGTCCCAGGCTTCTTGTGCTGGGGACTAGGGACCAGATTAATGGTTTTGTGTGCTAGGGTCCCAAGTGCTGGCACCTGGAGGTTGGTAGTTGACCTGGTGCTGAGCTGGAGCTTGCTGCTGGCTTGCTGTGACCCCTTTAGTCCCCTATTGATCTTCTTTAGCCACAGCAAGAGGTGCCTTTCCCTTAATCCTCTTAGCCTTCAGAGCTAAAAGACTGTTGCCCCTCATCTTTCTGCTGGCTCCACTCTCAGAATTTTTCCTGGGGCAATATTCTCTAAGATTTTCAAGGTCACTAAGGGAGGGTGACAGTAATTTATTCCTTATTTCACCATCTTGGCTCTGAGAAGTCAAAATAAGTGACTTTGAAACATTCTGTCTGTGGGCTGACAGTTCCAGGAGCATCTACTACTGCTGCCATGGCACCACCATGCCACCGCCACCACTGCTGCTGTTGACACGGTCACTCCCAAGGCCTGCTCCTAGTTTGCTGGTGGCGGGGGTGTACTGGTACACCTTGTCCTGGACTGTGTTTTCCTCTCACCTAGGCCTGACAGACCCCTCTCACTGACTGTCTAAGTTGTCTCTGGTATCTGTGGGCTGAGAAGTCTGTAAACTGTCACTGTTGCCAGTGATTTAGTCCCCTGAGGTCTGCTCTGGCTTTGCTGGTGCTTGGTCTGTGTTGGTATGGCCTGCTTTAAACTGCCCTCTTCTCTCAGCCTTGTGCAACAGACCCTTCCTGTGTACATTCCAGGTTGTCTTGGGCTGAAAATCAGCCTCACTCTGTCTCTTTGTGGGTTCTGCAACTCTAGAATTTGTTCAGCCACTTTTTAAAGGCTTTTGAAGGGGTTTGGGGGAAACCTTAGGCAAGTCACTGCATTCACTATTAATAGCCCCCTTTGCCCTCTCCCATACCCCCACATAAAAAAGACAATCATTATAGCAAATGTGAAGTATCAAACAAAAATACACATATTTGCCATGCCCAAAATCTATGTTACATTCTGTACCTTATTCCCTCACCCCTATTTTAGCATGTGGGTGGCATGCTTTATTATCAGTCCCCTGATGTCAGTGCATTGGTTATTCATTGCATTAATAAATTCTGTCTTTCCAAGGTATTTTTCTTTAAGGTTTTATTATTCTATAAATTGTTCTCTTTGTATTGACCATTTTAATCTGCACTAGCACACACAAGTCTTACCAGCTTTCTTTGAAACCATCCCTTTCATCAGATCTTAAAACATAATAACATTTCATTACATTTATCTATCACAAATTGTTTAGCCCCTTTCCAACTGATGGGAGCTTACACAGCTTTCAGTTCTTTGAGAGAACAAATAACAGTGCTATTTATATTTCTGTATTTTGGGGTCTTTTTTCCTTTTTATTTTGTGGGGTAAGAGTTGAGTAAATCAATCAAATATATAAGAATTACAACAATTTGCCAGTAGACAAATGGTTAAATGAGATAAAGAGATGGTTTAAAAAAAATCCAAGCTATTAATTGTCATGTGAAATCACTTACATTAAGTAGGTTAAAGTTGAACAAATCAATCAACCCCATCCCACTTAATGTAAATTGTAAGATGGCCAATCACTCTTAATCATAAGCCCTAGACTAAGGGTGGAAAGTCATTTGATGAAATTAAATGATGACAGAAAGGAAGTCTGCTCTAATTGGCTGAAGAACTTTGTAATGCCCTCTGGATCCTGTAAAAAAATACAATTGTCTGGAATTGGGGAGTTCTGGTAAATGATTAGCCAGGATAAGGGAGTCATCTGAAAAGATGGCACAAGCCTATCTTTCTAGCAAAATGTATGAGAAGAAACTGTCTTGTCAGGGACTGGGGTGGGGGTTAAGGTATTAGAAGCAGGAGACATTGCATTTGGTCTTGGCCAACTGTCATCCATAAATATAGTGTTCTTAATCCCCCTTTCCCTTTCATTGATTCCAGTTCAATCCCTGCCAAATTTCATGAATTTCCATGTTGAATTCTGTGTGTGTGTGTGTGTGAATGTGTAGTCAATACTATATTCTCCCATTTAGATGAAAGGAAGGTTCGTGTGTAACCAACTATCTCCACTCTGTCCCATTTTTATATAATCATATCATTCCCCCTTTATGGGATCTTATAAAATGCATTTTCTTCTTCATTCCTTTTAATCTAGTATCTTCCTGTTTCCATCTGTTTCTCTATTAGAACATAAACACTTCATCATCTTACAATCTTTTCCTTTTTTTTCCATATTGACTCCTGTGTTTTCATTTACCTACTCAGCTAACAACCTACTCAGCTCTGCCTTCTTCATCAAGAATATTTAGAAGTGTTCCATCTTATTAAAAATCTATTACCCACTCCCATAAGATTATATTTAGTTCTGCCTAGAAATTTGTTATTGGTTGTAAACTTTTATCTTTTGGAATATTATATTAGAATTTTCCTTCTCTTTTACAAAGTCATTTGCCACATTTTATGCAATCCTGATTGTCTCCTTGAACATTGAGCTTTTTTATGTTTTAAACATTTGCTTTTTTTTTAACCTTGGAAGTGCTAAATTTTGCTTATGATTTTTCCTGGGAGTTTTCCTATGAGGAATTTTCCTTTTTGGGTTTCTTTCAGTATCTGTATTTTTCTACTTACACTTAGCCCTCTGGTTCTAGTAGGTGTGCACAGATTTTTTGCATGATTTCAAGATTTTTTTTTAATGTTTGAGGTTTTCAAGATAGTCTGATGGTTCTCTTATCATCAGTCCGTTACCTGTTTTCTGGATTGTTTATTTTTGCTAAGAGTTACTTTTTTTCTTTTAAAATTCGATTTCATTCTAGTATTGCTTTGCCTTTTCATGCTATTATTGATTTCTATCTGGTCAAATCAAATTTCCAGAAGTCTATTAGTTAATGAAGATATTACATGCTCTCTACTAAACTGTTTATTTTCATAGCATTTTTCCCTCTAGAACTTTTATTTCCTTTCCAGTTTTCATCTACAGCTCTCACTTCATTAATAATAATAACTGATGATTATATGGAACCTACTATGTTCCAGACACTGTAGTACTTTAAAATTATTATATTTTTTCATTTTAAATAAATTTTTATTATAGCTCAGTGATCAGTATAAATAACTAAAAGTTAATATCTAAGTGACAATTCTTTGGTTTCTCCTTAAGAAGTTTTCCAAAGCAATCTTCTGAAATATACAACTAACAGAATTTCAAAGCATTTTGCTCTCCAAATCATATTTTTGATGACAAATTTTAAAGTGTGAACTTGAGTATTTTTCTCATACTAGCTATCAAAAAAGAGAAATACCTCTAGGAAGTCATGAAAGAGCAACTACTCAATGATATTCTCCAATGAATATTAATTTGTTTAAAAAGCTTATCCTTATTAACCTCAGATATCAATCCACGGATAGCTTCTATGGTGGTCTTAGTTGTTGTTTCTTGTTGCTTTAGCAAGTTTGTCTTCTGACTTTCAGTCATGTGTTTCCATACTCAACATGAAACTCCCTCCTCCAAGCTGGGCTTCTGACTGCTCTAGTTTTTCAGATAAACCAAAGACTTGTCCAGTGGTACAGTCTGCATTTGTAAGTAAGCTGGAAGAACTCAGAGTATTTACCTAATATTTGTTTCACAGAAGTTCAAGCAATTTGAGATCCAAAGGTGATTTAAAGTAAGAGACTTCTAAAGCATAATACTGTTTGCAATGTACTCCAAAGTCTTCTATTTTATTTAGTGGAATAGTCTGGTACTCAGAGGGACCTTGATCTAATAGTTTATAGCCCTGTGGTTAGGTCCTAGAGGCACCAATATTCACTTTTCCTGCAGATATTGTTCTTATTGGGTCAATAACTAAGGCTACATATGGTTCTTGAAACTGCTGATTGAGCATCTGGGTGCTAACATCAATCCCAGAGAGCCAACAACCATAGTTAGGGTGACTGTGATACCAGCCAACTGCATTTTCAAGTCGACCCACCTGTTTTGCATTTTCTATATATGCTGCCATATATTCATATCCAGCAGCTTGGGCATTAACTCACATTTCAGTGCCCTCTACTGCTAAAGCAAACTGTCCATAACGATCATGGTTTCAACACTTGTCTGAGTTTCAATACCATAAGTTCCAAGTTGCCTCCTGAACTAGTGGGCATCACTCTTTTCAGTAGGGTTAAGACTGAGATCTTGCAGTACTTAAAGTAATGATGATCCTTGGTCCAGGGTTTGGCCACCACGATTTCCTACTGTTGCTTCTTGTACTTGTGGATCTCATAGATGCTCTGGGCTTCCTGCATGTGGTTGGTTAGTTCCCAGCTCTTCTGAGCCATGCAGCTCCCTAAAGCCACCATCACTGTGGATATGCCTCAGGGTCTTCCAGCTCTCTCAGCACTGCTCCATCAGCCACCCCTCCAATTCCCCCACAGCCTGGCCATAGGGCAAGAACTTTTGACCCTCCTCCCCCCAGAGTACCTGGGATCTGAGTTGCCAATTCTGATCTCTTTTAACCCTCATAACAACCCTGGAAGGTAGATTTTATTATCTTTTTTTTTTTTACCATAACATAAGAAAAGTGAGACAAACAAGGGGTAAATTACTTGCTGAGAGTCACACAACTAGCAAGTTTCTAAGGTTGGATTTGAAATTAGGTCTTCCTGAGTATAGAACCAGTACTATATATAACATATACCATACATATACACCAGCCAGTTGTGTGTTCTCTCTCTCTGCATGCACACACACGTGTGTATAAATGTATGTATGTATATGTGTGTGTACATGTATGTATATTTGGAATTTTTCACTTTTAGAATGGCATCTGCCACATCTTATGTAATCTGATTTTCTCCTTGTCCCAATGTATGTGTGTACATATGTATGTGTATATATATATATATATATATATATATATATATGTATATATATATATATAGTTGTGTGGAATTGGCATGACGAAATTTACTTGCTATAGTTTCTTCTTGGACTTCTTGATACTTTCTTGGTCTGTTGCTCTATTTTCATCTGTGTTAGAGTACTTGCAAGAGTTGATCTTTTCTTCTTCCTCTCACTTGGCTATCTTGAGGAAAGTCTTTACATATATATTTAATATTGAAATCATCCCCCCAAAAGACATTAAAGACATACATAGCAAGCAGACACTGGGAACCTACATGGTGAATATAAATACTACAAAATATTTAGCAAGAAAAAAAATGCCCTGGAAAAGTACCATGAAGAATATATCAGATGGCATGCTGCCATGGGGAAGAGAGGAAGGGTGAGAAAATTTGAAACTCAAGGGACTGTGGAACTGAATATTATAAACCAAAAGTAAAATAAATAATATTTTTAATTAAAAAATAAATTAAAAAAGAAAATATCAGAGAAATGTTCAGAAGGGAGAAGGGTCTGTCATGTCATGGGAACTGGGAATAGCAGATGAACAGACCCATGTGCTCTATTAGTCAATCAATTTAGAGAGCTCTATTTGGGAATTTTCGATGAGGAACACTTTTCATTTTTCTTCCTCTGAGGAAAGTGCATGGAAATAACCTTTTGGGGCTGGCTTAGGGTATGACCTTCTCTTTAAGTTTCTTCTCTTCCTATTCCTTATCTGACCTCAAGAAAATACAATGGCTCCTCATGCAGTGTTACTACTTTGGTGGGAGATAAGGAAAGGAGTTATATTTTATTTGTTTTTTTTAAGGTTCTCTTAGTAAGCTGAGCTGTGTGCCTGGGGGAGGGAGGGTGCTGGGAGCAGAGTAAGGCTCAAGATACTACAAAGTGCAGCATTTATCTCTTTTAACGCATCATGCCCCTTTCTAGTTGTGGCTATGTCAATAACTACTTAGCTTTCACTAACTCTTGCTCATACTTTCTTCATATCTTTCTGCAGAGTGATTTTTAAAATTCTGTGCTCTCCACTTCTGATCCCAGATAGGATCCTCCTTTTCAAAATGAGGAAGAAATTAATTTTTTAATGTTTTAGTGGCTTAGGCCTCCTTGCAATACTTGTCTAACTCTTGCAAGTAGGATTTTTAAATTAGTATCTACAGAATATCAAGCATTCCACAGTAAAATATACAGGATTATGAGTAGATGCTTTGTAGCAGATGCTTAGGAGGACATGGCCAAGAATCACACAGGATAAGAGAGCCTGAGAAGTTTGCAATCTTCCCTGTTAGAGCCAGGGGAAATATTTATTTTGATGAAATCATAAATCCAAATAAGCATTAGCTCTTTCATTGTTTATGGAGCTTTTATTTGTAACTTTACTTCCTTGATTTCTCTTTCTAGTGCTATCAATTGTGAATTGTGCCACACACAAAACTTAATTATAACTTTTGCTTTTCTTATTTATCTGAAGTATAACATATTTTAATCTAGCTTTTCATTTTTAATATGTATGTCATTAAACTTTAGGCATATTTCGCTTAGGATGCATGTTATTGTATTCTATTTTCTAATTAATCTACAACTTTCTTCCCTTTATAGCTTAATTCATTCCCTTAAGTATCAAGATAGCAGTTGTTAAGTTTGACATTTATTCCACTGCTTTCTGCAATATTGGTTTAATCAACATAAGGAACAGAATAGCTTGATTTCAAAGTATCACTCCAATTCTAGACTCTATATACATACCCAGACACAGAGACCTGGGCAGCACAACCTTACCCCAGTTCCACATCATCTAGATCATGGAATGCTACTCTTACTAGTTAATCTAGTGTGACCTTTTCTGACTTTTTCCCTAGCTCCCTATAGAAATGTATTTTAGGAATTATTCTTTCTCCCATTCTCCCAACATCCCTTTTAGCTTATTATTTGTATTTTGCACCCAGATTCACTGTAGGATAATTCTTTACTGAGCACCTCTCATGTTCACTTCCTCTTCAAGGAAATTTATGTTTGTGTATTTGCTTATCTGGCTTTGCTTTTTACCACCCCTCCAATTCCAATTTCTAGTAATCCTTTTTTCAGTGTTCCTTTTAAAAGGTGTGAATTTCAAAATATAATAGGCTTTCTATTTCTTGCAAGATGGAAATAATACATTACATTCACCCTTGGTTTTGGACTCTTGTTTACCTTGTTAAAATTCTTTTGTCCAGAGCTACATTCTTTTGCCAAGTTTGAAAATCTTTGGCTGCATTCAAATGTTTTATCATACAGGGATATGCTTAATAATCAGTATTTCAGTGAAGGCCAATTTTCCTAGTTTTTTCAGTAAATTGAAGTCTAGTCTTTCCATTAAATTGTAACCCTTAATGAGAAATCCTTCAGGATCTAAACTGAAATTAATTTCTGATGTGCAATTTGCTTTCTCCTGATAACTTCTAAGATGTTAACTTTGTCATTGTAGTTTTGAAATTTGACAAGTACATTTCTGAGTGTGTTAAATTTTAGAATTCCTTCTTTTGTTTACTTTTAAGAATTCTATCTGCCTTTGGTTTATAATATTTCCAGATGATATTGGTGTATAATTTACTATAATGTAGAGTCACTTTAAAATAATGTGAGAGAGGGAGACAAATTCTCAAATTTTGTTGTTGTTATTTGTTCTTCATTTTTGTCTTCATATAATTACAGATCATATATTTAGAAGTGAAAAGGATTTTTATGGTCATCTATTCCAATCCCAATATTTTATAGAAAAATAAACTAAAGCCAAGAGAGGTTAATGGACTTGCTAAGTCAGTTAAGTATTAAATAGCAGTCAGGATTTGCAGTTAGGTTCTCTGACTCTAAATCCAACACTTTCTGTTATGTAATATTGCATTTCATCTAAGATGTTTTATTCTTCAGTGTAACCATTGATTTGTTAAGATTTCCTATTGACTGTTACAAGCTGGAGAATTAGATGTTCATCATTCTTAATTTTATTTTTCATTCTTTAAATGTCAAGCCTTCCTTATTTCCCTTACTAAGTTTATTAATGATTTTATTTTATTTTATTTTTTGTTTTTTGTCTTTTTGGAGGGGGGAAGGCAGGGAAATTGAGGTTAAGGGACTTGTCTAAGGTCACATGGCAAGTAAGTGTTAAGTGTCTGAGGCCAAATTTGAACTCAGGTCCTCTTGATTCCAGGGCTGGTACTCTGTTCACTGTGTCACCGAGCCACCCCTATTAATTTTAAAAATTATCTTGTGGCAGATCCAGTTTCATTTATGAGGTGAAAATTTTTTTTCTTATTGCAATGTTCTTTATTGGGATCTTTCCTCACTTTCCTTTAACCCTTTATTTTAATTTTGCTTTTGTCCATTGGATTGAGGTTTTTGTTTTATGCTTATAGAGTATAAAAAGTAGTTAAACTCAAAGTTGCCTTTCAGACTTTAACAAAATCAAAGCTCTGGGATTCACAGAAATTGCTGTCTACCTCAACTTTCTCAACCCTTTCCACACCATATGTGAATTTCTTTAAAGATCATTATTAGTGCTTATTAATTATATAGAAAAGTAAAAATTTCACTACAACTAACATATACTACATTTTAAATTATACTTAATAAGAATGCAACATTAGCAATTGCCACATTGAGGTTTTATTCAAAGTGCTTTTACTCAGTGGTTTGTCCTTCCTTCTCAAAGAGGACAATGACATCAGGAAGATGATGACATGACTTGCAATTGACTTGGATATGAGGGAGGTAGGACTGGGCAAAGTCCCAGTCTCACTTTCTCCTCCTAAGCTATCTGGGTCCAGTGGCTAGATATCAATCAGGACAACTAGAAATGGCCCAGAATAATGTGAGACACCTAGGCCTTTTTAAGCTAAGGTCTTTTCAAGTTCTCATTTCAAGTGAGGCAAGGCCCATTCAGTGAACAGACCTTTTTAAGAAGTAATTCTAGGGAAGGCCCCTTTAAATAAAAATGAATGAATGAATGAATAAGTAAGTGAATAAATAAATAAATGAACTAGGAGAGGAAGACCCTTAGGGTAGCTGTCCAAAAGAAAAACAGTTACTGTTTACATTCACTCAGAACTTGGTGTGCTCAAAAAAATAACCATTGAAGTGGTGTTTGGGCAGAGACCTATTGTTGTCCTATCTATGAGATCTAGAGTGAAATGGGTTTAAGTTGTGATCTTTGAAAAAGAAATCTTGCCAGTAAACACCAAGTTAACTAGATAGGTTTTAGCCATCAAAATTTACCTTCCTTTGGGAAGAAGACCCTCAGGTAAGAGCTTAATACCAGAGGAGAGGAGAGAAGAAGAGAGGGAAGGAGAAGAGAGAAAAGGGGAGGAGGGACTAGAGGATTAGTTGAGTTGCCTAGTCAGAACTGGCCAGCTGGGTCCCCATTTGGTCATGTTGTGGTATGGCATTAGATCTAAAGTCCTCTGGCACACACACACTCTGGAATTTGAAAACAGCCACTAGCACATGTCTCTGACATCATATCCAGATAACCCTGATATCCAAATGCAAAAGGTTTCTTTCCAAAGATAATGGGGGAAAAATTTAGATGTTTCCTTTGTATTCACAAAGAAATGTCCCCTTTATTTGGCATTTTTTTCCATGAAGTAGATAATAAATCAAATTATGATCTAAAAGTTCCCTACTCTTATGGAGGCCCTAGGAGTAAAGTGGTTTATGGTTATGGGGGAGGGTGTCTTTTGATGGGCTGAGAGGGGTAGTGCACAGAGTTCTGGACTGAAGTCAGGAGAAAATTATTTAATCTTAGCTTGGTCATTTTTTTTTTTTTTGCTCTCATCATGCCAAGTCACTTAACCTCAGTTTCCTGGCTGAATAATCGCGATAACAATAAACACAATAGCTGCATCACAGGATTTTGTGAAGATCTATGGTAATCTCATCAAAATGAAGGCCTTTAAGTTACTTTCCAGATACAAGTTTATGCCTATGTTGTTGATGATAATGGAAGAGATGTGGTTCTGAGCACAAATGTAAGAATTAATATTCTAGTAGAGTAATATATATTCTCATTTAAATCTATTGAAAAATAGGAGAATGCCGATTGGAAGTCTATAGAGATGTAAGGAAGGGGACAAATAGGTCACTTCTAGCTTTTTTCTGGTAATAATCAAACAAGGCAATGAAGAAATACACAATTTTTGGAAAATGCTGGATTATACGTAACTAATTACAGAAATATTTAACAATAATATACATTTTATTCTATATGGCCATGTGTTGCTAAAAAAAAAGGTATAAAAGACACATAAGATTATGATCCATGAATTCTAAGACAAAGGAAAAGTAACAACTAGTGTTTATTTCTTTCATTTTTTATGTTGCACCAAACTAAGATTCAATTTACTACTAATTTATAGTTAAAATATTGTAACCTGGACATAAAATGATTGCATGTTCATATTCTTGATGGATTTTGCCTTTAAGAAAATTAAACTTTAATTGTGTATCTTGTCATGCACTTGTTAATTTTCCTGATTATCTTTGCTTCCCTTCTCCTATTCCAAGCATCTTCCTACTAACTATATCTAATTGTCTTTGTGATCACTAATTCTTCACTTTTAAAGCACAAATACCATTTGTATATGAATGAATTTTGTCACCTAACCATCATTCTTTTACATACTGGTTATGCTAAAGATATTTCTTTGAG
Source organism: Petaurus breviceps papuanus (assembly GCF_028583685.1). Lineage (NCBI taxonomy): Eukaryota > Metazoa > Chordata > Mammalia > Diprotodontia > Petauridae > Petaurus > Petaurus breviceps. Next base: position 3,867,880 of record NW_027187341.1, on the reverse strand, counting down.
TAGGGATTGTAGGCTTGGCTGTCCCTCCTCCTCCCTCTGCCCCACCCCTGCCTTTTTTTCCCAGAATAAGGGACCCAGGGTCTCTATAATGAAATAAGAGCTCATTTTGTCACCTTTATTCCTAATCATTCAAGGTTTTAATGTGACAAAACAAATAGAGCATTACAATTCAGCATCCTATATATTAATGTAAGACCATATCCACCCATCACCAACTTGTGCAATTCAAAACAACCCTAGACTTTTCTGTTATTTTCTTTTAATCTATTTGATGCTGGGTCATCAAATTTTGCTTTGTTTTTTTTTTATTTTAGTTTTCTCTCAATTGAGTAGTTCACTGATATTAAATAATAATGACTTGACACAGTGCCTAGAACATGCTAGGTGCTTAATAAATATTTGTTGATTATTGATTCATTGTGCAAATAGACGTGTTGAAAATCATAGTTTGTAAAGACTCAAGATGTCTAAGGAAATTTTCTACTTAGTGATGGGACTGAACAGAGTATACTCTGCAAATCCTGATGATAGATTTATAATGCAAAGAATTAAGAGAAGAGCAGGGAATTATCAAGTAAATGTAGATTTTAAAAATATTTCCTGAATTATCCAATCTGAATACCTGTGCAAATTAACCTGATTGGAAATTTGCCCTGTGCTGTGGTTGCAGTAAAATGCTAAGAGGAGTCTATCTGAATATGAATTTGAGGGGAAAGACTGCTGAGTGTTAAAACTAGTTTAGTTATAAAAAAGGAAAGGTATTTTCTTTTATTCTCTCAATAATTTTGTGATGCCTTCTCTCATAGCAAATTGTCTTTTCTATTTTCTTTCTTCCTCTCTTCAGGTTTCTTTTGATAAAATATGAAACAGACACCTTTGGACAATATTAATAGACCTAATACCTAAGGACAGATTTAAAGTTGGGGTGCTATTAAATGGAACATACAATATCTACATTGTAACTTAGATTTGTATCTATACTTGATAAAGTAGTGTTATTTCCCTTTTGTGAGTCTATCCCAAAAGTGTGTGATGAGGTCACCCTATTTCATGAAAATAAATGTTTTATCTGCTGTCTTGTTATGACTTGCTTCCCCATTGATAGATGTCTTGATGTATAAAATAAAACAGCATAAGAAAATCACCTCATAAACATTAATGTACCATAAGGCCTATTAATGGAGACATTTCTTTCTTCTCCTTTTGTTGCATACATCTTCAGAGACTTTCATTTTAAATAGAGGAAAAAATGTGAAACAGTTATTCATTTTCTGTAGAGAAAAATTATAAAATAAATTTGAGGTAAAAACTGTTATATTTTACAATTTATGCCTTGTTAGAATATTTGTAAAATAAGAGGAAAAGGAATATACTCTACTGATATGGGATCATCAAATCATTGGGGAATTCTGACAAGGTGGAGGCATTATGAGATTTTTATGATCTAAACCAACTAGGTTTTAATGAAGAGACTTAAAAATGATTTCTATATAGATTCAGTCTAGTTTTGAGGCTGTGTAGGTTAAAAAAAGGAAATTATTTATAATAATCATTTCCCAGTTATAAAATTAGCTATCACCAATCTATTCAAGTCTGATTGCTAAAGAAATCTGGAAACATTGGTCTCTCTGATGCTTGAAAAGCAGACTTTTATGATGGATGAGTCTAACTATTAAAAAAAAAATTAGTAACACTGAATTCAACTTTTGTATTATAGATCCAGCTGTGTGAGCTCATTGTACCATAAAAGTCAAACCAATTGTTTTTTCTAAAATCTTTCTCCTTTCTCCTACTTGCTACATGTGTTCCCTCTTCTATGTGCCTCATAAGAGTCTCTTCCTCTCTCTTTCTCTGACTATATATTTATGTATATGTATGTGTATGTGTATAGTTGTACATCATTTTACTTATACATGTGAAACAATAGATGTAATATGCATATATGAAAAGAACCGTAGGGGTATGTGTTTTCACCCATGCCACACATATCTATCTATCTATCTATCTATCTATCTATCTATCTATCTATCTAT
>NW_027187341.1:3848019-3865447 GCF_028583685.1 Petaurus breviceps papuanus | reverse complement strand
CTATCTATCTATCTATCTATCTATCTATCTATCTATCTATCTATCTAATTTCTTTAACTCTTGTCCTGTATTACCAACGGCTCCCTGGACATTGCCTAGGAAATCTGAAGATCTTCTCTGCCCCTAACAGGCCTTTCTTGGAGCCCAATAAGAGAAGCTTGCTTAGGGGACCCTTGTTTTTCAGGAAGTCCCACCTTTTGTTACTTTGTAATTAGGCAGTGGGTCATAAAGGTTGTGATGTCTTCTGACTCTGGAAAAGGCTATATTTATACTCCCTGAGGTGAGATTTTGCTTTGGTGCTCACTTATGGGAAGAGTTGTGTGATATATGTTTGATTAAACTAAGATTGCTAACCCTTTTGAGTTGCTTTCCTTTAAAAAAGCAGTTCAAAGAACCTTTGCTAATCAGCCATCCTGGGTATATGAGGGTGCTGGCTGTTACACTTGTAGATCCTTCCTCCACATCACTCACAACTATGCTCCACTATCTATTTACATGCAATAGACTGTCACTACCCCTTCACTGGACTATTGCAATAACTTCCTAACTGACCTTCACTTCATCCTCTCCCCTGTAAAATCTGTTTTTCACAAAACTGGCAAAATAATGTACTTTAAACATAAATTTGATCCTGTTTATTTATCTACTAAAATACTTAATAACCTAAGGCTTTGAGGATAAGATATAAAACTTCTCAACTTGGCATTTAAAGTCTTCTGTAATCTAGCTTCATTTACCATTTTTTTTTATTATTCTAGTCAGCCTGGACTACTCACTCTTTCTGATGTACAACTACCAACGTCTGCCTTATATACTATAAATTATTTAGACATTCCCCAGTTGATGGGTACTTGATGCTCTTTTCATCTGGGAGAGGGTTATTCCATTCAGAGGAGCTGTTTTTTTTCCATTAGCCAAAAAACCAATGAACCCTCTTTTAACTCTTTCACATACTGGGGAGGGATTTTAAGATCATCTAAGGCTGCCAAGAAATTTTTTGCTAGTTCATATAAAGGGTTTTGTAGTGCAGTGAATTTCCAAATGTTTAGGGTTGCATGCACTCTTTAGCTGCTATTCATTTTAGTAGAGTGGAAAGAGAGGAAGACTTTAGCAATCCTTTTAGAGAAATCAATTTCTCTCTCTTCATTCTGTTAGTCTAGGTATTCAAATTTTGGTTTTCCTTTTTCTGTCTTCTCCAACCCTTCTTTCCATCTTCTAGAACCTAATTAAATGACATTTATTTTCTAATTCTTTAACGATACATACTATCATGAGGTATAAATTTATCTATGTCCATTATTTGCCTGCATATTAGCAGAAATGTGTGTGTGTGCATACACACAAATATAATAGCTTATTGCAGTTTGCAAATTTTCTGTACATACAAAAGATGTTTTACACACCACTTCATCTTCAGTACAAACAACAACAAAGCTGTACTTGGCTGAAGGTACCACCTATTGCTCAAAGAGTCAAACTATTCTTACTCTTCAGGAGAAGTATGGCCACTTTATGCACACTCAATTTTTCCCCAACTGCCTCATAAGGGAGCTGATAGGAAGTTTAATTTTTCCCATCAGGGAAGGAATGGTGATTATAGGTGCAATTTAGCTGACTGAAAAAATCCTTGGAATTTTAAGATCAGTGTAAAATGAGGGGTCTAGGAGTGGTGATTCAATCTATCAATCAGAAACATTTATTAAGTAGCCACTATGTGTGGGTACTGTGCTAAGCACTAGGGATACCAAGAGGCAAAAGGTAATACTCCCTCTATTTGAGGAGCTTACAATCTGCTGGGAGAGACAATATGCAAACACAAAATCTATACCAAACAAAATGTATACAGGACAAATAGTAAATTATTAAGTGAGGGAATGTATTAGAATTAAGAAGGCCTGGGGATGGCTTTATTTAGAAGATGTTATTGTAGTTCGGACTTAAAGGAGGACAGAGAGTTCAGTACTTAGAATAGAGAGGGAAGGAGAGCATTGCAGGGGATAGGGGGTTAGAGAGAATTCCTGGAGCTGAGAGATGGAGTGTCTTATACATGAAAAATCCAGGAGACCAGTGTCAACGAATCAAAGCACACATTGGGGAGCAAAGTGTAAGAAGATTGTAAAGATAGGAGAGACCTAGGATATGAAGGATTTTGAATGCTAGAGGATTTTGTATTTTATCTTAGAGGTCATAGGGAGCATCTGGTGTTTGTGAGTAGCAAAGTGATGTGGTTGAACCTTTACTTTAGGAAAATTACTTTAGTTGCTGTTTGAGGGATGGATTAGGGTAGGGAGAAACTTTATACAGGCAGATTCACTTATAAGCTACTATAAGAGTATAGGTGTGAAGTGACGATGGCCTGCACCAGATTGGTGGCAGTGTCAGAGGAGAGAAGGGGATATATTCAAAAGATGTTACAAGGCAAAACTGGTAGGCCTTGGCAACAAATTGAATATAGGGTTGGAGTGATAGGGAAGACTCATATATAACTCCTAGGCTGTGACCCTGAGAGACAATAGTCTGTTGGGTAGGAGGTAGGAGGGTTTGGGGGAAAGTAGTGCAATTTTGGATATATTTAGTTTAAGATGTCTAGCTGCATCTAGTTCAAGATGTCTGAAAGGCATTTGGAAATGAAAAATTGGAGGTCAACAGAAAAGTTGGGGAAATATATGTAGATTTGAGAATCATCAGCACAGAGATGGTAATTAAGTCCATGGAAAACTAATGAGATCACCAAGGGAGGTAGTATGAAAGAAGAGTGGAGAACCCAGGTCAGAAGCCTGTGAGATACCTTTGATTTGATCCAAATGAGGATCTAGCAAAGGAGATTAAGAAGAAAGTTAGGTAGGAAAAGAATCAGGAGAGAGTGGTTTACTCAAAATCTAAAGAGAAGAGAGAAGCAAGGATGAGATGAGGATCAACAGTGTCGAAGGCTACATAGAGGTCAAGGAGAATGAGAATTGAAAAAAAAGACATTGGATTTGGCAACTAAATTCACTGTAACTTTGGAAAGAAACATTTAGGTGGAATGTTAAAGAAGAATGATAAGAAGTTAAGAAGAGAGTGAAAGGAGAGAAAGTAGGGGCACCTATTAGAGATGTCCTTTTTGAAGAATTTAGCTACAAAGAGTATAAAAGATATAAGATGATGGCAGGAATGGAAGAATCAAGTGAAGATTTGTTTCTTTTTTTGGGATAAGAGAGATATGGAAGTGTTTCAAAGTAGTAAGGAGTCAGCCAGGAGATATGGGAAGACAGAAAATAGAGTGGGTGTGACGGAGCAATCTGTTGGGAGTGATTTGAATGAAATGGATTGTTTGAACAGGAAAGAGGGGTTGGCAATGGTAAGGAGTAAGGTCACCTTATTATGTGAGACAGGGGAGAAGGAGGAGATAGTGAGAAAAAGTAAATGAATGATATAAGATGGGAAAAATGGAAGAAAAGGAGGAGTAGGAGCTATGGTATAGATGAAGGTTTTGTAAAGAAAGGCAGAGAAAGAGGAGAAAAGCCAATAGTTTATGGTCAAATAAGGAGATTTCATAATTCTTGACATTGGAGATGGTACATCTGTGAGTGATGGCAAGATCAAATGTATGACCATCTTTGTGTATGTGGAAGGTGGAGTGGAAGAGTAGCTTATGGGAAGTAAATTGAGGGATTGAATGGTTAGGGCATTTGAGGGACAGTCCAGATATATGTTGAAGTCCACTAATGTGAAAGTAGGTGTTGAGGAGGAGAGAAAAAATGTAAGCCATATACAAAACTCATTGAGGAAAAAAGGGGAATGTCCTGGAGATCTGTAGATAATAGCAACCAGGATTTTAATTGGGTGGTATATGTAAACAGCATAAACCTCAAAGGAATAGAGCTTACTATGTTAGGAATGTATGAAAACAGCCTGGAAGTGTCAAGGTGCACCCCTACTCCCCCACTTCAACCAGTGAGCTAAGAATGAGTGAAGTTGCAGACTACTGAAAAGGACAACTAAGGAGGCGATGTCATGTGGGAGCGAGCCAAGTTTCAGTAATAGCTGACAGATGGAAGGAATGGGAGAGAAAAAATATTGAGGATGAAGGAAATTTTATTGCCTCTACATCACACAGGGAACAGTTAATGGGCTGGGTGGTATTTGTTGAAACTGATATGGGAGGATTAGGAGGGTGGGAATAAAGAATTGGATGATGAAAAATTAGGAATGAAGCAGTTAATGGAGTACAGGAGTTCAGAATCAAAAGAATGTGAAGAGTATAATATGGTGTGAGAATATTCATCATTGAATGGAGAGCACCATCCTCTTCTCAAAGAAGTTTGGAGAGCAGACTGGAGGCAAATGCCATATGAGATGGGAGGCAAAGAGTCAGATAGTCAATTGGGAGGTTTCACATTGAATTCTCCACATTCCAATCGGGAGATTGGTAGTAGGAGGTAGAGTCAGATATGGAGCAGGAGTTGAAACCAATGGAAGTCATTACTGTGATGCAGATGGAAGATACCTGACCTAGTCCTTCACCACCTTCCCTCAGGTGACATGATATGCCTAGCTGGAAAGGGAAGGCACAAGTCAGAAAGTGCAAGTTGGAGGAACATTTGGCTCATTTTCTCACTTGAGGATGCTTGTTATTGAAAACAAAAGATGCGGTTGCACCAACTTGAACATATTCATGAGCAAATGGAATCTTGTCTAGCTCACTGACCTGATAAAGGAGGGATCTTACTTTGAATGCTATTGGGATCTGATGAGTTTTTCACATCTCCACTTCCTTTCTCTGACCGGATGTGTTAACTCTTACCCGGAAACTGGAAGTTTCAAGTTCTCTTTAAATATTGTCTATTTGCCATATTTATTTTTATAATATCTTTGTCATTGCCTTCACGCAAATATAAACTAACTTTCATTAGATTTTTAATGAATGTTTATTATAAAGGTATGGACCATGCAGTATAATCATGAACTTGTATTAAGTCTCTCCAGCTCTTCTATATCATTTTGGAATAAATTGCAAGAATTGTACCAGACAAAGTCAAGGAATACAAATGAAATAAAAGGAAAAAGGAAAAAAATCCCACCTAAGGAGAACCTCACAGCAAAACAAGCATGAAGAACAAATAAACAAACAAGTTAATAAGCATAAAGAACTGGTTAATACATTGAAGAAATACCATAGGATAAACTGCTGTGAAGAAAAATGGAGCATTATTTGTATAACCACAAATAGAACTATGAAAATGAAATTGTATAAGCATTAGCAATTTTCAAGTCATTGGGAAACAATAAAAAAAATAAAGTTATAAGAACGGCAAGGAAAATGCTTAAAGAAGAATTTGAAAAAAAGTTAATAAATGATTTTAAATAGAAAAGGCACACATGTATAAAGAATCTGACACATTGCAAAAGATAATGGAAAATATAATAAAACAATGTAGAAGTCTCAGCAAAATAACAAGCAAAGTGATAAAAAAGACAGAAATTTTAATCAAAGCTTAACATTTTCTAAAAATTTAAATAAATGAGCTTTAAGACACACAGAATATGACAAGACAGTCTTAGAAGTAGATCATACTAGAGAACTAGAGCTAAGAACTGGAAGAAGAGAAGAAAACAATGAAATAAAAAGAATATCATATTAATAGAAATTATATGATAAAACTTTCCAAAAATCCTAAAAACACATCAAAATAGATAGAAAGCTTAGGATACCAGCAGAAACATTATAATCTGAAATATGGTAGCCAATATGCAGATATTTGGAATAAAAGAGTTGGAGAATTAGAAAACAGAATCCAACTGTTTTCTGCATACAAGAAGCATAATTAAAACATAAAAACTTATAGAGATTTTTTAAATGAGGAGCCCCAGAAAAAAGAAGTTTATATTTTACCTGAATCCAGAAAACCTCAATTGACAATGACAGTTTTGGATAATGATACTGGGAGTAATAGATACCATAGAAAAAGATTAATAAAGAATTACCATTCTGCCTACTTATATCAAAATAATTATTTAATTGCTTATCTGTGTGTATGTTATAATGAATAACATAACATCTGATTATTTAAAGTAAAACTCTGCTACAATTGTTTTAAAAAAATGATTAGAAGTGACTTCAGTGTGCCTTTCAGAATTTTATATGTCTAACTAAATGATAATCAAGAAGATAATTATGGATCTGTACAGAAAGGTTCAAAACCCAGGCATGATAGCTCTTTGTTGATTACTGAAAAGACTCTTAAAAACCTTTTTTTTTTTCAGTATCAGTTGTATGCTTTTCAAAGTTAATCATGCCATTGAATAGGAATAACTCATAAATGATGCAGAAGGACAGAAATAGTATGTGTTGTTTTGGAAACTCTAATAACTATATGTGGACAATTCAGAAAACACAAGTTCACAATATTTTTGGCCTTAATTACTGTGTATATATATTTCTAGGACAGATTGTCAAAATCATTTGTAAAGTTGATTATAGTCTCTGCTTTATGTGGCGTGGTTATATTTTAAGACACCACCTGCTTTTTAAGTATTGTTACAGTTATTTTTAATTCATTAATCCATTGAATCTATTCAACTATTTTAACCTGTGAGAGGTTATTTCAATTATATTCATTACTTATTGGTCTCAATTGATGATGTAATCAATAAGGGGTTTGATGTTAGTATAGTCTCAGTGATGCAGTATAAAAGTTGAGCAAGGGAATAAGTTAGAACTCAGTGCATCAATTCTGATTCTTTTCATAACAGTCATACTACATGGGTACATCTGTGTGGTTCACTGAACATGTGTAATAATCATATCTAAATAGCAGACATGGTTAAATAATTCTGTCTTCTTGCATTTGAATGCAGATGATCCTTATTTGACTTGTTTACATTTTTGTCCCAGGACAATTTATTCAAGATGCTAGGAAGTATCTTTTAGAAATAATGTTAATGGCAGTGGCTAGGTGGTGCAGTGAATAGAGCGCGAGGCCCTGGATTCATGAGGACCTGAGTTCAAATCCGGCCTCAGACACTTAACACAAAAAACTAGACGTGTGACCGTGGGCAAGTCACTTAACCCCAATTGCCCTCCAAAAAGCAAAAAAAAAAAAAAGACTTTAAAATAAAAAAATACTGTTAATGTTAGAATGCACAAATGAATGCTTATCAAGGGACTTTAAGCAGCATAGAAGGAAAAAGTCACATTATACTCATAGAAAATACACTTCTCAGTCTTTTGAGCATAGTAATGATTAATAAAATCAGGAAAGCAGTGGACATTCCTAGTTCTGAAATTTTATCTTATCTTAATCTTCAATTTCCTTTTAGCACTCTCCAAACAAGACCAATAATGTATCTTCACTGGCATGAGAACTATATATCTTAGGATTCCCCCCCCCAAAAAAAAAAAAAAATGTTACAAAAAGACCATATCCTATTGGCCCTGAGCATGGAAGTGTATTTGAACAGACTGAGAAAGGATAAAATATTTCATTGTTTTCTTTTTCAATTGTGTACTCAAAGTTGGCCTCATTTCCCAATACCTGAAGCAAAAGACATTTTTTTTTGTTTTGAATGATCACGTTTTCCATTCCCTAATGGCTTTTTCACACTGGATAATGATCTTTAGATATTTCTAGTGAGGAGGAGACAAATGGCTCACAATGGAAACATTCCAGCAAGTGAGCTACAGTGCTTGACCTAATGTCATGATGGAGTCTGTAAGCTTTTTTCCCCTCCTTTAATGATGCTAACCTGCAGTTATGATGAGATAATATGATATATTTCTTTATGGGGGCCTGATACTCAGTATTTTGAAACCTAGATGGTATGTAAGCAGAAAAATGACTTAGTAATAGCCGGTATTGAACCTTGATTGGCCACTGTCCAGAGAGTAGATTTACAAAGTTAATAACAGTAAGTAGGTTTTCTTTTTTCTACCTCACATAGGCACATCTGAGATACATGGCATTACCAGTGTTATGGAAAGTATAATAGAATAGATAAGAAGACCTCTTTATTCATTGAAACTCATACGTGAATGATTATGTAAGCCATTATAAAGACATTTTTTTAGATATTAGAAGACTAAAAACAAAAATAGAAATGTAAGTATTTTTTGTATCTTTAGAATAATCCAAAGAACAGAGTAACATATCATTGTAATATGTGAAATTAAAATGTTTCCCAATTAAGTTAGGTTTATAAAAATGTCATTAGTATGATGATGCATTAATGATTTGCTGTTAGTTAAATTTAGTTTTTGAACATCCTAGCCAAATATGACAAGAATAAGAGCAGATGGGAATAAAATGTTGCAGAAACTTCTGCATAAGTTCTCAGATGCATTGGCAAATAATTCAAATGTTAGAAGAACGTAAATATGCTCTTGTTAGAGAAGTGCAAACTTGTCAATGTCTAGATAATGACTAGGACCTCTTCATAGAAAAATGGCTTTATGAAAGAATTAATATAATTCCCCCCCCCGGGCATGACTCATTTTAAAAAGTGCTTCTATGCTTGGAGATGGCAGAAAGTACTGAATATAATTAAAAGAAAAACAGAAAAATTGTTGGCTAATAACAAAAAAATTGGAAAACACATACTGTTTTAATCAATAGCCCTTTCATTAGGAAATATTCACAAAATGCTGGGATTTAAAAGAACATTTCCTACAGCCCAAATTGCATAGTGCATTAAAGATAATTTTTTAAAAGCCTGCTTTGGAAGATAGTTTCCACATGTGACTGTTTATTACCAACTTTGTCTTTTTTATCTCATTTCCTGTTCTTCCAATGTTTCACCCAGTCAGCTAGAGGAAGCAAGTGCCTTAAAATTATGATCTTGGCCCTGGTTTGCATTCTCTTTTTTGGTGATTTTTAATTTGATGGTTTACTTTTGTATTTGTTTTCGAAGCTGGTGACACACCATCAATTATTTTATGTTTTTCTTTCCAAACAAGCAATACATTGATTCCGCAGTCCTTTACAAAAATCATTATCATAACAGAGGACCAAGTATCTTTATCACATGAGTTCCTCTGACAGAGTCACATGATGAATGAGTGTTCCTGTAAATGTTAATAACAGATAATCTTTTCTCACAAAACAATAGAGTAATAAAGTATATGAAGAAACAGACCGGTTATAAAAAAAGGTCTTTGCTAAGTATCATTGCAATTTTCTACAGACAAGAATGGCAGACAAATAAAAGTGAATCTTTATGAAATAATGATTTATAATTTTAAAGGGTGAATTCTGCTCAACAGAATTTTAGTCTTCTGGACCTGTTGTAAAGAATAAAAATCTTAAACTATCAACAAACTATTCAGGAAAACAAACAGTTTTATGACTCTTAAAAGCTTTGAAAAGCTGCCTTGAGAACAGATTTGAAAACAGGAAGTCCAGAGTTGGTACTTGGCATGACCAACTCTCAAAATGATTGAGAAGTGACATAAACAAAACTTATATGAGATTCCTGCTCTCATCTTTGGGTGAAAAAAAATGAAAAAAGGTTTTGAGAAAACTAATATCACTCAAAGACATAAAGAAGAAAATCACTGTTATCACATCCTATAATTTAGATATGAAAACTATGAAACTCACCTGACCTATTCAATCAACTCTAATTCATCATGATGTACATCAATGAACCATAGAAATAATATAATTCTATTCTAAATTTTAATGTCCTTTTATTAATCAACTTAAAAAAATATTAGACATTGACTATGTGCCTTGACCAGGGCTTGGGGATATAACTGCAAAAAGTAAAACAAAACCTAATCTTAAAGAGCTTATATTTTTAAAGTTAAGGACTAGAGAAATTAAGTTGGCTATCCAATCCGTTAAGCACTTACTCTGTAAGGTGCTATGCTAGTTATCAGGGATATACATACAAGCAATAAAGCAAATGTTATGCTCAAAGAACTTATATTCTAGCATGGAAGATAAATATATATGTATGTCCATATATACATGCATGCATACATACATGTATAAAGAGAATACATGCGAGATTATTTGGGAGATGGCACTAGAAATTGGGAGGAATCAGGAAAGATGTCAGGTAAACATGTTTTTTGAATTCCATCTTGGAAGGAAGAGATTCTCAGTGAGGCAATTGAGGAGGGAGTTCATCACCAGCCACCAAGTAACAAAATGAAAGATAGGACTCTTGCTTAGAATATAGGATGAATTGGAGGAGAACACCAGATATCATTTTGTTCAATCTCAATAGAGGCAGTATGATGTGTAGATAAGGTGACTGACTCCAAAATGAGAAAGACCTAGTATTACATCTTACCTCAGATGGTTACTGGCTACGTAACCCTGGGCAAGTAGAATGTGACAATTGAACTGTCCTTTCTGTTCCCCAGTTTCTTGATCAGCAAATAACATCTAATTTTATAATCTAAATGACATCTCATCAATGACATCTAAATTTCCTTCCAAGTCTAAAAAATATGATTCAATTAGCCCCTTCATTTTATAGAAAACAAAAAATAGGACTTTGGATAAATGTCATGACAACAATCCCATTGGTATTAAGTCCTGTTACTTAATGAAATGGATAGAATTTGAATTCATCACTTACCCCTCGATATAACTGGAGTCTTTTGATTCTGGACTACAGGGACCAATATGACTTGATCCTTTTCAGCTACTGAACATAGACAGATTTTTCCTTTGCTTCCTGAGGATGCAATGGGAAGAATTGAGCTCTTAGGATCACAGGATCATAGATTTAGATATGGAAATGACCAAACAGACCATTGAGTCCAATTCCCACATTTTATAGATAAGGAAACTGAGGCACAGAGAAATGAAATGTCTGTTTTCAGAGATTCTATTGGTATATGAGGGCATTCCAGGGATCATGCACCAGGCAATCTCATAGAAATTTCTTAGGATTTCAGGGACACTGACAAAATCTGAAAGAGTCAAGAGATGGCAGAATACCTAGCTACTTCTGTCTATATGGTGGTTTAGTGCTGAAAGGACTTGTCGCTTTGATTTGATGCAGAAAACTCTGAATGGTACTTTGGTCATTTTTTGCCCATGACTACAGCAGGGGGTAGGGTATTGAATCAGTTGAATGAGAAGCAAAATCTCTCAACTGGATCTCTCTTCTTTTGACCCTTAAGGTTATATGATATGTAGTTATGAGATGTGGGGTGAATCGTTGAGAAAAATGACATCTATTCCACCCTGGTTTCCTGACAGGCTTGTCCTTGTGAGAGTTAGTGCAAGAGGACTCATATAGGTGAGTCTTTACTTTTAGACACCTACCTGACTATTCTGCTTTTGTGTTCATTCTTTCCTGCTCTTAGGTGAACCAATATGAATCCTGAGATGGACATGTCCAGGTTTGGAAGCAATTTTCTAAGTCTGAGGGGTTGGTAAGTCCTTATCTATTAAGTGAAGCAGACTAGAATCAAAAAGACTTAATTTACCTGAAATATCACCAATAAGGATAGAATACTGGTCTAAGTCTGGACCACTTTTACCTGCAGATATATACTAGAAATTATATTAATAGTTCAGAAAGAAAAATAAGAACAGTAATAACAGTTAGCATTCATATAGCACTAAGCATTTGTATATATGCTATTTTTTTTTAGCCTCACAACCTACATTTGAGATAGGTGCTGTTATTATCCCCCTTTTATAGATATAGAAATTGAGGTTCAGAGTTTAAATGACTTGCTCAGGTTGATTTAAGTATCCACCTCCAAGCAGATTGTAACAATGCCTATAGGTTGTTACTGAATCCTGCTTTAAGTTTTATTTTATCAGGTATGAGCTCGTAATTTTTTTTTTTTAACATTAGTGTATAGGAATAAAATATCTGTCCCCTACCTTATTCTTATTTTGCATTGATTAACTTATTAAACATTCTCACCTTATTAAAAAAAAAAAAAACCAAAACCTTGGATAGGATCCTAGACTGATGCTTTAAATAATTGGGCCCTGAGGCACCCATGTGGGTGTTTAACAAGTCCTTGAGTTACAGTAAAAATAAAGTCCTTTGTGATTAAAGACTACTTTCCCCAAGCTTGAACTCAGCTTAAACCACATTCATGGTTCCAAAATAGAAAATCCCTTAAGGAAAAAGAAGTGATACAATACCCAGTCATTCTAGCCCTAGTAGCATTTTTTCAAGGTAGACATAAATTCAAGTCAATAAACTGGACAAATCCCCTTTCAAGTTTGCTGAAAGAACTTGTGATTTTGCCTATGAGACACTTCCAGTACCATCACAATTCTTTCTCTAAGTAAAATATCAAACTGAAAGACACTAGGGATCTGGAAATGGGACAAAGCCCTGGTTTTTTTTTTGTTTTTTTTTTTGTTTTTTTGCTTTTTAAATAAGAAACATGATGTCAATTTCTAATAAAATTCTAGAAGAGGTTAATAAATGGATTATTTGGGAGTATTTAGAAAAGAAAAGGAAGGTGATTACTAAGAGTTAACACGGGTTCATTAAAAACAAGTGATTATGGAATGGATTGTTGGGTTATAGAATTAGTGCTAAATTCTGCTATGATCATTATCCATCTTGAATATTGTATTCCATTCTGAGTACCATATGAGCTTATCCCATTTTAGTATTAATTAAAGGAACTGAAGTAGAGAAGAACTAAGAGTGGTTGGAGGGGAGAGGATGGTTTTAGACATAATATTCTCTCCATGTACTTGCACAGTTTTCATGTGGGAGAAGTCAAGTAAACAAGTCATCAAACATTTACTTAAGTACTTAAATACTTGTTAAGTGTCAGGATTTGTGCTAAGTACTGGGAATGCAAATACAAGCAGAAAGAAAGACAGCCTCTGTTCCTAAGGAGTTTACATTCTAAAAAAGAAAACATATAAAAGGAAGCTGGAAGGGGAGAGGTGGGTGTGAAGGGAGTGGACACAAAGGGATGGTAGAGAAAGTCCTGAGTATCAGAAATTCATATTGGGGAGTAATAAAGATGTGTTTAACCTGAGATTCCCCCTCTGAATGGAAGCTCTGGGAGGAGCTAGACAGAGCATTTTCCCCTCCCACACTTATTCTTTTGTTAAGGCAAACTAGGCCATCTTTTGCCTCAACTCTTACCTAATCTTTAACTACTGAATGGGTGTTGCCTCTGACAAACTGAGACCTTGAAGAGAACTTAGCTTAAAAAGACCCAGGTCTCCCAGAGCATCTAGGGCCACAACCAGTTGGACTAGGGATGTCTTGCCACTGGACCTTATGAACTATGGAGGAGAGAGTGAGGTTAATGATTTTGCACAGCTCTGCCTCACTTAAATCCAATCCACTTGCAAGTCAAGACATCGCCCTCCAGATGTCATTGGTCCACTTAAAGAATGAAGGACAAAGGACAAACAACAAACAAACAACAGAATATAATCCGAGGTAGAGGGCAGTACTTCTAGTATCAGAAGTCCAGGAGTGAAGTTCATGAACTTTCAGGGTGAAGAGATTTCTTGGTCACAGCATGGTAAAGAAAGTCTGGAGAGTCATGGGTGCAGCCTGGAGAGAAATGAACATTAAATGAATGAGGTTTTCAACTTGTCCCACTAAACCCTAGAGGAAAGAATTAGGAGCAATCAGTAGTTGATGGCTCCAAAGAGGCAAATTTAGGTTCAATTTCGAGAAAAAAAACATCCCAACAATTAGAGATATCTTAAAGTAAAATGTGATACATCAGACTATTGGAGGATTTTCTGTTACTACAGGGGTTCAAATAAAAGCTAATTGATCATTTGTTTGGTATGATTTAGGAAGAACCATTTGGAGACAACAGTAAAAACAACTGCTCAGTTTTCTCTTCTTGTAAAGGAAAAGTTGTATTCTGACTTGGGATCATGGACCATTGTGATAGATTGCAGTAAAAAAAGAGAGAGAGGAGCAAAAACACAAGTGGTAGTCATTGTGTGGCTGACTTTGTAATTTTTTCTTTTTACCTTTTATAGACAGGGTCTTAACTGGAGTGAGACATTCTTCCCCAAGAAAAAGTTCTCATTCATCTTTACAGGCATTCATTAACTAATAATGGACCTCAAGGCAAAGCACAAACAAAAGCTGCCACTTTATTTATGTCTTGGTCATGGGGATTCTGTAGATGTGTTATACTTGAAATTCATCAGGGTATTTGAAAAAAATGTCTCACAAAAGTTTAATAAACAAGATGGAAAGATATGGACTAGGTAACAGTACAATTAGATATTTCTGGAGCTGGTTGAATGAACAAATTCAGGAAGTACTGATTAATTAAATACTATAAACCTGGGCAGAGATTCAGGAGGGAATGTCATTGCCTTATGCAGTACTTTGCCAGAGCATTGAATAAAGGCATGCTTATAAAATTTTTGGATGACCCAAAACTAGGAGGGTCACATCAAATATGAGTTGACAGAATTAGGACTCCTAAAAAAAAATCCCCAACAAATTTGATTAGGGGGTTGAAATTAAGAAAATGAAATTTAGTATGGTTAAATGAATTCACAAATAGTTTAGATAAATGAAAGATAGATGAGTCATGGCTAGAAGCATCTTATGTGAAAAAGTCTAGTGGCTTGCATGCTCAATAAGAGAAAGTAGGTAATGTAACATGGAAGCCGAAAGAGCTAATGACTGCATTAAAAGGTGTGTGTTTGTGTGTGTGTGTGTGTGTATTCCATATGAAAGTAAGTAATAGATTTGCTGCATTAATAATAGTATAGTGCCTAGATCAAAGCAAGTAAGAGACCCAACATACTCTAATCTATTCAGGTCACATCTGTGGTATTGTGTGTAGTGTTGCATTGTATTTAGAATATTTATAGTGTCACCAGATAAGTCATTTGAATAGTTAGGAGACTTTAAACCATGCTATATGAAGATCAACTGAAAGAACTGGGCATGTTTTGCCCAGAGAAAAGAAAAACTATAAAAGTAGGTATAATAGAAGTCTTCAATATTGGAGGGTGAATGTATGGAAAAGGTATCAGACTTGTTCTCCTTGGTAGAGAGTAGAACTAGAACCAATTTGTGGAAATTTCAAGGAAATTGATTTAGGCCTAAACTAAGAAAACATTTCTTAAGAATTAAAGGTACTAGGACATGAAGTAAGATTCTGTGGTGTAGCATGATTCAAGTAATTTGAGTGATGTTGTAAAAAACATTTTGGTAGGAGCTAGACCAGATGATCACTAACTACTATCTCTTCTAGAGAATATTCTATGATTCTAAGTCACCTATTAAAACACTCCAAAACAACTGGAAAGACAGAGAAAGGATCAGATGGTAATCAGTCCATTAAAATGCTTTCTCCATTATAGTTTCAACAATCAAATTTGAGAAACAAATGAAATGGAAAACTGTAGCTAAATCTCTTTAATCACTCCATTACTGCTCCCCTCCCCCTCAAAAAAGAAAAGAAAAGGTGAAGTGGTAGATAATCAAAGCAAGTCCTGGTTGAGGAACTGCAACACAATCACATTGGCCAGCAAGGAGATGGTCTAAAAGAAACTGCTCTAAAACATCAAGGGTTAGTTTCTTTATAACTAAGTCTAAAAATGAAAGAAAATAAAGCCTACCATTTTTAGCCCAACAGATAATCTCTGATGTGATTTGGTTTCCAGTAAGTAGGCTGCAAGTACTGAGATGCTGCTCTTTTGAAAATGTAATAAATTTCCCAAAGTTCTTCACATATTTTCCACAAACTGCTTTCAGCTGATAAGCAGCAGGCAAGCTATTCATCTTTTAGATGAGGAAATACATACAGTGTTTATTCTAAATAATAAAGTAGTTTAGTTTAGGGGGAAAGAAAACATACATACACAGGGAATGAACTCTGACCTTCTCATTGTAGCAAAAATGCTTACATAAGCATCCTTGCTTCTGCCTTTAATGCTAAGGGGTAGCTGTCCCTATGTAGATAGACAAATGGGCCCAAAATCACATAAAGTAGGGGGAAGTGGGTGTAAAGGGTTGGCCAAATTGTATTAATAAAAACAATTGTACATAAATTGATTTTCTTTGGCCTTTTAAAAGTTTTACTCTGCTGTTTAGGGTTCTTTGAATGATCATTTGGATGTTATGTTTAGATCAGATGGGAATAGGTACTACTAAGGTGTTACAATATAAAGATCACTGGTCTGGATCAGCAAAGTTTATCAATTAGGCAATTAACTAGCCTTCTGGGAGTCAGGCTTGGTTGGTTCAAGAGTAGATAAAATGGCAAGATCAAGAGTGCTATGCCTTAACCCAAGGGACTTGGGGAGTATCTATGAAGCCTCTGTGTTTGTGTCAGGGATGGGATTTGATGAGTTAGTGTGACAGAATCCTCAAGACCGGCCAAAAAAAGATCTGTAACAGCAGTGATTCTGCCATTCCCACAGAACTGCCACAACCTTTCTAGAAGAGCAGTCTAGGGCTAGTTTCCCTGCTTCATCCAGCAGAGTCATCTTTCTGGCTGAGGGCCTTAAGTCATGTACAACTAGGATCCCTCACTTTGGAATCCTTTGGTGGGGTCAGATTTTCTGGGCAAATAGTGGAAATTGAAGGAGGATCTGGGGGTTTGGGGATGCCACCCTCCCCCCTAAACAAGTTTATTTCTAGTTGACCCCAGTTCCTGTTGACAAGAACCTTGAAAAGCCATGTATGGGTGTGGGTGTATGGGTGTTCCTTTGAGTTCATGTTAGGAAAAGAAGAAGGGCATATTAAACATTTGTTTTGGATGTCATTACCCTAGTTTATTCAAAAAAGAGTTTAGCATCACAAAGTTATTCAAATCCTATTGGGTTACATTTTAAAGTACTCTGTATGTGGATTGATATAAATAGACATTGCCTGTTTCTGGAGAACACCCTTCCAAAGAGGACACAGAGGAACATAAGGAGAAATGAAGGATATGAAAATATAAACACAGATTAGAATTATGTTTGGATATAAGGGGTCAATTATTCAGCTGATATTCCTATTTGAATAAGCTTCTCCTGGAAAATGTAGAGATCAGCTGAATTTATGATGATGAGCAGTGGGGCAGGCAGGGTCAGCAATAGCACTGTGACCCATAGTAGTGATGAGTCAACAGGTCCCAAAGGTTAATGGATCAAAAGCGGCTTATGAAATTATGTATCCAGCACCATGCTCCTAGGACCTTGCACATACTCTGAAAGGTGACTGCATCACTGGATGAAAGTACAGATTAAGAAGGCTATGCTGCCTGTTTTTAGGGTGAGCATTTGAGCTCTTGCCCACGCAATGCCAGACCAGATTAATCTAGAAGAGAGGCACATGGAATAAACATCAGGATATTCAGTTCTGAAACAAATGCACAGACTTTAGTCCTTGTGTCTAGTCAGAATATAACTTTCATAATATTTATTCCTTTTACTCCACTGGTGTGATTTTGCAATTTGGACTCAGTGTGTGTTTTCTCTTTCAAATGTAAGAAACTTAGATGTCTCTTGACCAAATC
>NW_027187341.1:3842342-3848009 GCF_028583685.1 Petaurus breviceps papuanus | reverse complement strand
CTTGCTAACTACTATAATGATGCTGAAATGACAAACAGAAGGAGGGAAAAATGGCAAGGTTACTACTATCACCACACTGATTAGCTGTGGGAAGCTCCAAGCAGTTGTCCAAATTACAGAATTTGTAACCTGGTTATCTCCTCAAGCACTACCTGTGGCTGCTTTCACCTACTGCCTCAGCCCCACCATGAGTTGCTGGGCTTGTTTCTCTCCTTCTTTCTCATTAGCTTTCTTCTTGTCTCAAAGACAGTTGAAAACTGAGCAGTATTTTAATAGGGAGGCTATTTGGTCATCAATTTTATTTATATTTTGTGCATCTTAGTCTCTTGTGCTTTATAAATGTTGCTGAGCTAATTGGTCTTTCTTAACCAAAACTAGTCAAAATACTTCTTGGATTTATTCACAGCCATGCAAACATATCAAAAGAAAAAGACTGTGAAATGGTTAGCAAAAGATCCTATCCACCATCCTTAAGAGAATCTTATGGTAAATGCTAATATCCCAGCTTTGCTCTATATTAACCATGTTAACTTTGACAAGAAACCGACTTTCTTTCAATCTGCATCCTCATCTGTAAATTAAAGTGGCTGACAAGAAGAAAGACCCCAAAAATATAACAAAGTGGTCATACTTCATGTTGGGAAAATAAAAACTGGAAATACACTGGGTACTTATTGATTGGGAAGGAGCTGTGATGTACAGTGGAAAGATCATAGGCTTTGAAATTGGATGATTTGGATTTCAATTCCACCTCTGATGCCCAGTCCTGTGTGATGTTGGGCAAATCACATGCCTGATCTGGCCCAGAGTTTACTCAACTATAAAATGAGGAGTTTGAACCAGATGTCCTCTTATATCTCTTCCAGCTGAAATTTATGAAACTATGGTAGATCAAATTGTGGAATCTGAATGAATTATAATAATAGAATATTATTATCTTATAAGAATATGAGGAATTCAAGGAAACTACAATGACCATAAGTCAAATGTGAAACACACATACACACACATACACAGAAATGCATTTGGACTCAGAATAAATATAATGACAAATACTGAAACCAGAGGGCAAATGCGGATTGTGTGAGACACAGCTATATTGGTTAATTTTGCTGGGTTTCTTCATTACAAAGTGCAGGAGTTCCATATGGAAACACACACACACAAACACACTCATATATAGTCAATTGATTGTGATGTTAAAAAGTAAACACTTTAGTAAGAAAATAGAAACAATAGAAAAAAATATGGGGGTTACAACAAATGTCTTTTAAAGTCCTTTTCTGTAGAAACTATAATTTATTTGCTTGTGACCCAAGAAATTAATCATGGGCCTGGTAGGTGACATTGTATTTCATTCCTTTATTTATTTGTTTATTCATTTATTCATTCATTCCCCCATTCTCTACCTTTTTGATACCCAGAGCCCTGATTCTCCCCTTTGTCTTCTCAGAATACTTTATTATGGTCTCTTCTCCTTGGCCCACTTTTTTAATCATAGCCAATGACCTAGATCTTTCCTGCTTTCCCTTCCATCCAATCAGCATACATCTATGCTTTTCATTCACTCTGACCCTACTCTCTGTTGGGAGTAATTGCCAATGATGTGCTCAAATGGGTGTTATTAAGTTGTGCTAATTCTCCCAGGAAACATATGTGCTATTTGGCAGAGGTCTTATGGGGAAAAAAAGTAACTACTCAAAAAATGACTAATGGTGGAAATTTTAAACCTTGCAGTAATTTATCAAATATTCCTGTTTATGGAGGTCTTTCTTGATACAAAAGTCTTACTCAAATGCCTTAATATGCTCTTGGTGCCTCTTCCTCACAGAGGACAAATTATGGCAGGTTCTTCCTGGCTCTAAGGACTTCAAGAATAGTCCTTATAATAGGTTGGATTTACTCCCAATGGAAGAAGAAGTTGTGTAAGGCACATCATATATCTGTCTAGAAAAGAAAAAGAATTGTTTTAAGAGTTAGCAGATGGATACCTCAACTATTCATTAGTATGAAAAAAATACGTTACTTAAAGTATAAGTTTTTAACCTTGTTTTTTTAAGTCATTGATTTTTTTGGCGGTGTAGTGAACTTTCCTTGATTCCTTTTCCTCTAATAATGGTTCTAAGTACATAAAGTAAAATGTATAGGATTATAAAAGAAGCCCATTATTTTGAAATATAGTTCTCAAATTATTAAAAAGACAAGTTCACAGACTAGGTTAAGAAACTTTGATCTAGAGGAAGCCCAACATACTATGTTTCTTTTTTTGGAAAGAAAGAAGCAAAAAAGGTAAGATGGTTTGAATAAGCTAAGAAGAATTTGATTGATATAGGAAGTATCAGTGAGATCATATATCTATCAATGCATTAGTTATTTTGTGTCAGCTAAATCAAATCTTATATCCTACACATATGCATGGGGCTCAGCAGGCAAAGAATGCTACAGAATATTAAAATTTATCATGATGTTAGTAAATAGCATTCATTGAGCTCAAGATACTATGCTGGTAAGTATAGCAGCTCACATTACATGACAAAATGGACTTCTTTAGAAATATGCAACTTCTTTAGGGACGGGTAGAAGCAAGGGAAAAAGCACCAATTTATATTTGGATGTTCTCGAGAAACAAAAATAAAGAAATGAGATGAAGTAATGTCTTTGGAAGCTCATTATAGGCCATTGAGATTCAGAATAAAAGTCAAGGTTTATGCTATTTGGAAAAAGCAAGGAAAGACTGATTTATAGTAGAGAAAATTACTATCAGGGGTGTTCTGGAACTGGCTTGGAGTTGATTTTTAAATTTTCAGTATAAACATTTACACCACAGAAATTGTTATATACTACTGTGCTCATCAGTGTCTGATTTATTCTTATTGTGGTTGTTGTTGTTGATTGTCTAGACTTATAGGGAAAATGTTAATAGTGCATATTAAATGTAGAAGTATTTTATGCTTAAATATTTTTCCCCTGAGAGTCATTTGCTAAAAAATTACAGTATACCTTTGGATACTAGTCATGTCCTGTTAATTTAAGATATTAAACTCTTGTTCTCCAACCAGCTTCTCTTTATTAAAAGTAGAGCAGATTTAAGACAAGACTCATCTATTGAGTTAAGCACTTTAAAAGGCCAAAGAGCTTTACCTTAGCAGCTAAGCCTTATTTAAACCTTAGAAGAAATATTGCTGATATTTGGTGATGAGATGTTATAACTGAAAGAAATGAAGAGATTCTGCATCTACTCAAGGGCATGAATAATTTTCAGCTTTTCTTTCAGTCTGTCTGTTTTACCATGTACCTCCATTACCTTAGTTTGCTTCAATGACAGAAAAACCAGAAGGCCCTTTGTTGGCTAAAGTGATAACCAAGCAATAGGGAATAACTACAATCTCTTAACTGACAAAAGAAAATACGAATTTGATCAAAAGTCCCAAAAAAACCACATTTGTACTTTACATTTCCTAGTAATCACATAACAGGTGTCTGACATAGTTACTATTGTATTGTAATTATTTTATTAGAAACAACAAATTTAGGAAAAAAATCCTGTAGTGGAAAGAGTGATGTGTTTGGACTCAGTGAACCTGGATTTGAATCCTGCACGTGATATTATTTTGATACTGTAAAGATGGACAAGTCACTTTCTAGATCCCAGTTTCCCTTTTAAAAAAATGTAGTGTGAACTAAATGATTGGAGTCTTTTATGGGTATAATCTTTATAAAGTATATCGTATATGGAGGGCTTCTGAGTGAGTCGGTTGAAATTCAATTTGACCATTACCTTTCATTCAAAGCACTATGAAAGATAATGGGGATACAAAAATAAAATACTTCCTTTTTGCAGGGTACTTACACTTAATCAACTTAAAAAAACATTTATTAAATATCTACTATGTGCCAGCACAGTCCTAAACACTGGGAAAATATCAAACACAATAATAATCCTTTTCTGTCAAAAGGGTTATTATACACACTAAATATTTAGTAATTTCAGAGAAGCACAAAAAAACAGGTAATATTAGAAAAGGTATCCTGTGGGAGGGAGTACTTGAGGAGAAGCTTGAAGTGAGGTAAAGATTCTAAGTGAAGGGGATGAGAAAAGAGTGCATTCCAGGAATGGAGGTGGCCTTTATAAACATGGGAGGCAGGAGAGTGAATTCTGTTACACAAAAAAGAGACAGTTGGTCAGTTTGGCTGGAATATAAATTGAATACATAGAAGCAAAGAGTAATAAACCTGAGAAGAATGCTGCAATATTGCAAAATTCAATGGAAAACCATTTATTAAGTATTTTCTATGTACTGAGGGCTATATGGAATGTTCAAGGAGGAGTGGCACTTCTGGTGTGAGAGCTTGCTGAGCCCTTTTCAGTGTTGCTCATTGATATCTACCTGTCACTCCATTCTCACTTATGGCTCCAAGAACCTGTAGCATGTACAGTAGCCACACCCAATAAACTATCTCCAGCAGATGGGTTAAACCAGGTTGACTGATGGTAGCTGACAAGCGTCAAATCTATTGGTGAGTTACAGAGGGTGTCTACCCTAAACGTGTGAAAATTTCCTCTGGTGGAATGGGCAGATGAGGACAATTTATTCCAGTGGCCACAAAGAGAGTTGAAACAGGCATTCTGGTGTGTTTAGAACTTGGTCAGACATTGAAGACACCAACATCATCCACTGCGTCCCAGGTCATCACTAATTATCTCAACTTTTGTCTTCCTACTGGACTTGGATAACTCTAGAAGAGAGAGGAAGGATGACAAATTTGTGAAATTCTGCCTCACTTAAATCCAATTCACACAGGAATCAAGACATTACCAGTGATGCCATTGGTCCTCTTTGAAAACAAAGGACAAACAAGAACAGCAATGTAACTAACTCTATGCTAAACGACAAGGATAAAATAAAGAAACTGCTCTTAGCAAGTCACTGTTCTTAAGAAACTTACATTCTAGTTATGGGGGAAATTTAATTTTGAAGGATTTTTTTAAAGCAATTGGGGTTAAGGTTACACGGCCAGTTATTTTGGGTGGGTGCCAAGTATCTGAGGCCAGAACCTATCCCAGGTCTCCTGATGCCGGGGCTGGCGCTTTTACTCACTGTACCACCTGGCCGTTCCTAAAGGATTTTAAAAGACAGAAAAGTTGACATTTTATTCAAGAAGTGATTAGAAATTCAGGGAAATTCTGGAAAAGAATGAGATGGTTAGGCCTATCCTTTAGGAGTATCACTTTGGTGCCTCTGTGGCATCAGTATTAGAGAGGAAAGAAAATAGAGATGGGGCAATTAGAATACTATTATAATGATCTAGTCAAAGGATGATGATAATTTCTACTAAGGTGGTGGTTATATTAATGGGGAGAAAAGGAAATATGTGAGAGAGAATATTTAGATAACACTTATAGTACTTGAAGGGTGAAGGACAGTGAAGTGTTGAGGATGATTCTGAGGTTCCAAATGTGGTTGACTGGAAGGACAGCAGTGCCCTTAACAAAAAGGGAAGTTTGGAAGAAGGGTGCTTAGGGTGAAATATAGTGAGTTCTGTTTCAGATATGTTCAATTTGAAATGCTTATAGGTTATCTTCAAAGAAATGTCTAGTCAGCAGTTGATGATAATCTGTTATCTATCTATCTATCTATCTATCTATCTATCTATCTATCTATCTAT